>NC_064640.1:252398926-252708384 GCF_023864345.2 Schistocerca serialis cubense
CTGGTGATCGTCGAGGGGACACTGAATAGTGCACGGTACATCCAAACCGTCATCGAACCCATCGTTCTACCATTCCTAGACCGGCAAGGGAACTTGCTGTTCCAACAGGACAATGCACGTCCGCATGTATCCCGTGCCACCCAACGTGCTGTAGAAGGTGTAAGTCAACTACACTGGCCAGCAAGATCTCCGGATCTGTCCCCCATTGAGCATGTTTGGGACTGGATGAAGCGTCGTCTCACGCGGTCTGCACGTCCAGCACGAACGCTGGTCCAACTGAGGCGCCAGGTGGAATTGGCATGGCAAGCCGTTCCACAGGACTACATCCAGCATCTCTACGATCGTCTCCATGGGAGAATAGCAGCCTGCATTGCTGCGAAAGGTGGATATACACTGTACTAGTGCCGACATTGTGCATGCTCTGTTGCCTGTGTCTATGTGCCTGTGGTTCTGTCAGTGTGATCATGTGATGTATCTGACCCCAGGAATGTGTCAATAAAGTTTCCCCTTCCTGGGACAATGAATTCACGGTGTTCTTATTTCAATTTCCAGGAGTGTATATTATACTAGAACTGACATGTGATTACATTTTCACGGAATTTGGGTGCATAGATCCTGAGAAAACGGTACCCAGAACAACCACCTCTGGCCGTAATAACGGCCTTGATACGCCTGGGCATTGAGTCAAACAGAGCTTGGATGGCGTGTACAGGTACAGCTGCCCATGCAGCTTCAACACGATACCACAGTTCATCAAGAGTAGTGACTGGCGTATTGTGACGAGCCAGTTGCTCGGCTACCATTTACCAGACGTTTGCAGTTGGTGGGAGATCTGGAGAACGTGCTGGCCAGGGCAGCAGTCTAAAATTTTCTGTATCCAGAAAGGCCCGTACAGGACCTGCAACATGCGGTCGTGCATTATACTGCTGAAATGTAAGGTTTCGCAAGGATCGAATGAAGGGTAGAGCCACGGGTCGTAACACATCTGAAATGTAACGTCCACTGTTCAAAGTGCCGTCAATGCGAACAAGAGGTGCCCGAGACGCGTAACCAATGGAACCCCATACCATCACACCGCGTGATACGCCAGTATGGCGATGACGAATACACGCTTCCAATGTGCGTTCACCGCGATGTCGTAAAACACGGATGCTCACATCATGATGCTGTAAACAGAACCTTCATTCATCCGAAAAAATGACGTTTTGCCATTCGAGCACCCGGGTTCGTCGTTGAGTACACCATCGCAGGCGCTCCTGTCTGTGATGCAGCGTCAAGGGTAACCGCAGCCATGGTCTCCGAGCTGATAGTCCATGCTGCTGCAAACGTCGTCCAACTGTTCGTGCAGATAGTTGTTGTCTTGCAAACGTCTCCATCTGTTGACTCAGGGATCGAGACGTGGCTGCACGATCTGTTACAGCCATGCGGAAAAGATGCCTGTCATCTCGACTGCTAGTGATACGAGGCCGTTGGGATCCAGCACGGCGTTCAATATTACCCTCCTGAACCCACCGATTCCATATTCTGCTAACAGTCATTGGATCTCGACCAACGCGAGCAGCAATGTCGCGATACGATAAACCGCAATCGCGATAGGCTACAATGCGACCTTTATCAAAGTCGGAAACGTGATGGTACGCATTTCTCCTCCTTACACGAGGCATCACAACAACGTTACACCAGGCAACGCCAGTCAACTGCTGTTTGTGTATGAGAAATCGGTTTGAAACTTTCCTCATGTCAGCATGTTGTAGGTGTTGCCACCGGCGCCAACCTTGCGTGAATGTTTTGAAAAGCTAATCATTTGCATATCACAGCATCTTCTTCCTGTCGGTTAAATTTCGCGTCTGTAGCACGTCATCTTCGTGGTGTAGCAATTTTAATGGCCAGTGGTGTAATTAAAGGTGAAAGTTATAACTTATTTCATTGAGTTAATATCATAACGCAGAGTATTACAACATTGTTGTGGTAAATGCGTGGTTTTTTTTAATCAAAGAAAGGACTTTTTAAGCAATTTTAATGATGCATCAGCTTGATATTTAAGTATTTGCTATTTATTTAATTTGTGGATTGTGACTATTGTAGATAAGGGAAGAGGAGTGACATTAGTGAGAATATGGGTAATGAGATGCCCATGAAGTCAAATGTGGATAGCCATGTTAATATGTTAGTTGATGATAAATGTAACATGATGGCTGAAGTTAGTTAATTCAGAGAGTAAAGCCTGATGTTGAAGTCAAAGTAACTGGGAGACAGAATGTAAATAATGGCTTGAATAAAACAGTATTAGCAGGTATTAAAAGACATATTATACGATTAAAAGTAACACAGTCAGAATATAATGAACTATTACGTAGGTTAACTCAGCTATGGAAATGTGTAGCTGGGCCAAGAGAAGATTATGTTCAGGATTTCTCTATATGTTATAAACTGGAGGACAAAATTTAATAAAGGCTTATTGTAAGGATATAAACCAACAAATAAACAAACTTTTTAGGGGATTAATCAGCTAACCAATGCTTATAACCATAAAACAAATGAGGAAATTAAAGCTGTACTACACAAAATGGATTCTGATTTAATGAATTGGAGACACATGTTGATTAATTTAGGATATAAATATTGATAATGAAAAAATAAACACTGATCAGGAAACGTTAGGGTAGGTTATTTCTGATTAAAATAAAATCCAAGGGTATGACAATGAAATGGGAAAGAGATGATGGGGATTATGAGTTAAAGTCGGACTTCGAAGGTTTTTATAACTGAATGAAGCGAGTTCATACATTCACTGCAGCTGCGTTAATTGACATATTATCACAAAACTCAGCACTCTTATAGAAAAACTCAAACTGTTGCAGTTGCAGATCAGATTTCTGCCACGAGAGTACATCAGGGAGCAGTTAGGCAAGATGGCAACAGGCGCCAAGAAAGAGTATTTTGTACTTGAAATGCATTCACATCATTCTGCTGTAAAAGTGCAACGACACTTCAGAACGAAGTTCAACAAAAAGATCCACCAACTGCCACATCCATTTGGGTATGGTATGCGCATTTTAAAGCTTTAAGATAGCGCTACATGGGGAAATCAACCGGATGGCCTGCACTGAGTAAAGAAACAGTTGACCACGAACGGGCGAGGATCGCACGTAGCTCACAGAAGCTGACGAACAGAGCAAGCAGAGAGCTGAACATACCACAACCGACCAGTTGATAGATCTTAAGGAAATGGCTGAAGCTGAAACGTTACCGCTTGCAGTTGCTACAGGTCCTGACTACCGATTACAAAGTCAGATACTTTGAATTTTGGGACAGTTGCAACAACTTGTGGAAGAGGTTAGCTTTTGTGAGAAACTCATCTTCAGTAATGAAGCAATATTTTTTGTGAATGCACAGTTAACAAGCAAAATGTCCGAATCTGGGGGACAGAGAATCCCCACATTGTCGTGCAGTAAATTCGAGATTCAGCATAAGTGAATGTTTTCTAGCAGTCTCACAGCTTAAGTTTACGGTCCCTTTTTCTTCTGCGAAAAGACCACTACATGTTCTTTCGGGAACAGATACTACATTCATATATAGTTAAAATACGGCTACCTGACCATTGACCTTCTTGTGCGAACGCACACACTATGCCCCAACTCGTACGGGACTTGGTAGATTAATCTGCCACGAGTAATGGGTGTGATGGGCAAACATATTTTAGGCGCACTACGAATGTAGTGGTGTGGACATGTTGGGAATGTGGGTCTCACGGGGAGCGTGCAAGGGATAAGTCCTTGGAGGCGCACTATCCTCTGTGCCCTCGGTGGCTCAGATGGGTAGAGCGTCTGCCATGTAAGCAGGAGATCTCGGGTTCGAGTCCCGGTCCAGACACGTATTTTCAACATGTCCCCAATTATGTATATCAACGCCTGTTTGAAGCTAGGGTGTCGATTTAATTATCTTCTCATAAAGTTTGTTTGTGAAATGGCTCTGAGCACTATGGGACTTAACTTCTGAGGTCATCAGTCCCCTAGAACTTAGAACTACTTAAACCTAACTAACCTAAGGACAGCACACACATCCATGCCCGAGGCAGGATTCGAACCTGCGACCGTAGCGGTTGCGTGGTTCCAGACTGTACCACCTAGCCGGCCGAAGTGGTCGTACGGTTCTAGGCGCTGCAGTCTGGAACCGCGAGACCGCTACGGTCGTAGGTTCGAATCCTGCCTCGGTCATGGATGTGTGTGATGTCCTTAGGTTAGTTAGGTTTAACTAGTTCTAAGTTCTAGGAGACTAATGACCTGAGAAGTTGAGTCCCATAGTGCTCAGAGCCATTTGAACCATTATTTGTAGCGCCTAGAACCACTCGGCCACCCCGGCTGGCTTGTTTGTGAAGTTTTCAAACTTAGCATCGCTGATTTGCCGGCACGGCCGATTGTCCTCTGCAATAAAAAAAAAACTCAGCGAAGGAATCAACGACCAACTTGAACAGATGTCATGTGACGTCCGCCCAGACCAAATAAACGAACAATTAAAAGAAAAGAAAGAGAAAGATGGATAGAGCGTCTGCCATGTAAGCAGGAGATGCCGGGTTCGAGTCCCGGCCGGGGCACACATTTTCAACATGTCCTCAGTGATGTAAATCAACGCCTGTTTGCAGCTAGGTTGTCGATTTAATTATCATATCATAAAGTTTGTTTGTGAAGCTTCCAAACTTAGCGTCGATGATCTATATATTGCAGTAAGTTTTCGGCGTGTTTTGTTATTTCCTACTGCAATAATACGGACAATTTTTTTCGTTTTGATGGATGCTACTGCGCCGGTCGGTGTGGCCGAGCGGTTCTAAGCGCTTCAGTCTGGAACCGCGCGACGACTGCGGTCGCAGGTCCGAATCCTGCCTCGGGCATGGATGTGTGTGATGTCCTTAGGTTAGTTAGGTTTAAGTAGTTCTAAGTTCTGGGGCACTGATGACCTCAGATGTTAAGTCCCATAGTGCTCAGAACCATTTGAATCATTTTTTTTTATGCTACTGCAGCTCCTGGAACTGGCCGTCTCTCTCAGGTCATTCGAAGTCATAACAAAGTACGAATGACCACTGAAAATTGAGCGCAACGCGGTTTTGCTGTCGAACTGAGCAAGACATTTTACAACAATTAACAGTATGTACTACACTACTGGCCATTAAAATTGCTACACCAAGAAGAAAGGCAGATGATAAACGGGTATTCATTGGACAAATATATTATGCTAGAACTGACATGTGATTACATTTTCACGCAATTTGGGTGCATAGATCTTGAGAAATCAGTACCTACAACAACCACCTCTGGCCGCAATAACGGCCTTGAGACGCCTGGGCATTGAGTCAAACAGAGCTTGGATGGCGTGTACATGTACAGCTGCCCATGCAGCTTCAACACGATACCACAGTTCATCAAGAGTAGTGACTGGTGTATTGTGACGAGCCAGTTGCTCGGCCACCATTGACCAGACGTTTTCAATTGGTGAGAGATCTGGATAATGTGCTGGCCAGGGCAGCAATCGGACATTTTCTGTATCCAGAAAGGCCCGTACAGGACCTGCAACATGCGGTCGTGCACTATCCTGCTGAAATGTAGGGTTTCGCAGGGATCGAATGAAGGGTGAAGCCACGGGTCTTAACACATATGAAATGTAACGTCCGCTGTTCAAAGTGCCGTCAATGCGAACATGAGGTGACCGAGACGTGTAACCAATGGAACCCCATACCATCACACCGCGTGATACGCCAGTATGGCGATGACGAATACACGCTTCCAATGTGCGTTCACCGCGATGTCGTAAAACACGGATGCGACCATCATGATGCTGTAAACAGAACCTGGATTCATCCGAAAAAATGGCGTTTTGCCATTCGTGCACGCAGGTTCGTCGTTGAGTACACCATCGCAGGCGCTCCTGTCTGTGATGCAGCGTCATGGGTAACCGCAGCCATGGTCTCCGAGCTGATAGTCCATGCTGCTGCAAACGTCGAACTGTTCGTGAAGATGGTTGTTGTCTTGCAAACGTCCCCATCTGTTGATTCAGGGATCGAGACAGGGTTGCACGATCCGTTGCAGCCATGCGGATAAGATGCCTGTCATCTCGACTGCTAGTGATACGAGGACGTTGGGATCCAGCACGGTGTTCCGTATTACCCTCCTGAACCCACCGATTCCATGTTCTGCTAACCGTCATTGGATCTCGACCAACGCGAGCAGCAATGTCGGGATACGATAAACCGCAATCGCGATAGGCTACAATGCGACCTTTATCAAAGTCGGAAACGTGATGGTATGCATTTCTCCTCCTTACACGAGGCATCACAACAACGTTTCACCATGCAACGCCGGTCAATTGCTGTTTGTGTATGAGAAATCGGTTGGAAACTTTCGTCATGTCAGCATGTTGTAGTTGTCGCTACCGGCGCCAACCTTGTGTGAATGCTCTCAAAAGCTAATCATTTGCATCTTCTTCCTGTCGGTTAAATTTCGCGTCTGTAGCACCTCATCTTCGTGGTGTAGCAATTTTTATGGCCAGTAGTGTACATTACTGTAAAACTCTACATTTATTTGGTATAAAGGAAAGGTAATGTCTCTGTTGTTACTAACTGATTGTCACAGGCGATGATATCACGCCAAAATTGAAATTACTGAGTGTAGGTAACTGATGAGTGTGTGTGAACACGGTTATGGAAACGAACAAGGGTGATCAGTGGCAGCAGTGAGCTGCTTTTTAAGTTTAAGTAGAAGGACATTGTGATACTGTGACGCCATTGTAGGATTGGGTTAAAGAGTAAGAGCCTGAAGGTGTTGTTAAACGAAGGTGTCAAATCTAGAGAAGACGAAGTGGACCTAGTTTTGGGTGCAGGTTGGATGACTATCTAGGTGGAATATACATGGGGAACAAAGCGACGTGTGGTTCAGTACATAATGGCGTGAAAGGGTGGATGTTCGGTAGAACTGGAGTGATGATTCTAGCGTTATCTTCTGTGGCGGGAGGGGATGTAAGGAATTGTTAGACTGGAGGGTAGTGTCGCCAGGACAGACTACAACATGTGTATGATGGAACGTGTTGTGACTTTAATACTGATTTCTCGAACTTTAAGAAATTTGAACTCGAAATTATAGATTTACTATAGTGGTTCAACAGATGTGCAACTGAACCAACTCGGGAAAGAGAAACTTCTACACCTGTCATTGCCGAGATTTTGATAGATACACGCAAATATGCCTGTAACACACAAATTGTAAACACATGTTTTAGTGATTACTATTCTCAAATTCTTAACAATAGATGCTTTGGGGGATTCAAAACTCCATGGAATGAGAAGCACTATAAGGAATTTCAGTACTGAACTTGTGGAATAGTCTTGTTTTCTCCTGAAGGGAGCAAACTGGAATGATATTTACAACTGTAATCCTGCAGCAAAAAGTGTGATAAAACGCTGCACAAAAATTGAAGTATTGGTTCCCAAAAGGGATAAAGATATGCGAAAAAGATGAGATTGTATGATTTTTGCAAGCAAATCACTAATCATTACCTACTGCAAAATATACAAGTGAATACTAGTACGATGATGATGAAATCCCATACTCCGAGGAGCGTAGGGGACGATGCGGGAGACCCGCACCGCCGTACTAGGCAAGGTCCTAGCGGAGGTGGTTTGCCATTGCCTTCCTCCGACCGTAATGGGGATGAATGATGATCTACATCTACACACATACCCACAATCCATCTTCTCTCCCTGTTCCACTCCCAAACAGAACGAGGGAAAAATGACTGCCTATATGCCTCTGTACGAGCCCTAATCTCTCTTATCTTATCTTTGTGGTCTTTCCGCGAATTATTAGTTGGCAGCAGTAAAATTGTACTGCAGTCACCCTCAAATGTTGGTTCTCTAAATTTCCTCAGTAGCGATTCACGAAAAGAACGCCTCCTTTCCTCCAGAGACTCCCACCCGAGTTCCTGAAGCATTTCCGCAACACTCGCGTGATGATCAAACCTACCAGTAACAAATCTAGCAGCCCGCCTCTGAATTGCTTCTGTGTCCTCCCCCAATCCGGCCTGATAGGGATCCCAAACGCTTGAGCAGTACTCAAGAATACGTCGTATTAGTGTTTTATAAGCGGTCTCCTTTACAGATTGCTACGGTCGCAGGTTCGAATCCTGCCTCGGGCATGGGTGTGTGTGATGTCCTTAGGTTAGTTAGGTTTAAGTAGTTCTAAGTTCTAGGGGACTTATGACCTAAGATGTTGAGTCCCATAGTGCTCAGAGCCATTTGAACCTTTACAGATGAACCGCATCTTCCCAAAATTCTACCAATGAACCGAAGACGACTTCCCCACAACTGCCGTTACATGCTTGTCCCTCTTCATATCGCTCTGCAATATTACGCTCAAATATTTAATCGACGTGACTGTGTCAAGCGCTACACCACTAATGGATTATTCAAACATTACGGGATTCTTTTTCCTATTCATCTGCACTAATTTACATTTATCTACACTCCTGGAAATGGAAAAAAGAACACATTGACACCGGTGTGTCAGACCCACCATACTTGCTCCGGACACTGCGAGAGGGCTGTACAAGCAATGATCACACGCACGGCACAGCGGACACACCAGGAACCGCGGTGTTGGCCGTCGAATGGCGCTAGCTGCGCAGCATTTGTGCACCGCCGCCGTCAGTGTCAGCCAGTTTGCCGTGGCATACGGAGCTCCATCGCAGTCTTTAACACTGGTAGCATGCCGCGACAGCGTGGACGTGAACCGTATGTGCAGTTGACGGACTTTGAGCGAGGGCGTATAGTGGGCATGTGGGAGGCCGGGTGGACGTACCGCCGAATTGCTCAACACGTGGGGCGTGAGGTCTCCACAGTACATCGATGTTGTCGCCAGTGGTCGGCGGAAGGTGCACGTGCCCGTCGACCTGGGACCGGACCGCAGCGACGCACGGATGCACGCCAAGACCGTAGGATCCTACGCAGTGCCGTAGGGGACCGCACCGCCACTTCCCAGCAAATTAGGGACACTGTTGCTCCTGGGGTATCGGCGAGGACCATTCGCAACCGTCTCCATGAAGCTGGGCTACGGTCCCGCACACCGTTAGGCCGTCTTCCGCTCACGCCCCAACATCGTGCAGCCCGCCTCCAGTGGTGTCGCGACAGGCGTGAATGGAGGGACGAATGGAGACGTGTCGTCTTCAGCGATGAGAGTCGCTTCTGCCTTGGTGCCAATGATGGTCGTATGCGTGTTTGGCGCCGTGCAGGTGAGCGCCACAATCAGGACTGCATACGACCGAGGCACACAGGGCCAACACCCGGCATCATGGTGTGGGGAGCGATCTCCTACACTGGCCGTACACCACTGGTGATCGTCGAGGGGACACTGAATAGTGCACGGTACATCCAAACCGTCATCGAACCCATCGTTCTACCATTCCTAGACCGGCAAGGGAACTTGCTGTTCCAACAGGACAATGCACGTCCGCATGTATCCCGTGCCACCCAACGTGCTCTAGAAGGTGTAAGTCAACTACCCTGGCCAGCAAGATCTCCGGATCTGTCCCCCATTGAGCATGTTTGGGACTGGATGAAGCGTCGTCTCACGCGGTCTGCACGTCCAGCACGAACGCTGGTCCAACTGAGGCGCCAGGTGGAAATGGCATGGCAAGCCGTTCCACAGGACTACATCCAGCATCTCTACGATCGTCTCCATGGGAGAATAGCAGCCTGTATTGCTGCGAAAGGTGGATATACACTGTACTAGTGCCGACATTGTGCATGCTCTGTTGCCTTTGTCTATGTGCCTGTGGTTCTGTCAGTGTGATCATGTGATGTATCTGACCCCAGGAATGTGTCAATAAAGTTTCCCCTTCCTGGGACAATGAATTCACGGTGTTCTTATTTCAATTTCCAGGAGTGTGTATTTAGAGTTAGCTGCCATTCTTTACACCAATCACAAATCCTGTCCAAGTCATCTTGTATCCTCCTACAGTCACTCAACGACGACACCTTCCCGTACACCACAGCATTATCAGCAAACAGCCGCACATTGCAATCCACCCTATCCAAAAGATCGTTTATGTAGATAGAAAACAGCAGCGGACCTACCACACTTCCCTGGGGCACTCCAGATGATACCCTCACCTCCGATGAACACTCACCATCGAGGACAACGTACTGGGTTCTATTACTTAAGAAGTCTTCGAGCCACTCACAGATTTGGGAACCAATCCCATATGCTCGTACCTTAGTGAGGAGTCTGCAGTGGGGCACCGAGTCAAACGCTTTCCGGAAGTCAAGGAATATGGCATCCGTCTGGTAGCCTTCATCCATGGTTCGCAAGATATCATGAAAAAAGGGCGAGTTGCGTTTCGCAGGAGCGATGCTTTGTAAAGCCGCGCTGATGCATGGTCAGCAACTTCTCTGTCTCAAGGAAATTCATTATATTCGAACTGAGAATACGTTCGAGAATCCTGCAACAAACCGATGTTAAGGATATTGGTCTGTAATTTTGAGGATCCGTCCTTCTACCCTTCTTATATACAGGCGTCACCTGCGCTTTTTTCCAGTCGCTCGGGACTTTACGTTGGGCAACAGATTCGCGATAAATGCAAGCTAAGTAAGAAGCCAATGCAGTAGAGTACTCGCTGTAAAAACGAATCGAAATCCCATCAGGACCTGTCGATTTATTTATTTTCAACCCATTCAGCTGCTTCACAACCCCAGGGATGTCTATCACTATGTCATCCATACGGGAATCTGTACGAGACTCAAACGGCGGTATGTTTATACGATCCTCCTGCGTGAAAGATTTCTCAAATGCTAAATTTAAAATTTCAGCTTTCGTTTTGCTGTCTTCCGTTGCCAGACCAGACTGATCAGTGAGTGACTGGATGGAAGCCTTCGACCCGCTTACCGATTTTACTTTAGACCAGAATTTCCTTGGGTTTTCAGCAAGATTTTTTGCTAAGGTATGACGGTGGTAGTGGTTGTATGCTTTACGCATCGCTCTTTTTACAGCACCACGAATCTCTACTAACTTTTGCCTGTCCTCATTCTCCCGATCTTTCTTGTACCGCGAGTGCAACTGTCTTTGCTTCTGAGCATTCTCCGAATTGCGCTGTTAGACCACGGTGGGTCTTTCGTAACCATAGTCGTAATGACAACATCATGATCACTAATCCTTGTCTCAACACTAACACCATCGATGAGGTCTGGTCTGTTCGTGGCTACCAGATCTAAAATATTTCCATTACGTGTTGGCTGTCGATTTAGCTGCTCAAGACAGTTTTCGGATAATGTGTTCAAAAGTAATTCACATGACGGCTTGTCTGTACCACCTGTAATGAATCCATAGACATCCCAGTCTATACTAGGTAGGTTGAAGTCGCCTCCGACTAATATAGCATGATCAGGGTACTTCTGCCGTACAGAGTGTAGACTCCCTTTGAATGATTCTAGAACTGTCACGGTGGAACCTGGTGGCCGGTAATAACACCAAACAATTAACTTTATTTCTCCTAGCCCTGTTAAACGTGTCCAGATAACTCCACAATCACACTCTACTTCGACCTCAGTATCACAATATTTTTGTCATCTGCAATGAAGACACCACCTCCTACGGTGTCTAATCTGTCTTTCCGATACACGTTCCAACCCTCACTAAATATTTCAGAACTTCCTATCTCAGGGTTCAGCCAGGTCTCAGTCCCGAGAATAATTTGCGCGTCACACGCTTCCTGGAGGGCAGTAAATTCAGGAACTTTATTCCGAACACTCTGAAAATTTACTGCTAATATCTTGATAGCTGAAGTGTCTTTACACTGAGCGCGTCCTGATTTCCCTACCTGCACGTCGACTGGTGAGTGTTCATCAGGACACCTCGCACTACTACCTAGCCTAAAAATCCCTCATGTGCACACCACAAGTACTCTGATACCCGAGTAGCCGCTTCCTTTGTGTAGTGCACCCCTGGCCTATCTAGGGGCGTCCTACAATTCCCCACCCAATAGCGCAACAGAGTCGACGAAGCCTCTGGTTGAGACCGTCCACTCGGCTCCAAACCAAAGGATCCCGATCCACTCTGGGAACGATGCTGCAAATAGAGAGCTCTGCTTGCACCCCACTTGCGAGGCCAGCGGTCTTCACCAAATCCGCCAGCCGCCTGTACGAACTGAGGATCGCCTCAGAACCCAAGCGACAGGCATCATTGGTGCCGACGTGAGCAACTACTTGCAGACGACTGCACCCCGTACCCTCGATAGCCGCAGGCAAGGCCGCCTCCACATCTTGGATGAGGGCCCCCGGCAGACAAACCGAGTGCACGGTGGAATTCTTTCCAGCCCTGTACGCTATTTCGCTAAGGGCCTCCATCACCCGCCTAACGTTGGAGCTCCCAATAACCAGCAAGCCTATGCCCCCGTGTGCCTTCTCGGGCCCTGCTGAAGGAGCGGCCTCCTGCCCACTGACCGGATGAACGGGCGAGGCCAGCCGGCCAGCCTCCACATTGACCCTCCGCCTCGAGCGACGCGAACGCGTTGCAGTCCGCCACTCACCCTAAAGGCCGGTTCCCACTAGAGCGCGGCAGCGCGTCGTGCGGCAGCGGCAGCGGCAAGCTTTTTCCGCTTTGACGCGGCGGCTCGCGGAATTGGCGTTCCCATCTGGAAGCGGCAGACGCTAGCGGTAGCCAATGACGGACAGCCACTGAGGTACGGGGCAGGACCCACTGAAACGCGCGGTGCGTTTGATCAGCTATATCTTACACCTACATGAAGGAAAGACGAAGTTGGGTGAAGACATACCAATTTTTCATTTTCTGTACAATGTACTCTTTCACATATTTCATTATTCATGTTTTCTCATTTCACCATAAACAGATTTCATGACTACCGTTCACGATTGTTCACTATCTCCTAACACATTGAAACAATGTACTACAAAAGAGATTATTCAGATAGTTAAGCGAGACAAAAATTTAAAATGTGATACGGTAGCAGGTACACGAAAACAGTAAGAACACAAAGACTAGGTGGAAGGGATGAAATTGGAAGCCACCTGATAGAATTTCCCACAGAGCATAATGTAATCATCGCCAGCACCTTGCTTAAGAATCACGAAAGAATAATATATATTTGGAACAGTTTTCGAAACCAGATTTTAAATTGTAAGGCATTTCCTGGTGCAGACGCAAACCTGACTGAAGACTGTCAATAGCAAGAAAAGCGTTCTGAAAAAGAAAATTTGTTCACACCGAATATAAATGCTAATGGTTGGATACTATTTTACAAAGGTATTTGTGTGGAGTGCAGCCTCGTATGTAAGTGAAACGTGGACGATGAACACTTCTGTCAAGAAGACAATGGACGCTTTCAAAACGTGGTGATTCATAAGAATGCTGAACTTTAGATACGAGGATCGTGTGACTAAAGAAGAGGTACGGAATTAAATAGAGGAGGAAGAGGAAATTACGGTACAACTTTGACGACAATAGGGGTTAGTTGACAGGGCGTATTGTGGGGCGTCAAAGAGTGAGGACAAAGGGGTTGGGTGATAGTATTCTGATAATAATCATCTGTTGAAATACTATTCTACTATTTTATCTATTAATGTAAGCAGTGAATTTACTCTTCCATGCACTTCTTAAAACATTTAAACCAAAACTGAAATCAGCTGAACACCAAATCTTTCAACCACTGTCTGACAACTACTGGATTCACTTTCAACTTTCTATAACTATCACTGGCTAGCCACACACACATACAGATATAAGGAGAACAAAAATAAACAAACATTAGTTTTCAGCATATAATTCTGCAGGTTGGCAACATGTACATAAACAAACCAGACAGGAAGGGACATGAGCTGAACACACTGTAGTTACGACTTTAAATCAGAGTTTTCGGTAAAACGTCTACTGCTAGTGACAGAAGAAAAAAGAGCGAACATGAAAATGTGCTTATGTTCCATAATCTAAGTTTTAGTTCAACCTCCAGCATGTGAGCAGGTGAGGGGAAACGTATATGTCCGCCAAAAACTCAATTCACTGTAAGTAATCAGTCATTCACGTAAAAAAAGATGTGAACTGTTTTATAATCTCCAAGTATCACAGATCAAAACAAAACTGAGTCATTCTAGATTCCACCGAAGATGCCTTAAAGTAAAAGGCGAAATGCGTCTTGAATCAGTAAAGTACACTGGATAAAGAAAAAAGAAAGGAAATAATCAATAGCTCTACATATTTAGTAAATTACATCTTATGACATACCAGCAAATTAGTTTCGGTTTAACTTCTCATTCGACATGCTATTAATGCCATTTAAAAAAATTCATCTATCCCTTCTGAAAAACTGTAGTTACTTTCATATCTTGGTAGATAAACAGATTTAGGATATTTATCATGCGACGAAATACATGACTTTTCACAAGTTATCGTTTGCAAAAAAAAAAAAAAAAAAAAAAAAATTCGATTTCTTGAACCGTTTACGAAATTTGCGGTTGATACAACCACATGGTTTACGACGAGCAGGACGAAGTACCGGTCGCGTCGCCGAGCAACCCGCGCGCGGTCACGGCATAGCCCGTCCGCCGACATATCAGACAATATCTCGAGAACGGTGATAGCTATCGATCTGCTCTCAGCTTTAAAAACAATTTCGATATGTTGACTAAATTTCATACGCAATAATGTATTACCTAAAATGAACTGTACGCAAAGTCCACGCAATGCGTTTTTACCTCTGCACACTCATTAAAATTTCGTGTAAAGGTTTACGTAAATGCGATACAGCAAGTAACCACGACGAATAACGAAAAGAAATTCGGTCCTTTATCGAGAGAAGATATCAGGCTGTAACATGCCCAAGAATCAAATTTTTCTACCGAATAGTTTCCTTGGAATCGGATGATAAGTATTTCATAGCTGCCGCCGCGTCCGCGCCAGCGGTTCGGCGAAAGTTCGTGTGGCCCGGGAGTCCGTACCTGACGTCACGCTCAGCGCGTTCTGTGATTGGCGGCGCGCACCTGGAGCGCGTCACGCGGCAGCGGAAGCGGTTCGACATGGTCAAACCGCGACGCAGAGCCCGCCGCGCCTTGCCGCTGACGCCATTTCCATGGCAACCACGCCGCTGACGCGCCGTTTTGACGCGCGGCAGCCCTAGTGGGAACCGGCCTTTAAGGTGAGGGCGGTCCCAACGCGCCGGGTACACTAGAAGGTGCCTCGGCGGCTGAGTCAGCGGACGCTGCAAGCGACACCTGAGGTGTCTCAAGCTGCACCTCGAGGCAGCAGCCTGAAGGCGGCTGACCGTGGCCGACAGCACGCTCAGCTGCTCACGAACCGCGGCCAGTTCCTCCTGCGCCCGCACACGGCACGCACACACACTATCCATCCTACTGCTAATATCTGGACATATAGAGTTGCGACAAATAAAAGAGCAATATGCGAGTGCACAGTTGCGTCACCAGCGCCAGATTGAGCTGCGATATATGAACAATTACTTACGAACTAAGCAATCAAATGACCACAACTACGCCACTATACAGATATTACAATGCGATCCTACCCCTGTCTTAGTACAATGACAACCGCCTACGCGATGTTACACTCTACCGTTATTAAAATTTGATACTACCCCTTTCTAATTCGAAAATACGCGAAGATCAGAAAAATTTCACCACGCAAGCACACAAACACACAAAGTAATTTGAATTAAATCTACGGAACTAATACGAGAAACTGAATATACGACTAGTTTCTGCTACTGCTGCTCGCACACGTCACTCTGAAAGCACAGATGAAAGTGCACTGGCCTCTATCTGCTGCTAACTAACTCTACGAAATAAACAGAAAGCACTGGCTGTCCAAAATAAACAACTGACTATCGACTCCGCGAATTTATACTTTACAGCTGTCAATAAGCAATATTACTCCTCTCAAATACGAGAATACGCAAGGATTTTATGTAATTAAATATGCAAGTGCACAAACACTCGGAAAGAAATTAAGAATCAAACTACAAAACGAATATGAAAGCTAAATATGCGACTCGCAACTGCACTGCTGCTGCACTGATACTTCACCAGCGGCTGCTCAAGGCGACACAACAACACTCAATCTTCTCGAGGCAGGGAAGATCCCTGATACCCGCCGGGAATCGAACCCAGAATCCCGTGCGCGGCAAGCGAGAACGCTACCGCAAGACCACGAGCTGCGGACGTACTAGTACAAGTTATTTAAAAAAAGCAAAAAAGCTTGCAAATGGCAAACCGGTATGTAATTCTAGGAATGTAATTACAGCAAACTGGCAAACTTTAAAACGAGAAATAGGTGCAAGATTAGTTAATCACATTAATAAAGAACTGATTAAAAGTGACAATAAACTAACTGACCCCATGCAAGTTGCTAGAGCTTTCAGCTGTTTGCTCAAACACAGTAAAGCAGATGATAAATACATCTCATGACAAATATTCAATCTGTAAGAGATTACAATTACATAAAAAACATGCAAAGATATTCATGTATCTAGCAACAGCCGAGGAACTAACTACAACTATTGAGGATTTACTTACTAAACAGTCAGTGAGTGCTGATGAGGTGCCTAATCATCAAAGCAGGTGCAACGTTTGAGGGAGAACCACAATTAGATGTTGTAAACTAATCATCTGAAAATCGTGTATTTGGAAAAAGACTAAAAAATAATGAGGCAACACGAGCCCCGGAGCTACGATATTTCCAAACCGAGGGAAAAACTTAATAGTGGCGCCCTTCCACCCGCCCTCCCACTCGAGCGTTTGAGATAAAACGTCAAAATTTAAGAAAAAAAATTATTTTTCAAAAATATGTTCATCTTGTAACACATATCTTTCTGAAGAGTTTCATATATAAAACATACATGTTCGAGGTAATGTAAGACATGTCATTTGGTCTTAAGTGTGCCACAATGCAGTGCCACACCTCTTCACACAGCATTCTTCTGTCGCACGTCACTGTATTTCGCCCTGTGGAATTCAGAAGTATACAGTTTGTAATGGAAGCCATCAAACCTACATTCAGGACAGTGAAAATGAAAATGTACTGTGGTGCATCTCCTACTCACAGTCGGCCAGCTCGACATCCTTCACCTACCCCCTCCCCCCCCACATTAAAAAAATGCACAATTAATACTGAGTGGTTTATTTGTGAGTGGGAGAATAAGAACTCTTCAGAAAATTTGCGCTCTTTATTGCCTATTAGCTAATACCTTTCTGTATTGTGTGACAGAAAATTAAATATTGGAAACATGACACCAGTAAAGACTAGAGACAAGCAAGACAGTACACATTTCTTCAATCCTTAGATCCAAGTATTTTTTTCTCTCTATGTTGCTACAGCTTTGCACGGCGTGCTTTCCTTTCTGCGAAGGAATCTATCACCTCACCAATGTTCGTCAAACGTTTTACTATATGAAAAATCAAAATGTCAATCTCTAATACTGAAAATTCTGATAATACGAATAGTACCCTAGAATGGTGTGGTTTCGCGATTTAATTACGTCTATTTTGTCACTGTCTGTTAGATAAAACGAAACAGGCGTTTCTAATATTGCAGCAATTGCAACACACGCCAAATAGGCGAGACTGCTTCGGCATAAATGGTCATTTTCATCTACATCATTCACATAAATAAATCAACAGAATATAATTCACGGAGTACCAGTATCAAATGCCTATTGGGCCTATTACAAGCAAAAAGTTTTATGTTAGGGAGTTTACGCTCAAGTTTTTCAAGCATGAGATCGAAAAGTTGTAGTAGTACGAAATTTTTATATAAATTTGGAATCGTCATATTCTTCCATATAATTTGTGCGATGTCCCCGTTTCTTCTCCTTCCTCATTCCAACAAACAATCTCGTCATCACAAATTCTGTAACTGTTCTTGCCATTGTCAAACCTTATTCTCTGGTTAACTTCGCTAACCCTGCCGGAATCACCAGTTTAGTTATCCAGCATAAGGCTCTTAGTAGTGTAGCGAACTGACAAAAATTTTCTGTCAAAATTTCACTTTCTTGGGTACACCAAGAAGATAATATGTAATCTTTCTTACCCACTATTCCTGTTAATCGTTTATTTCCAGTAATCTGAATCTAAGGATTTCGCTAATAATTATAACAACACTTCTCATTTGCACATCCAATCAACCACATAAACAAACAGCAACTGGTATTAACCCGTTCAGATTAATTCGGCTGAGCTCGTATAGCCCCGTCCCTTTTGTCTGAGGGAAAGACTTCTGTTTCTTGATGAGGCGGGGATTCCCCTGGCAGAGACACCATGTACTCTATGCATGCATTCATAAACCAAGGTATGAGAAGGCAGGAGAACTTCTGTAAAGTTTGGAAGGTAGGAGACGAGATACTGGCAGAAGTAAAGCTGTGAGTACCGGGCGTGAGTCGTGCTTCGGTAGCTTAGATGGTAGAGCACTTGCCCGCGAAAGGCAAAGGTCCCGAGTTCGAGTCTCGGTCGGGCACACAGTTTTCATCTGCCAGGAAGTTTCATATCAGCGCACACTCCGCTGCAGAGTGAAAATCTCATTCTGGAAAGGTATGATTCGCTCATAAATCAACTTAGAATGTGTTAAAAAATGTTCAAGAACCAACTGGGATGCGTTTCAAAATCATATGAATAATCGATAGACCAACATGCGCTGGATGCTAGGTGCTTTGTGAAACAAGGTTTTTTTCTTCGAGAAAATGAATTTGGCGCCCCCTGAAACTGCCGCCCGGGGCAGATACAACAGGTTGTGCCGCCGCCCCCCCCCCCCCCCACCCTCTAGATCAGGTCCTGGGCAACACCACGGCATAAGAAGGGTGTCAAACGTGAAATGGCTAATTATAGCTCAGTATCAATTTTATCAGATTTCAGAAAAGTTGTAAAAGAAATGTTCCTCAAAGGATTAACAGCCTTCTTAAATGAAGAAATACTGTGAAATGACTCACAGTATAGGTTGAGAGCTGGAAACGGAACTCATTCGACACTGTTTGCCTTTTTAAAATTAAATACTATCTGGTACATTTATTGTAGTTGATATGACGTTATCAGGCATAAGTTATTACGGAATCAGAATCCAATTCAAAAAGTCGATCGAATCATACATCAACGATCGTCAACAGATTACAGAAATAAAGTACAAAAACAGAGAAGCACACAGAATTTCCAGTTTTTACGTTAAGGAGCATAAAAAAATCAAGCATGGAGTCCCTCAATGGCGAATTCTGAGACCTGACTGGAGAGTCATCTAGAGGCACAGAAATGTACTGTGGATATGTAATAGGACTGTTATTGTTCATGCTATACATCAACGATTTATTGGATAGTATCAGTTACAAACTCTTACACATTATGTATACGCACTTAACTCTGATGAATTTTTATCTGATGAAAATTATAATTAGCGCCATGTAAACCAGTACAAAATACAATACTAATGAAATGAAATGCAACTCGCTCTTTCTGTAGATTAATTTTAAATAGTGTTCTTCACTAAATGTAAAAATGTAGTACCATTTCACTATATAACGGATAATTCACATTTAGACTTGGTCATCTTATACAGATACCCAGAAGTAATTGTGTAGAGACACGAATTGGGACGATTACATAAGCTCATTTACTTGTAAAACAACTGGCACACTCCAGTGTATACACTCCTGGAAATTGAAATAAGAACACCGTGAATTCATTGTCCCAGGAAGGGGAAACTTTATTGACACATTCCTGGGGTCAGATACATCACATGATCACACTGACAGAACCACAGGCACATAGACACAGGCAACAGAGCATGCACAATGTCGGCACTAGTACAGTGTATATCCACCTTTCGCAGCAATGCAGGCTGCTATTCTCCCATGGAGACGATCGTAGAGATGCTGGATGTAGTCCTGTGGAACGGCTTGCCATGCCATTTCCACCTGGCGCCTCAGTTGGACCAGCGTTCGTGCTGGACGTGCAGACCGCGTGAGACGACGCTTCATCCAGTCCCAAACATGCTCCATGGGGGACAGATCTGGAGATCTTGCTGGCCAGGGTAGTTGACTTACACCTTCTAGAGCACGTTGGGTGGCACGGGATACATGCGGACGTGCATTGTCCTGTTGGAACAGCAAGTTCCCTTGCCGGTCTAGGAATGGTAGAACGATGGATTCGATGACGGTATGGATGTACCGTGCACTATTCAGTGTCCCCTCGACGATCACCAGTGGTGTACGGCCAGTGTAGGAGATCGCTCCCCACACCATGATGCCGGGTGTTGGCCCTGTGTGCCTCGGTCGTATGCAGTCCTGATTGTGGCGCTCACCTGCACGGCGCCAAACACGCATACGACCATCATTGGCACCAAGGCAGAAGCGACTCTCATCGCTGAAGACGACACGTCTCCATTCGTCCCTCCATTCACGCCTGTCGCGACACCACTGGAGGCGGGCTGCACGATGTTGGGGCGTGAGCGGAAGACGGCCTAACGGTGTGCGGGACCGTAGCCCAGCTTCATGGAGACGGTTGCGAATGGTCCTCGCCGATACCCCAGGAGCAACAGTGTCCCTAATTTGCTGGGAAGTGGCGGTGCGGTCCCCTACGGCACTGCGTAGGATCCTACGGTCTTGGCGTGCATCCGTGCGTCGCTGCGGTCCGGTCCCAGGTCGACGGGCACGTGCACCTTCCGCCGACCACTGGCGACAACATCGATGTACTGTGGAGACCTCACGCCCCACGTGTTGAGCAGTTCGGCGGTACGTCCACCCGGCCTCCCGCATGCCCACTATACGCCCTCGCTCAGAGTCCGCCAACTGCACATACGGTTCACGTCCACGCTGTCGCGGCATGCTACCAGTGTTAAAGACTGCGATGGAGCTCCGTATGCCACGGCAAACTGGCTGACACTGACGGCGGCGGTGCACAAATGCTGCGCAGCTAGCGCCATTCGACGGCCAACACCGCGGTTGCTGGTGTGTCCGCTGTGCCGTGCGTGCGTGTGATCATTGCTTGTACAGCCCTCTCGCAGTGTCCGGAGCAAGTATGGTGGGTCTGACACACCGGTGTCAATGTGTTCTTTTTTCCATTTCCAGGAGTGTAGATGGGACACTGGGAAGCTGCATTTTATGAATGGAAGAAATAGCTTATAAACAACTTCCACAGACCATGCTGAAGTACTGTTCAAGTGCGTGGGATCTATCTGACGGAATAATAAGGAATATACTGTGTGTGTCGTAGGAGAATATAACAGACATGTTCAGACATCTTAAGTGTCTCGCACTCGAAAAAAGATACTGTACGCGTATCTTGGACAAACATACTTAAAAATTCCTTGTTTACAACTCCTATGACGACTGTGCAATGGCAGTGATGTGAACACAGGCCCTGTTACTTTCAAGCACTGAATGGTATGACAGGCTTACTTCAGTTTTTTTAATGTTATTCAACAGCCAGAAGACTTTTGTTGGCTACATTGAATGTGATACTTGTTTCCAAAGTGACGGAAAGCTTCAACGTTCTACAATACATTTGAGGCAGTCTCAACTGCAATTTTCCTAACTGGTGAACCGGTCGTGGAAGTATCATCACCTAGTCACCAAGGACTGCAAATCTAACATAGATGTATATTTTTTCCAGTGTCAGTTAAATAGAAGTGCAGAAAACAAGGAGTTTATTCAAGGTGAACCGCTACATCATATCATGGGCCCTCATGCTCTCAGATAAAACAAATAGTGCAATTCGGTTTTCTCAGAGTACAAAAGTGAACTGAATTTGAGTATGAACTTCTTTGAAAATTAATGGATTAATGGCCAGTGTCAAAAATATGTTCTCTCTATTATAATAAGCAACACAAGAATTTAAAAAATGTAATCATCTCATCTACACTTATATCTCCTTCTATATCAAGATCTATGTGTTTACTGACACTAAAACTGTAAAATCGTCGTGGCTATCCGTTTGTTTGAACGTGCTAATCTCTGAAACTACTGGACGAATATTCAAGGGGTTTCCACAGGTAAATTGAGCGTAACTCGGGGCAACATACAGGCTTTATTTCATTAGAATCGGAACATAGAAAATGAGATATCGCAATTAAAAGTTTTACCTAAAATCGTCTGCTTAGCATAGAAGTTCACATGTTTAATCGTCACAGCTTAGTACGCCAAAGAACTGATAGATGGAGCTGTTAGCTTTGTAGTACACTAGAGAACCAACAATTTGCGCTGTTAGCTTTTTTTTTTAACTCACTAGCAGATGTACTTTCGGAAGTTTAGATCAGTGACAGAATTTAGTAGCGCAGTCTTACCTTTACGAATAAAAACTAACAGCAGATTTACTAGGTTAGGATGTACGGGTTCACTGCTTTCGCTTTGTGTATTAAAAAACTTAACGAGATTGCTTTACTTCTTTCAATAGGTTTTATTTATATTCTTTGCTAGGAAAAAACAAATTTATTAAGTGTGCTTTGTGATTTGGGTGCCTACTCATTAAATTTTGATTTCGTTTTGTTTACAAATATAAATGCCTAGAAAACGGCCAAGACTTTCTGAGTAAACCAGAACTGCTAAAAGACAGAAGACTATGCGGACTCAAGAATCCAACGCAGATCGTGAGGTGAGAGTTGCTGCAGCTCGAGAAATTAGGCTTCGACTCACTATTTGGAAACTCCTTCCAAAAGCGAGACATGACGTAACTCTGATCTAGAGTATCATGTATTATCTCGCTCCTCTGAACCCATCAGGTCACAGAGCCTTCAAGTCACTACTCTCCAATGTGACATCATAGACGCGGAAATTTTGACAGGAAGTGACCCAAGCGAACGAGTTTTTATAAACTGAGTCCCGCTTATTCCCAAAAATTTACCATTTCGACATAAAAGTATACAATTTTCGGTGAGCTTACGTTATGCCGTGACCATACAAACAGCACAAGGCCAGACATTGCGTGTTGCAGGTATGAACTTTAGTGTCAGTTGCTTTTCGCATGGTCAGCTGTACATGGCCTCCTTCCGTGTTGGTGAAGCAAACAGACCCTTTGTTCATTTCCCCAAGCATACTACTTCAAAAGTTGTTTTATAAAGAAGCTTCACATGTCAAAGATAAATTACATGCATAAGAAGCTTCTGGCACAGCTATAAATAAATACATGGGCAACGCCAGGTGTCTGAGTTAGTAATTAATTGATAAAGAAAGTTTTGAGCAACCACACAAAATAGAGAATACATTTAAAATCCTCGCAAAAAATTGTGCCACCTACATACTTGGAAAAATAGAGGGCAGCAGGGTATGAAAGAACAAGCTTTACCGTAAAATAAGAACAAAAATAAAGGCAGGCTGGTCGAAATTGTATCTCTCTGAACAACTATAAAATGAAAACCTGCTTATGAGTAATATCCAATGTCATGTTGATCCACCCCAAGGAATGTAATATGCTTGTTTCCTTCATGGCATTCTGACCACAAAATGGTCGAGACGTTGATGTTCAAGCCTGTCTCATTTGTCGATGGCGGTTTTCGTGAGGTTATCCACTGTATGAGGAGGGTGCCTGCCACGATACAGCGCAGGTTTCAACTGGTCCCAGGTAACCTCAATGGTGCATATGTCATGTCAGAAGATACAGCAAGCCATTCCATCTCACTGATTCCAGTATTCTGGGGGAAGGTGTTCATGAGTAAGTTTGTGGATGATCATCTTGAAAGATGGAACTATCGCCAAAATGTTGACTGTAGGGCTAAACAGTAAGTTGGAGGATTCTGTCCCGATATGATACAAACTACAAATTTCCCTCCGTAGCGATTGGAAGAGTCCACCACCAGAAATGATATTGGTCCAAAACATGACTAACGAACCACTCTGATGAACCTATGTGATAGCATGCCTGAGACGTGGTTTAGCAGCTAACCATTCTGGCACTCTTCAGTCATAAGAGAAGTCCTCCAGTCGTCGGTGAAGAGAATATGATGTCACTGGACGAGGCTCCATTGCAGCTCTTCCCTTACTCACTTTCTTCGTGCAACACGATGCTGAAGACTTTGTGAGGCCAGCTGTCCCTCAGTCCTGTGGATACCAAATCAATGGGGTTCCTCTTGGCGGAGGAAGGTATTTAGTCAACTGGATCCAACAGTGGATTCATTTCAGAAAATGGAACAATTAAAACAAAGTACGAAAGTAAAACAACCAGGAGCTTACGTTAAGTATGGTGACGAACGTGTGCCAGACAAAAGCAGCTGGTGGTCAGCCTCTACATACCCCCACCCCTCCCCTACCCCAAACATTACAAAGGCCCATTAAGATAGTAAAACGGGTTGAATAGTAGGATTAAATAAAACAACACCAACTGGTTGAAATGACAAGAGATACATATACACAAAAAAATATTTAGTTGGAAGGTGACAGGCCTGGATGGCTCTCTTTGGGTGCAGCTGGAAAATTACAGGACTAAGACTATGATAAAAAATTTGCTAAAACATACTAGGCAATCAAATAACAAAAAGAAATAAAACAGCACAATGGATTAAAACAAAAATAATTTTAAAGACATACAAATTGGATAGGTCTAGGGTCAGGTCAGTCCACCAGTCAGAGTCAAACTAAGGCCGTTGAGACTTGTCATGCAGCAGGAGACACGTATCCACTCCCTCCTAGCAGCTGATGAAACCAATACGACAAATGTGCAGTTGGAGAATACGTACCAAACTCATCAATAAAACCAATCAGTTACATCCGTCACTCGGGTATTGTTGGCCAAAACCAAAAGTAGAGAGTCTGCAAGGTTTAATGCTCATTGAGTGAAGTCCCATAACTGGGGCAGACCATCGGACACAATGATATCCATTCCTTACAACGCAGATACAACATCCTCATCGCTGACTTAGGACCAACCACATCATTGCACTATGTAATTTATATAGATATGTCGCCAACAGAAATCACATGTAATTGATTTTAATTATTATTATTTTATTCATTTTAAACTGCAAAAATCTGTTCATGTTTAAATGAGATTAGGATATGATTGCCAGAAAACCCCACCTCCTGTCAAATGTAACACCAATTTGGATATTACCCTACGCCACGAAAACCTGAAGTTTTACACCGTCATCATAGGCTATCCTTTGTATCATGACTAATTTTGTTATTTGTGTTTGACTGGCTGCAGTTACTCCCATTTTTAATTTTCTTTTGACACATTTGGTACGAAGAGTGAAAGAATGGAGTGATGGTAATCCGTATTTTCTCCAGGGAACAACTTTCTTACCCAGTAACCGTGAAGACTTATCACCAATTTTTAATGTTTTCAAGCTTACCGTCAGTGATATGTAATTACAGTAAGTTTTCAGGGCGTTCTGGAGTCATCAGTGGAATAATATTTGCAATCTTTTTTATATTAATGAAGGTTGTCTGCAGTTTCTCGAAGTATTCGTCTCTCTCAAGTCATTAGAAGTCATTATAAAATATGGATGATCACTGAAAAATTGAGCGCGACACGTTTCCGCTGTTGTCGCTAATAAATTTCAGCAATAAATTTTACAATGTTTAATAGTATCTAGTATATTATTGTAAAACTTTACGTCTTTTCAGTATATAGAGATGGTCGTGTCACTGATGTCATTGAGTGTCACAGGCGTTAATATTACGCCAAATATGAAATTATTGGGTTTAGGTAGCTGATGAGTGCTTGTAAACACAATGATGGAAACGAGCAACGGTATTCCACTCGGAATACTTCTAGAGGATTGACGGGTGTAAACATCACAACCGGACGGATCGCTGTCGATTGTGTACATTAACTCGATAACGCAGTAGAGAGGCAGAATTGGATAGTAAACACACTGCCCGAAAAATTAATTCACCCTGAGGAGACAGCACACTATTATCGCCTCTAGCCATGGTAACGGCCTCTGTTCGAGACAGGATCTCACAGATTTCTTCATATATGCTGTATCTAGCTGAAGTCACTCGCTGATGAATAAATCCCGTGGCGCAACCAGATTGCGAGTATGTTGATTGCTACGTTTCACCCGCCGTTCCAGATAGTCACAGTCATTTTTTCTGACGTTAAGACTGGGTGATTTAGCTTGCCTGTCGAGGTGCAGTAGAATGACAGAGTGATCGTCAAACCAGAAATGTATGCGTGCAGCACTATAAACATAGCTGTTGTCATCTTGAAACATGAAAGTGTCCACAGCATCATGAATATATAGAAGAAAGGGCAAGACTTAATCACCGAAAACAGTCCCAAAATACTACAGAAACACTTCCAGCCTGACTTACAGCCTCCACAAACTGTTGGTTGAACTCCTCATTGGGCCGTCGGCCCATTCCACTCGCCTTGCATCATTTGAAAAGAGGCAAAATAATGACTCTCCGGCTCCATTACACGCCACCGATCAGCTACTGTTCGTTTTCTGTATCTTTTGGCCCATTCAAGATGTGCGGCTTTATATGCCAGTGTGAGCAATGGCCTTTTGCAAGCCAAATACTATACTACAATTCAGAAATACGACGCTATGTTCCTTCGGACATGCGGCGACTACAGCCATTATGAAATACATGAAATTTACTGGCAGTTGCGAGTATGAATAACATCAGCTGTATAATGTGAAAGGGTACAGAACCGCCCGACATTGAAAATAGGTACAACATTCTTCGTTATTCTTGTCAGAACAACATATTTTTTGTAGTAATAACTCAATTTCACTCAATACACCGAAGCCGGATACCAGTGTAGGAAGGAAGGACAATTTATTTATTTAAATTCAAAAATAAATCCCTATATTCAATTTGGTGAGATCTGCGAAATGAATGAATGTATGATCGTCTGCTAACCGCAGATAGTGAATGCGCAATATATGATCATCTTTGAGACGTTCCTTTGGTCACCTTTGGTGGAACCAAAGAGATGAAATTTACCTGAGCTTTGAGCGCCTGAAATGTGGCTGACCAATACGGTAGCAAGGTGCTCCTCCACCTTGACGGAGGTGCGAGCTGACCTGAAGAACGGCCATGTTTCAACACTCTGGCGCTGGATCTTGTGTTGGTAAGACCTGTCTTAGGTGTGCTCCGTAAAGACAAAAGAGTGGAGAGAATGGTATACATGTGGAATACTTAAGAGTAGTTTGGAACAATAATTTCTCTATTTCAGGAACTTTTGTGGGGAGAATTAAATGTCAGGCAGGTAATATTAAGGGTATCATATTAATCTTCGGAGGTGACCAACGGTCACAATGAAACCATGTGTAGCAATAAGTTGAAATACTTCCGAGTGCTTAAGTTAAGCTGAATTACTGGCGTGTGTACTATAAGTTGGAAATATTTAAGAAATGGCGTGTGCAGGACTTGAAATTAGAGACGAATACTTCCACATGGTGAGTACTGTGTGAGTCTCAATCTGTGTATGAGACAAAGGATAAAGAGAAGTACTCGTCCATGGTATCATTTGAGGACTCGGGTGTGTGACGAATATGTTCTTAATATTACTTTGCGTGTTATGTTTCCGTATGACACTGGATTCAAACTCTAATTCTCTGAGAGAGAGAAGCAAGGTGAGTCAGCCGTCTATCCAGCAACGCCACTTGGCTTGCATTGCAGAGGAAGAGGTGCACATATCCTCGAGAGTTCGTAGTAGGCAAGAAAAGTTGCGAAGTGGGGCAGTGTGGTGTGAAACTGGGATGAATACTAATTGAAGTGGGAAAGCTGAAAGTGAAGTGATTCTAACGTTGTGACTATTCTTTGTGATGTATGTTGCCAGTGTGATGTATTTCATGTAATTTAAGTATGTGTGATTTGCATGGAGAGTAGCAAGATAGGTTCAGAGGCAGTGGGTCATGCATGTTCCTTTTTGTACCACTCGGTCTGGAGGAAGTTTTCGTGATGATGGGTGTGAGAGTGTGAGATATAGCTAAAGATCCACCATCCTATCCAGAAAGTGCACTGTAACGTTAAATAATTACGAGACCATAAGGTAGAGTATCACCAATGTAAAGCCATGCCCACTGGGCGGAGTTTCTCATGTGTACTTGTTGTGTAAAATGTAATGGTGTGTTTAATCTTTGAATCATAATATAATTTATCGGAATAAAAAGGATAGTGAAAAGAAAAAGATTGGTGGCCTTGTTCTTCGAATAGTGTGTAGTCATGATACCCAGAATTTATAATGTGTGCGCCATTCATATTCAGTGCGATGGCCACATGTCGGTCAAAGCCGTTGGGTAAGAAAGAAAATGTGGTATTGCCAGAGCTTAGTGAACAATCAGAGTTGTGTAAATTACTAATAGTCAGATGTGCGTTATCCGTTTCCGTTGCGTAATATTCAAACAGGAGAATAATTTGTAGCTTAATTGTGGGTACTAGAGCTCATAATCAGTCATTGAGAAATATGAATAAATCCACTCGCTTGGCAGACCACTCATCTTGCAGGCCTGACTGCTTGATGCCACAGTATGAGCAAGGCATGTGGGTGCCTCTCAAATGAAATGACGACAATGAAAATTAGTGCCAGACTGGGACTTGTGCCCGGATTTCCCGCTTATCGCGAGCGGTCGTCTTACCATTTTTTTTGTTTGTTTTTTCTTCAGTGGGGGGATGTCCGCGCGGGAAAATTGGGCAGGGGTCATTTTACGAGGCCTGGCCACAATGTCTTCGTCGCCAAACAGGTAGAAATGGAAAGGTTAAATGGCCACAGAAGAATACTCATTTCTGTATTGACAAAAAATAAATTCGCTTTTTCCATGACGTGTCTCTGTCGCCAAAGTTTTAAAAGAAGAAGGGATACGTACTACATGCGTGAAAATACAAGGTAACACTTCTGGAACAAGCACGTGCCGCCGCCCTATCTTCATGGCATGTCTTCTTGTAACGTCGTGTAGGTACCGATATCTGTTCAGTCAGAGCGGTTGTAAGCGCTTCAGTCCGGAACAGCGCTGCTGCTACGGTCGCAGGCTCGAATCCTGCCTATGCGCATGGATGTGTGTGATTTCCTTAGATTAGTTAGGTTTAAGTAGTTCTAAGTCTAGGGGACTGATGACCTCAGATGTTAAGTCCCATAGTGCCTAGAGCCATTTGAACCATTTTCTTAAGGTACTAGCGAACAGAATAAAATATATGGGCATTTTAAAAGAATCATTTCACATTTTCCTAAAAGTAATGTTTTGATTTTTGAACAGGCGCAGTTTACCGTAGAGTGGGATATACACGATTTTCATTCTATCACGTCTTCTGCTCAGCCTGTGAATTCAGAGCTGCATGTTCACCTCAGATCATGTTTCATGATTATATATATATAGGTACGAAGCCCACGCCTACCACACTAGTACAAGTTTATATGCCAACTAACTCTGCAGACGACGAAGAAATTGAAGAAATGTATGATGAAATAAAAGAAATTATTCAGATAGTGAAGGGAGATGAAAATTTAATAGTCATAGGTGACTGGAATTCGTCAGTAGGAAAAGGGAGAGAAGGAAACGTAGTAGGTGAATATGGATTGGGGGTAAGAAACGGAAGCGGAAGCCGCCTGGTAGGATTTTGCACAGAGCACAACCTAATCATAGCTAACACTTGGTTCAGGAATCATAAAAGAAGATTTTATACATGGAAGAAGCCTGGAGATACTGACAGGTTTCAGATAGATTATATAATGGTAAGACAGAGATTTAGGAACCAGGTTTTAAATTGTAAGATATTTCCAGGGGCAGATGTGGACTCTGACCACAATCTATTGGTTATGAACTGTAAATTAAAACTGAAGAAACTGCAAAAAGGTGGGAATTTAAGGAGATGGGACCTGGATAAACTGACTAAACCAGAGGTTGTACAGAGTTTCAGCAAGAACATAAGGGAACAATTGACAAGAATGGGGGAAAGAAATACAGTAGATGAAGAATGGGTAGCTTTGAGGGATGAAGTGGTGAAGGCAGCAGAGGATCAAGTAGGTAAAAAGACGAGGGCTAGTAGAAATCCTTGGGTAACAGAAGATATATTGAATTTAATTGATGAAAGGAGAAAATATAAAAATGCAGTAAATGAAGTAGGCAAAAAGGAATACAAACGTCTCAAAAATGAGATCGACAGGAAGTGCAAAATGGCTAAACAGGGATGGCTAGAGGACAAATGTAAGGATGTAGAGGCTTATCTCACTAGGGGTAAGATAGATACTACCTACAGGAAAATTAAAGAGACCTTTGGAGAAAAGAGGACCACTTGTATGAATATCAAGAGCTCAGATGGAAACTGAGTTATAAGCAAAAAAGGGAAAGCAGAAAGGTGGAAGGAGTATATAGAGGGTCTATACAAGGGTGATGTTCTTGAGGAGAATATTATGGAAATAGAAGAGGATGTAGATGAAGATGAAATGGGAGATATGATACTGCGTGAAGAGTTTGACAGAGCAGTGAAAGACCTGAGTCGAAACAAAGCTCCGGGAGTAGACAACATTCCATTAGAACCACTGACAGCCTTGGGAGAACCAGTCCTGACAAAACTCTACCATCTGGTGAGCAAGATGTATGAAACAGGTGTTATACCCTCAGACTTCAAGAAGAATATAATAATTCCAATCCCAAAGAAAGCAGGTATTTACAGATGTGAAAATTACCGAACTATCAGTTTAATAAGTCACGGCTGCAAAATACTAACACGAATTCTTTACAGACGAATGGAAAAACTAGTAGAAGCCGACCTCGGGGAAGATCAGTTTGGATTCCGTAGAAATATCGGAACACGTGAGGCAATACTGACCCTACGACTTATCTTAGAAGCTAGATTAAGGAAAGGCAAACCTACGTTTCTAGCATTTGTAGAGAAAGCTTTTGACGATGTTGACTGGAATACTCTCGTTCAAATTCTGAAGGTGGCAGGGGTAAAATACAGGGAGTGAAAAGCGATTTACAATTTGTACAGAAACCAGATGGAAGTTATAAGAGTCGAGGGACATCAAAGGGAAGCAGTGATTGGGAAGGGAGTGAGATAGGGTTGTAGCCTTCCCCCGATGTTGTTCAATCTGTATATTGAGCAAGCAGTAAAGGAAACAAAAGAAAAATTCGGAGTAGGTATTAAAATCCATGGAGAAGAAATAAAAACTTTAAGGTTCGCCGATGACATTGTAATTCTGTCAGAGACAGCAAAGGACTTGGAAGAGCAGTTGAACGGAATGGATAGTGTCTTGAAAGGAGGATATAAGATGAACACCAACAAAAGCAAAACAGGGATAATGGAATGTAGTCGAATTAAGTCGTGTGATGCTTAGGGAATTAGATTAGGGAATGAGACTTAAAGTAGTAAAGGAGTTCTGCTATTTGGGGAGCAAAATAACTGATGATGGTCGAAGTAGAGAGGATATAAAATGTAGACTGGCAATGGCAAGGAAAGGATTTCTGAAGAAGAGAAATTTGTTAACATCGAGTTTAGGTTTAAGTGTCAGGAAGTCGCTTCTGAACGTATTTGTATGGAGTGTAGCCATGTATGGAAGTGAAACATGTACGATAAATGGTTAGGACAAGAACAGAATAGAAGCTTTTGAAATGTGGTGCTACAGAAGAATGCTGAAGATTAGATGGGTAGATCACATACCTAATGAGGAAGTATTGAATAGGATTGGGGAGAAGAGAAGTTTGTGGCACAACTTGACTAGAAGAAGTGATCGGTTGGTAGGACATGTTCCGAGGCATCAAGGGATCACCAGTTTAGTATTGGAGGGCAGCGTGGAGGGCAAAAATCGTAGATGGAAACCAAGAGATGAATACACTAAGCAGATTCAGAAGGATGTAGGTTGCAGTAGGTACTGGGAGATGAAGAAGCTTGCACAGGATAGAGTAGCATGGAGAGCTGCATCAAACCAGTCTCAGGACTGAAGACCACAACAACAACATACACCCTTATGTATTCCAAAATGGTTTAGATTATTCGTAATAAAATATTCTGTTATCCTTGACCTCGTGCTCCAAGAAGAGACGCGAAGTGTCATGTGCTCCTAGCATATGAGACAGATTATGCTGTGTATTACACCACTCGTTAGCGCACACATATCACTTCTTGTCGCTGCTTCGCTTATAAAATAGTCGTAATAAGGGTTGTTAGCCTCGCTTCCACTCACGAGACAAGGTTAAAATAGTTACCACTCCTGCACATGTGGAATAACCCCTGTTTCAAACTGATTACTCTCAAAAAAATTCCAAGATCCTAACACTAAGTCGAGAAACGTATGCCGCTAAGAGCCTACGCAGCACTTCCAACTGGTTCCTTGCAACTTCCAGAAAAATCTCTACCAAGACAAGGCAGGATAACTGGTCGTAACTACACGTCACACTAAAACACAGCTATCTAACAGCTTCCCTGTCTAATACGAGACCTACTCCGACCAATAGAGTCTTTGTGCATTGCACGCAACACTCACCATCAATATCGGGGAAAAACAACTGGCCAGAATTTCGCGCCTGCGCACTGGAATGCACTTGAGCATTCTTGTAATCATTTATCATAAGAAACCACTAACTCCATTAAGCAGCAACTACACCCAGGAGGGCTACTAATCGATCGCCAGATTACATGAGCTTCAAGCAACTCCCGAAATTGTTTAAACTTTCAATCCTTGCAGCGAATAAAGACTGAGTTACAGAATGCCTGCCTTTTGACTCAAATGGGAGCATTCTTATTGATCGTCCGCTTCATCCCGCTAGTAACACCTCTCTTAAGTGCTGCCTCATGGCAGGACATCACACATTATTACCATTCACAAGGAGACCACACAGCGAATGGATTTCTTAAATTTTTTTATATTTGCGGTACGTGAAATTCAAAACTCAGATATCAATCTTGCTCACAGGGCCACGCTACACGGCGGAAAACTCCGAAGTCGATATTTTCGAGAATTTTTTAGAGTTGTGTCAAACTGCTTAGGATGATTGATATTTAATTTATAAGCTTCATGTATCATAAATATAAAAAATTACAAAAATCCGATTGCCTTGTGGTCTCCTTGTTAGCATTACTGAGAGAATACCTGAAGTCGGCGAAAAATCTAACACCTTAACAATCCTAGCATGCTTCAACCAGAACATTCAGCATGAACTTTGACTCTCTCCTTCAGCACACTTTGTGTGAATTAGAGAAAACTAAACCATCATCTGCCTACTACATACAAAAGCAAGGATCCCAAATCTACGGGGCGCGGGCCCTATGCGGGCGTCAGTTCTTGCTCCGCTGAAAACTAAGTTCACGTCTCAAGGCCATATTCATCTACAGGTTCAGACTCAAATGAATGTCAAATCTATGCCCCAAATAAAATCCAGATTAAATAGGTACTCCTCATCTCTACAGGCGCAAAAATGATACGGTACATTGAACCTCCTGGCGATTTCAAACTGTGTGCCGGACCTGTTCCCAAACCCTGGCAATACTTTTACCAAATGAGCTATCTACGCGCGATTCACTCAGATTCCGGGTCCAAGTCACCGTCGCGCACACAGTTTAATCTACCAGAAGTTTCAAAACAGTGCACGCTCCCACGCAGAGTGAAAATTCATTTTGGTTGCGTTACACAGATATAAAACTTAAATACCGGCACAGACAATACATTTAACAGTTTAACTATTGTCTTAATCTCTATGCTTGTCCAGATATCCAACAGTGCGTGCATAGAAGAAGTAGTTGAAGCCACATGGTATGGACTCGCTGACAGATCACGTCAATTGCGACTCAATAACCGTGCTGTTTCATGGGTTCGAATAAGTGTAAATTACTGGATACCGTAGAGGGGTTTCAGTAATGTCCCAGTAATTTACAGTTTCTTACAACCACTCAAGAAGCATTTGTATTCAGGCTATCAAAGAACTGATACAGACTTTCAGTACATCATAATGTGGTTATAGAGACTTGGCGAAAATTTCCTACATGATAGTATCAGCTTTTCTGTATGGTTAAATGATGATGGCGTCCTCTTGGGTAAACTATTCCGGAGGTAAAATAGTCCCCCATTCGGATTTCCGGGCGGGGACTACTCACAAGGACGTCGTTATCAGGAGAAAGAAGACTGGTGTTATACGAATCGGATGTGGAATGACAGATCCCTTAATCGGGCAGGTAGGTTAGAAAATTTAAAAAGGGAACTGGATAGGTTAAAGTTAGACGTAGTGGGAATTAGTGAAGTTCGGTGGCAGGAGGAACAAGACTTCTGGTCAGGTGAATACAGGGTTATAAATACAAAATCAAATAGGGGCAATGCAGTAGTTGATATAATAATGAATAAAAAATAGGAGCGCGGATAAGCTACTACGAACACCAATGCGAACGCATTATTGTAGCCAAGATAGACACGAAGCCCACGCCTATTACAGTAGTACAAGTTTGTATGCCAACTAGCTCCGCAGATATTGATTGAAGAAATGTATGATGCGATAAAAGAAATTATTCAGATAGTTAAATGAGACGAAAATTTAATAGTCATGGGGGACTGGAATTCGATAGTAGGAAAAGGAAGAGAAGGAAAAGTAATAGGTGAATATGGACTGGGGGTAAGGAGTAAAAGAGGATGCCGTTTGGTATAGTTTTGTCAGAGCATAACCTAATCATAGCTAACACTTGGTTTAAGAATCATGAAAGAAGACTGTGTACGTGGAAGAGGTCTGAAGACACTGGAATGTTTCAGATAGATTATACACTCCTGGAAATGGAAAAAAGAACACATTGACACCGGTGTGTCAGACCCACCATACTTGCTCCGGACACTGCGAGAGGGCTGTACAAGCAATGATCACACGCACGGCACAGCGGACACACCAGGAACCGCGGTGTTGGCCGTCGAATGGCGCTAGCTGCGCAGCATTTGTGCACCGCCGCCGTCAGTGTCAGCCAGTTTGCCGTGGCATACGGAGCTCCATCGCAGTCTTTAACACTGGTAGCATGCCGCGACAGCGTGGACGTGAACCGTATGTGCAGTTGACGGACTTTGAGCGAGGGCGTATAGTGGGCATGCGGGAGGCCGGGTGGACGTACCGCCGAATTGCTCAACACGTGGGGCGTGAGGTCTCCACAGTACATCGATGTTGTCGCCAGTGGTCGGCGGAAGGTGCACGTGCCCGTCGACCTGGGACCGGACCGCAGCGACGCACGGATGCACGCCAAGACCGTAGGATCCTACGCAGTGCCGTAGGGGACCGCACCGCCACTTCCCAGCAAATTAGGGACGCTGTTGCTCCTGGGGTATCGGCGAGGACCATTCGCAACCGTCTCCATGAAGCTGGGCTACGGTCCCGCACACCGTTAGGCCGTCTTCCGCTCACGCCCCAACATTGTGCAGCCCGCCTCCAGTGGTGCCGGGAAAGGCGTGAATGGAGGGACGAATGGAGACGTGTCGTCTTCAGCGATGAGAGTCGCTTCTGCCTTGGTGCCAATGATGGTCGTATGCGTGTTTGGCGCCGTGCAGGTGAGCGCCACAATCAGGACTGCATACGACCGAGGCACACAGGGCCAACACCCGGCATCATGGTGTGGGGAGCGATCTCCTACACTGGCCGTACACCACTGGTGATCGTCGAGGGGACACTGAATAGTGCACGGTACATCCAAACCGTCATCGAACCCATCGTTCTACCATTCCTAGACCGGCAAGGGAACTTGCTGTTCCAACAGGACAATGCACGTCCGCATGTATCCCGTGCCACCCAACGTGCTCTAGAAGGTGTAAGTCAACTACCCTGGCCAGCAAGATCTCCGGATCTGTCCCCCATGGAGCATGTTTGGGACTGGATGAAGCGTCGTCTCACGCGGTCTGCACGTCCAGCACGAACGCTGGTCCAACTGAGGCGCCAGGTGGAAATGGCATGGCAAGCCGTTCCACAGGAGTACATCCAGCATCTCTACGATCGTCTCCATGGGAGAATAGCAGCCTGCATTGCTGCGAAAGGTGGATATACACTGTACTAGTGCCGACATTGTGCATGCTCTGTTGCCTGTGTCTATGTGCCTGTGGTTCTGTCAGTGTGATCATGTGATGTATCTGACCCCAGGAATGTGTCAATAAAGTTTCCCCTTCCTGGGACAATGAATTCACGGTGTTCTTATTGCAATTTCCAGGAGTGTATAATGGTAAGGCAGAGATTAGGGAACCAGGTTTTTAATTGTAAGACACTTCCAGGGGCAGATGTGGACTCTGACCACAATTTATTGGTTGTGAACTGTAGACTAAAACTGAAGAAACTGCAAAAAGGTAGGAATTTGAGGAGATGAGACTGGATAAACTGAAAGAACCAGAGGTTGTAGAGAGTTTCAGAGATATCATCAGGGAACGATTTACAAGAACAGAGGAAAGAAATACAGTACAAGAAGATTGCGTAGCTTTGAGAGATGAAATTCTGAAGGCAGAGGAGGATCAAGTAGGTAAAAAGACGAGGCCTAGTAGAAATCCTTGGGTAAGAGAAAATATATTGAATTTTATTGATGAAAGGAGAAAATATAAAAATGCAGTAAATGAAGCACGGGAAAAGGAATATAAACGTCTCAAAAATGACAGGAAGTGAAAAATGGCTTAGCAGGGATGGCTAGAGGACAAATGCAAGGATGTAGAAGCATATGTCACAAGGGGTACGATAGATATTGCCTACAGGAAAAGTAAAGAAACCTTTGGAGGAAAGCGAACCACCTGTATGAATATCAAGAGTTCAGACTGAAAACTAGTCCTAAGCAAAGAAGAGAAAGCAGAACTGTGGAACGAGTATATAGAGGGTTTATACAAAGGCGATGTGCTTGAGGGCAATATCATGGAAATAGAACAGGACGTAGATGAAGATGAAATGGGAGATATGATACTGCATGAAGAATTTGACAGATCACTGAAGCTGGTGAGCAAGATGTATGAGACAGGCCAAATACGCTCAGACATCAAGAAGTACATAATCATTCCAATTCCAAAGAAAGCAGTTTCACAAGTCACAGTTGGAAAATACTAACATGAATTACTTACAGACGAATGGAAAAACTGGTAGAAGCCGGCCTCGGGGAAGATCAGTTTGGATTCCACAGAAATTTTGGAACACGCGGGGCAGTACCAACCCTACGACTTATCTTAGAAGATAGATTAAGGTAAGGCAAACTTACATTTCTAGCAATTGTAGACCTAGAGAAAGCTTTTGACAATGTTGATTGGAATACTCTCTTTCAAATTCTGAAGGGGGCAGGGGTAAAATACAAGGAGCAAAAGACTGTTTGCAATTCGTACAGAAACCATATGGTAGTTATAAGAGTCGAGGCGCATGAAAGGGAAGCAGCTGTTGGGAAGGGAGTGAGACAGAGTTGTAGGCTGTCCCCGATGTTCTTCAATCTGTATATTCAGCAAGCAGTAAAGGAAACAAAAGAAAAATTTGGAGTAGGAATTAAAATCCATGGAGAAGGAATAAAAACTTTGAGTTTTGCCGATGACACTGCAATTCTATCAGAGACAGCAAAGGACCTGGAAGAGCAGTTGAACGGAATGGATAGTGTCTTGAAAGGAGGATATAAGATGAACATCAACAAAAGCAAAACGAGGATAATGGAATTTAGTCGAATTAAAACAGGTGATGCTGAGGTAATTAGATTAGGAAATGAAACACTTAAAGTAGTAGATGAGTTTTGCTATTTGGGAAGCAAAATAACTGATGATGGCCGAAGTAGAGAGGATATAAAATGTAGCCGACTGTGGCAAGAAAGCATTTCTGAAGAAGAGAAATTTGTTAACATCGAGTATAGATTTAAATTTCAGGAAGTCTTTTCTGAAAGAGTTTGTATGTAGTCTAACCATGTATGGAGGTGAAATATGGACGATAAATAGTTTGGATAAGAAGAGAATAGAAGTTTTCGAAATGTGGTGTTACAGAAGAATGCTGAAGATTAGATTGGTAGATCAAGTAACTAATGAGGAGGTACTGAATACAATTGGGGAGGAGAAGAATTTGTGGCACAATTTGACTAAAAGAAGGAATCGGTTGGTAGGACATGATCTGAGGCATCAAGGGATCACCAATTAATACTGGAGGGAAACGTGGAGGGTAAAAATCGTAGAGGGAGACCAAGAGATGAATACTCTGAGCAGATTCAGAAGGATGTAGGTCGCAGTAGTTACTCGGAGATGAAGAAGCTTGCGTAGAGTAGAGTAGCGTGGAGAGTTGCATCAAACCAGTCTCTGGACTGAAGAGCACAACAACAACAGTATCAGTGGCTTGGTATGCTGAAGGAGCAAACATTTGTACAATTAATACTCACACAGTATAGTACTTATTTTACATTTCGTGTGGTTCATTGACTGGTACAAGCCTTTCTACTAGTCGTCATTACAGCGTTTTGCATGTCTGACATGTACCTGTACAGCGTTAGTGACTGATAAGTGTCCGTAGACTGAGGTGTTGGCTCTGAGCACTATGCGACTCAATTTCGGAGGTCATCATTCGCCTAGAACTTAGAACTAATTAAACCTAACTGACGTAAGGACATCACACACATCCATGCCCGAGTCAGGATTCGAACCTGCGACCGTAGTGGTCGCTCGGCTCCGGACTGTAGCGCCCAGAATCGTACGGCCACTCCGGCCGGCAGGACTGAGGTGTCATATTGGTGTTTGTGTTATAGATTTTGAGATCTGGCGTCACACTTAACATACTCCTTCGAGGTTTGCGTCCTGCTCTGACAGATCGATCACTCTCAACAGCATGAAATTCTCACACTCCACAAAACACTGTGGAAAGGTTTGGAGTAGAATTTTACATCACCACCTCTCTTTACATTGCTAGCCAAATACTGGCGGTGAAAATTCCTTACAATCCCAGGATAGCAACTCACTACTAACGAGTCGAATGGCCCCATATAATCTGGTGTCAACGACCTCGGCTACGGAGGCTGTCGCTGGCCACTATCCTATTGAATATAGCTTTTCACTCATAACATTTCGCTTCACTTCTGGATCACTGTTGTAAATAGATTAACTCCAATATCAAACATCACATCTATACACAGGGACCATCAGAAACAGTTTACACCTGTCGGGGGAGGATACTTCATACGAGAAGTCCGCCTCCGTAGCTGAGTGGTCAGCGCGGCTTACTTCCATACGGGAGGCCCAGAGCACAAAGCAAAAATAAGGAAATACGAAACAAAGATTTAAAAGGAAAAATGGTAACACACTGAGGTGACAAAAGTCATAGGATACCTCCTAGGCCGGCCGGAGTGGCCGTGCGGTTCTGGCCGCTACAGTCTGGAGCCGAGCGACCGCTACGGTAGCAGGTTCGAATCCTGCCTCGGGCATGGATGTGTGTGGTGTCCTTAGGTTAGTTAGGTTTAATTAGTTCTAAGATCTAGGCGACTGATGACCTCAGAAGTTAAGTCGCATAGTGCTCAGAGCCATTTGAACCATTTTGATACCTCCTAATATCGTGTCGGACCTTCTTCTGCCCAGTATAGTGCAGCAACTGGATGTGGCATGGACTCAACAAGTCGTTGGAAGTCCTCTGCAGGAATACCTAAGCCATGCAGCCTCTATAGCTGTCCATAATTGCGAAAGTGTTGCCAGTACAGAATTGTGTGCGCGAGCTGACCTGTCGATTGCGCCCGAGGAATGTTCAATGAGATTCATGTTGGGCGATCGGGTTGGCCGAAGCATTCGCTCGAATAATCCAGAACGTTCTTCAACCAATGTTCTTCAACAGTTGTGGTCCAGTGACATGACACGTTGTCATCCAAAAAAATTAAATCGTTGTTCGGGAACATGACTTCCATGAATGGCTGCAAATAGTCTCCAATTAGCCGAACATAACCATTACCAGTTAATGATAAGTTCAGTTGGACCATAGAATCCAGTCCATTCCATGTAAACTTAGCCCACGGCATTATGGAAACACGACCAGCTTGCTAAGTGCCGTGTTGACAACTTGGGTCCATAGCTTCGTGGGGTCTGCGCCACACTCGAACCCTTTCACCAGCTCTTACCAACCGAAAACGGGACTTATCCGACTAGGCCACGATTTTGGAGTCGTCTAAGGTCCAACCGACGCGGTCACGAGCCTAGGAGATTCGCTGCAGGCGATTTCGTGCTGTTAGCAAAGACAGTCGCGTCGGTCATCTGCTGTCATAGCCCAAGTTTCGCCAAACTGTTCTAACAGATACGCTCGTCGTGCATCCTACATGGCTAGTTCACGCAGTGTTGGTTGTCTGTTGGCATTCACAACTCTACGCAAACGCCGCTGCTCTCGGTCGTTAACTGAAGCCCGTCAGCCACTGTGTTGTCCGTGGTGAGAGGTTATGCCGGAAATTTGATACTCTCACACTCTTGACACTCTGGATCCCGGAATATTGAAATCCCTAACGATTTCCGAAATGGAATGTCTCACGCGTCTAGCTCCTACCACTCTTACGCGTTCAAAGTCTGTTAATTCCCGTCGTGCGGTCATAATCACGTCCGAAACATTTTCACATGAATCGCCTGAGTACAAATGACTTCTCTCGCCATGCACTGCCCTTTTTTAATGCCCTGAGTAGGCGACACTACCGCCATCTGTATGTTTGCATGTCGCTGTCCAATGACTTTTGTCACCTCAGTGTAAAACGTTATCCAAATTTTATTTCTCTTTGTTATTATCATTATTTTCGATTATTCCCTTTTGAGAGAGCGATTGAACTTGGGTAGTCATGATTACTTCTTCTTTCTTCGTTCTTCCCAAATTCTCTTCACACGTTCACTATGTTCTCTCTTGCGATCTTCCGACCATCTTTTCCCCGTTCTGTTCTCCGTATGTTCTTGTCTAAGTGTGTGTTTCTTTATGATGTTTCTAAACTGTTCACTATTGTTTATGTTGTCTTGTGTGATCCCCAGTTCTTTAATGTCTTCTTCTGCTTCAGTGATCCACTTTATCTTGTTTTTGCTCTTGTTTACTGTCTCAAAGATTTGTCTTGTGTTCCTGCTTTTATTCATCCTGCTGATATGTCCATAAAATTTCATCCTTCTCTTTCTAATGGTGTCTGTTATTGTTTCTACGTCTTTGTAAATCTCTCTAGTTGGCCTCTTCATCCAAATTCCTTCCCGAAACACTGGTCCATATATTTTCCTCAGAATTTTTCTTTCCTGCTTTTCAATCTCTCTGATCTTCGTATGACCATGAATCACTGTAGTTTCTGCAGCATAAAGCGCTTCTGGTAGGACTACTGTGTTGTAATGCCTTAGTTTCGTATTGACGGAAATAGATTTCTTATTATAGTGATTCCAAGTGAGCTTATATGCGTTTTGTAATCTGGAGATTCTATCTTTATTGCCTATTGAGTTCAGTCCTGATGGTTGGATTGTCTTTCCCAGATATATGAAGTCGGCTACTTGTGCCACTTTCCGTATTGAGTAGTAATGGACTGATTATCTACAGGTTTGCTTTCCATATAATCGCTTCTCAATCAATATATGAACAGGCATGGTATCACATACTTTAATTCTCATTAACACATTTCCTACCTTGCTTCAGGATGGGCTATGTCAGTAAATACTATAGATATATATTTGTTATTGTTATATGTATTTAAAGAAATAGAGTTTATGATGATGAAAGCACAGAGGCTGGATTCCCTGCTGGGTCGGAGATTTTATCCGCTTGAGGATGACTTTCATCGTCATCGACTCGCAAGTCGCGGAAGTGGCATCAAATAGAAAGACTTGCACTGTGCGGCTGAACAACTCCAGATGAGATCTCCCATCCAATAATGCCATACGATCACTTAATTTCATTTGACACCAGAAAAGAAAGAAGCCCATGTAAACATATGTCCGAAAGTCATTCATTTTTTGAGTTTTTAATGAAACAGGGTTTTACTGAAATAACGTCTGCCGCGCGCGATTAGCTGAGCGGTCTAGGGCGCTACAGTTATGGACTGTGCGGCTGGTCCCAGCGGAGGTTCGAGTCCTCCCTCGGGCATGGGTATGTGTGTGTTTGTCCTCAGGATAATTTAGGTTAAGTAGTGTGTAAGCTTAGGGACTGATGACCTTAGCAGTTAAGTCCCATAAGATTTCACACACATCTGAACATTTTTGAAACAACGTCTGCTTGCTTTTACACACAAATGCACTCGTCTAATAACAGGGTGACATACACTTTTAAATACCCCCGAACGGTGTCGAATGGTTTTGCAGGCGTCTATGAAACGCTGATTAAGCGTTTCTGCATTAGAAATGCATTAGGGTAAAACAATTTTTATCGGTGACCCTACACGCAAGGTGTTCAAAAAGTGTCGAATATTTTGGGAAATGATAGTATTAATCGAAACAAGAAAAACAAGTTCAGTTCACATGGGCCGTCAAGCTCATACTTTCTGAGATCTGAAACTCATTAGAAGGAGGGCTCAACGTGGCGACCTTTCATGAGACTTCTGCACAAGAGGTGCTCAACGTGACGTTCACCCATGGCAATGCAATCCTCTGTCATTCGGCATAAGGAATCATATGCTCTTTGAAGTTGACTTAGTTGTTGGTTTTGTTACACATGCCGGCATGCAGTGAAGACACGATCCTGTAATGTCTACACATCGTTGAGTGGGGTAGCGTATATCAGTTTCTAGAAGTGTCACCATAACCGAAAGTCTAGGGAATTGAGGTCTGTGGAACGAACTGTCCAAGGTGTGGAGTCTTCTCGGGAAACAGTGTCCTGGAATGTCATCGTCATACGTTTAGGCAAATTGCTCACAAAATGTGCTGGTGCACAATCGAGCATAAACCACATCTATAGTATTTACTGACATAGCCCATCCTGAAGCAAGGTAAGAAATGTGTTAATGAGAATTAAAGTCTGTGATACCATGCCTGTTCATACATTGATTGAGAAACGATGCTGATACCCTGTTCCTGAAATTGCATGGTTATTTTCATCAGTCCACATATGCTGATTATGACAATTCATCACACTTTCTTGTGAACGGGGCCTCGCCTGTAAATATAATCTTCGATGTAAACAGTGGATTTGTACCTGGACGTGCTGCAGATAGTATGGATAGAGCAATTATCTATGAAGTACCGCTCAGGTAAGAGGATGACTCGCGTCTCCCATACTGGCAATCGTCACACCCTAGGTCCAGGATTTTAGTGCACTAAATGTAGCACACGCTCCTCCATCGATCGCGATTTTCCGCTGTTTGCTTTATTTTATGGGGCGTTAGAGAACCTGATTTTCTGACGCGTGGCTGAAGACGACCGAACAGCTAATCAGATGGTATTCCGCGACGTGGATAATTTTGCAATGTAGGAGGCATGAGTTCTCATGCTACTGGACGTGGGCCACAATATAGAGACATCGAAAACATAACACATTACCATGCATAATACGATGTTTGAAAACCTTTGGCATTCAAATCTGCTCCCAGTCGTCTGAGAATGGATAAGTACAGGTTCTATATGGTTTTTGAGAAAGTCTTATATCATTCTTCCCGCAAAATAATGACAAGTTCAGGCAATGCAGTTCCCAGATTATGGAGCGTATGGTCCGTATACCCCTAGAATTTCGCAGTGAATCTGTATGCAGTCTAGACGCTTTACCCACAAGAATCGTACTGCCTCCCTTACTTCATTTTTGTAGTTCGTTTCCAGTTACCGCGCCCTTTCATTCGCACACTGCAATGCACCTGTTAATCGTGTCGCTGCAGAACAGTGTCTGCAAGAAACGCAGAATATGCACTGTCTTTTGACAATGCGCGACGCTTGTTGCCCAGTGGTTTTAGCGTTGGACGAAATATGTAACTTACTTTCTGAAGTCCCCTCGTATGTCTAAAACAACGGTACAACACCACTCGAACCACAGAGCTGATTACAGACTAATGTACGTAGACTACTGTGATACAGAAAGACATTTAAAAAAAAGTTTTCGTGGCGCTGTTGAGATAGTGCCTACCAACCATTGTGCTCATATCCGCAACCAAACATATCTCAGCCGCGCCTATGAACAAATATTCAGATCTCAGAAAGTACGTGTTACTGAAGTTTATTGGGCTTGTCCTTGTTTTGATGAGTGCTGCTTCCTCTAAAATATTCGACACTTTATTTTTTATCTCTCTGTGTATGTTAGTCCATCGATGGTAGTCTGCGATGGCCGTGAACTTCCTGTAGCAGTGAGCTTTGTGGAAAATTTTCACTATCATCCTCAGTAAATGCGCGAGAGCAATATTGACACAGTTAATATTTGTGTGTTCTGAAGTGGATATCCAAATATGACCAGTTAATGTGTACCGTCTCGTGGTCAAAGATCAGAACCGTCGCTGCGTAGCCGGCTTCCAGTATGGGAAAGAAAACGTGCTTCATTGTGACCTGAAATACCTAATTAGACTTCAGTTATAGTCTTGTTCATAGCATCACGAAAATATGGTTCCGAATTAGAATTTCCACCGTATGAATTACAAATCAAAACACAGCTTATATCAACCTCAAGTTATTGCAGAATATTTATAAACCGCCATGTTCATTGTTCAGTGTACTCGCCACGTAGCTGTACTAATAGTACGGCAGTGGTTTGACTTGTCTGTTAGTTATTGTGCAGTGACGTTTTGTTATCCACTGCGAAAGCCCTGCGTGTTAAAGCGTCGCTTCTGGGACGGGTTGATGCGCTGGTCCCAGATCGAATCGGCCCAGTGGGTTAAGGATGAGATGTTGTTTTCCAGCTGTTGCCCACATTCCCCTAGACGATTACAGGGCTGGTACCTAAGTCCCCCCTCAGATAAACTATTCGCAAACATTTGGAAAACTTTCACTCTCTTCCATATAAATAACACTACACGCAGACAGCTGGAATAGAAAAGCAACTGGAATCACTCAATAGAGGAAAGTCCACTGGACCTGACGGGATACCAATTCGATTCTACACAGAGTACGCGAAAGAACTTGCCCCCCTTCTAACAGCCGTGTACCGGAAGTCTCTAGAGGAACGGAGGGTTCCAAATGATTGGAAAAGAGCACAGGTAGTCCCAGTCTTCAAGAAGGGTCGTCGAGCAGTTGCGCAAAACTATAGACCTATGTCTCTGACGTCGATCTGTTGTAGAATTTTAGAACATGTTTTTTGCTCGAGTATCATGTCGTTTCCGGAAACCCAGAATCTACTATGTAGGAATCAACATGGATTCCGGAAACAGCGATCGTGTGAGACCCAACTCGCTTTATTTGTTCATGAGACCCAGAAAATATTAGATACAGGCTCCCAGGTAGATGCTATTTTTCTTGACTTCCGGAAGGCGTTCGATACAGTTCCGCACTGTCACCTGATAAACAAAGTAAGAGCCTACGGAATATCAGACCAGCTGTGTGGCTGGATTGAAGAGTTTTTAGCAAACAGAACACAGCATGTTGTTATCAATGGAGAGACGTCTACAGACGTTAAAGTAACCTCTGGCGTGCCACAGGGGAGTGTTATGGGATCATTGCTTTTCACAATATATATAAATGACCTAGTAGATAGTGTCGGAAGTTCCATGAGGCTTTTCGCGGATGATGCTGTAGTATACAGAGAAGTTGCAGCATTAGAAAATTGTAGCGAAATGCAGGAAGATCTGCAGCGGATAGGCACTTGGTGCAGGGAGTGGCAACTGTCCCTTAACATAGACAAATGTAATGTATTACGAATACATAGAAAGAAGGATCCTTTATTGTATGATTATATGATAGCGGAACAAACACTGGTAGCAGTTACTTCTGTAAAATATCTGGGAGTATGCGTGCGGAACGATTTGAAGTGGAATGATCATATAAAATTAATTGTTGGTAAGGCGGGTACCAGGTTGAGATTCATTGGGAGAGTGCTTAGAAAATGTAGTCCATCAACAAAGGAGGTGGCTTACAAAACTCTCGTTCGACCTATACTTGAGTATTGCTCATCAGTGTGGGATCCGTACCAGATCGGTTTGACGGAGGAGATAGAGAAGATCCAAAGAAGAGTGGCGCGTTTCGTCACAGGGTTATTTGGTAACCGTGATAGCGTTACGGAGATGTTTAATAAACTCAAGTGGCAGACTCTGCAAGAGAGGCGCTCTGCATCGCGGTGTAGATTGCTCGCCAGGTTTCGAGAGGGTGCGTTTCTGGATGAGATATCGAATATATTGCTTCCCCCTACTTATACCTCCCGAGGAGATCACAAATGAAAAATTAGAGAGATTAGAGCGCGCACGGAGGCTTTCAGACAGTCGTTCTTCCCGCGAACCATACGCGACTGGAACAGGAAAGGGAGGTAATGACAGTGGCACGTAAAATGCCCTCCGCCACACACCTTTGGGTGGCTTGCGGAGTATAAATGTAGATGTAGATGTAGACAGTTGGGGTACACATATTCCCTCCCAGGGGATAAGGGGATGGCAACAGAAAGAGCATCCGGCCACCCCTTAAAGTAACCATGCCAAATCCATAAATAACCATACCAACCCTGCGCCGATGTGGGACAAAGGCACAAGAAAAAGAAGATTATGCAATGACGTTTTATTGACAATCACGCTGAATAGGCTTGTTGAGAGATTGCGTATAGGATGTAGAGGGTGGTTCGCTACTTGAAAGGGTCCCCATGAAAAATGAATGATACCAGGACTGTGGAACTTTGTATGAACATTTGTGAGGTCATGCGAAAGAGACATAACGAATAAACTATTGAGAAAAAAAAAACGCATTTTGATTTCTACATGAGAGAGTAACATTTGTTAATTGCATACCATGTTTACTTTCTAGGTTACAAACGTTGCTCAGCGTGACGGCCAACTGTATCCACGGCAGCCTGGAACCGTACTGGAGATACCATTTTATAGTTGTTCGGAGCAGTTTTCGAACGGTGGACTATGGAGTGTTTAGCTGTCGTGGCAGATCATGCACTGCTTGAAGATCACGCATTTCGTCCAGAATTCTGAGCCATGTCGACAGTAACTTCTTCAACAATTTGAGGTGCAACTGGCCGTCGGCCTCTCCCAATAGTTAATTCGAACTTCCAAATCATGTTCTTCAGCCCCGGTGTGGAAAGGGGACCTCTCCGTACACCTTTAATTCGTCCAGTTAGGAGCAGCACCACTATCGCTGTTGTTCTCATGGAACAGCTTTACGAGTAAATCCCTGCTCAACCATTTCAGGCCCATGTTGACTGTCTGTAACGGTAATGCACACTGATGTTTGTGTTTCAACCCCACGTAGCCGAACCACTACCGGCGCTTAACGGCAAGTCATGACAATGACACTCCAAACGACCCAAATCCTGCAGCGAAAAATCTGAACATCGTTCCTGTAAAGTTGGTTACCCATAAGGTAAATAATTTTCCGTCTGCACCAGCTCAAGTAATGAAAGATTAATTATAATCACCCTATATAATGCAACTGCCATTGCGGAAAGGCAACAAGATGCCATTGCGTGGTTGCCTCTTACAATCCTCAGTTGACATATTTTCTGTCCGCAGTTCGTGGTCGTGCGGTAGCGTTCTCGCTTCCTGCGCCCGGGTTGCCGAGTTCGGTTTCCGGCGAGGTCAGGGATTTTTTCTGCCTCGTGATGACTGGGTGTTGTGTCATGTCCTTAGGTTAGGTTTAAGTAGTTCTAAGTTCTAGGGGACAGACCATAGATGTTAAGTCCCATAGTGCTCAGAGCCATTTTTTTGAACATATTTTCTAAACCTTCTTTCAAAGACAGGGAGCCTCAGGAGAGAACAGGCACGGTATATTTTCATTTTGGTGGCGCGATTGTTAAGGGGGGGGGGGGGGGGTAGAACGTCAAACGGGCCGACTTGGAGCAGGAGAGGCACCACAAGACATTTTAATTTCCACTGTCTATACATTTATAAATAAATTCATAAGACTTTGTCAGCATGACCAGGAAGGATTCAGGATTCACACTCGTAGCAGCGGAAGTTCAAAAACATAACAAAATAATTTTTATACATGTTAAATTTCATCATTTTTTCTCTTATTATTGGCTGCATTTGTTGCTATAGGTATATTTTTCTTCACAAGTAAGAGAGATTCTTTGATGAATTTTGCACAGCATACAAACCATACTTACAGGTGTATGAAACTCTAGAATTTTCCAAATCTATTAAAAACTGTGGTAAAACTTGAGATAATTAGCTACAAAGTTTGATTTTTTTGAAACATAAAGTTTACAACGTAACAGCTCTTCATTTTTTCATAAATTAAATAGATTCTAAAGTTTCAGACACCTGTAAGTATGGTTTGTATGCTGTGCAAAATTCATCGAACAGTCTCTCTTACTTACGAAGAAAAGTGTACCTATAGCAACAAATGTAGCCAATAGTAAGTGAAAAAATGATGAAATTTCACACGTAAAAAAAATAATTTTGTTATGTTTTTGAACTTCCGCTGCTACGAGTGTGAATCCTGAATCATTCCTGGTCATACTGACAAAGTTTTATGAATTTATTTGCAAAAGTATAGACAGTGGAAATTAAAATGTCCTGTGGTGCCTCTCCTGGTGACCTGGACGAAAGTGGCGGCTGAGCACACGATCATCACCAAACGACGCGCGCAAGAGATCTTTCACGCGTCTAGCAATACTTCGTTTTTTTTTTTGGTTCTAATAAAACCCCATGGCATTCCAAGTATGTGTGTCAAGTTTTACCTCTCTATCTACATTATTCCGTGGTTTATTGAGTTTTCAAATTTATACTGACTTTCTGATCACCCGGTAAATATGTTGACATGAAGAGTAATGATGTAGAATGTTAATAAAGTTTGTTCTATTTAAAAAACTGTAAGAGTATTCAGATAAAAAAAATCGGAGGCCTTACTTTACAGCACGCTCTCGTAGATAAACTGCTGTGCCAAAACGCTATGACCACTGCCCGCCGGCCGGAGTGGCCGTGCGGTTCTAGGCGCTACAGTCTGGAACCGAGCGACAGCTCCGGTCGCAGGTTCGAATCCTGCCTCGGGCATGGATGTGTGTGATGTCCTTAGGTTAGTTAGGTTTAATTAGTTCTAAGTTCTAGGCGACTGATGACCACAGAAGTTAAGTCACATAGTGCTCAGAACCATTTGAACCATTTTTTGAACCACTGCCCACCGCCAGACCGAATGCTACCTAGCGACGTTTCGAGCACCAGACACGATAAGGAAAGTATATAAGCTGAGCAGCGACGAATGGGGAATCATTCTAGCGATGATACTTACCGAAAATTGGGAAATCCACCGTCACGAGCAACTTTCACAAAGCACAGTGTTTGGTCCAGCTTCGGGGAACGAGCGAGTTAGAAACGACGTGCTACTGTCGTGAGCATATTTTTAAATTGGGATGGACGGCGATCTGTGTGCCAGACATGTGTGCACAGTACAATGCTGGTGCAAACACAAGCATTTCGGAGCACCCCATTCAGCGCACATACACTACTGGCCATTAAAATTGCTACACAAAGAAGAAATGCAGATGAAAAGCGGGTATTCATTAGACAAATATATTATACTAGAACTGACATGTGATTACATTTTTTCGCAATTTGGGTGCATAGATCCTGAGAAATCAGTACCCAGAACAACTACCTCTGGCCGTAATAACGGCCTTGATACGCCTGGGCACTGAATCAAAAAGAGCTTGGATGGCGTGTACAGGTACAGCTGCCCATGCAGCTTCAACACGATACCACAGTTCATCAAGAGTAGTGACTGGCGTATTGTGACGAGCCAGTTGCTCGGCCACCATTGACCAGACGTTTTCAGTTGTGAGAGATCTGGAGAATGTGCTGGCCAGGGCAGCAGTCGAACATTTTCTGTATCCAGAAAGGCCCGTACAGGACCTGCAAATGCGGTCGTGCATTATCCTGCTGAAATGTAGGGTTTCGCAGGGATCGAATGAAGGGTAGAGACACGGGTCGTAACGCAACTGAAATGTAACGTCCACTGTTCAAAGTGCCGTCAATGTGAACAAAAGGTGACTGAGACGTGTAACCAATGGCACCCCATACCATCACGCCGGGTGATACGCCAGTATGGCGATGAAAAATACACGCTTCCAATGTGCGTTCACCGCGATGTCGCCAAACACGGATGCGACCATCATGATGATGTAAACAGAACCTGGATTCATCGCAAAAAATGACGTTTTGCCATTCGTGCACCCAGGTTCGTCGTTGAGTACACCATCGCAGGCGCTCCTCTCTGTGATACAACGTCAAGGGTAATCGCAGCTATGGTCTCCGAGCTGATAGTCGATGCTGCTGCAAACGTCGTCGAACTGTTCGTGCAGATGGTTGTTGTCTTGCAAACGCCCTCATCTGTTGACTCAGGGATCGAGACGTGGCTGCACGATCCGTTACAGCCATGCGGATAAGATGCCTGTCATCTCGATTGCTAGTGATGCGAGGCCGTTGGGATCCAGCACGGCGTTCCGTATTACCCTCCTGAACCCACCGATTCCATATTCTGCTAACAGTCATTGGATCTCGACCAACGCGAGCAGAAATGTCGCGATACGATAAACCGCAATCGCGATAAGCTACAATCCGACCTTTATCAAAGTCGGAAACGTAATGGTACGCATTTCTCCTCCTTACACGAGGCATCACAACAACGTTTCACCAGGCAACGCCGGTCAACTGCTGTTTGAGTATGAGAAATCGGTTGGAAACTTTCCTCATGTCAGCACTTTGTAGGTGTCGCCACCGGCGCTAACCTTGTGTGAATGCTCTCAAAAGCTAATCATTTGCATATCACAGCATCTTCTTCCTGTCGGTTAAATTTCGCGTCTGTAGCACGTCATCTTCGTGGTGTAGCAATTTTAATGGCCAGTAGTGCAGTTGAACATAGGGCTCCGCAGCAGACGACCTCTACGTGTTTCCATGTTGACCTAACGACATCGTCAATCACAATTGCAGTCGCAACGGGAGCATCGAGATTGGTCCGTGGATCAATAGAAACGAGTCGCCTGATAGAATGATTCACGTTACTTGTTACACCAAGTGTATGTTCGTGTTCTGATACGCCGGCACACTGACGAACGGCTGTTCGAAACATGTACCGCACCACTGACACAGCCCAGTGGGCGCAGTATTATGCTTTGGGGAGACGTTAACCTGGGTTTCCATGGGACCTGTGTCAACTGTGGACTACGTGAACGTTATTTCTGACTATCTGCATCCCTCCGTGGTTGAGGTCTTACCTGACGGCGATGGCATCTTCCAGCTGGATAACTATCTGGCCAGCATAATGCTACTGTGGTTTCAGGAGCATGATTCTGAACGCATATTGATGTCTTGACCAACAAACTAGCCTAATCTGAACCCGCGTAGTTTACTAGAATTGCATGTCCTGTGCGTAAACAACCTGGTGCAACATACCTCAGAAATCTACCATGGGCTTGTGGAATCCAAGCCACGCTGTTGCATTCCCAATGTGGACCAGCTCGTTATTAAGCAGGTGATCGTTATGTTCTGGCTCACCAGTGCAAATACTCCGTGGCCGTGCGGTTAAAGGCGCTGCAGTCTGGAACCGCAAGACCGCTACGGTCGCAGGTTCGAATCCTGCCTCGGGCATGGATGTTTGTGATGTCCTTAGGTTAGTTAGGTTTAACTAGTTCTAAGTTCTAGGGGACTAATGACCTCAGCAGTTGAGTCCCATAGTGCTCAGAGCCATTTGAACCATTTTTTGAAATACTCCGCAAACCTCTGTACAGCGAGTGGCGGAGGGTACATCGTACAAGTGGTATCTATTTTCTTTGGTATGCCATTCGCGTATTGAGCTGAAGTGAAAACACAGCTTCATTTGCAAGTTCTATTAAATTTTAAGCTGATACTCTTGCAGTGGAGGACAACGCGAAATTCGAAATTCATGGTACCTTCTCCTTCATCATCGGCATGGAAAAACCTCATTTGATGTGGCAAATGCTTCTACGCTGCTGGATGTAAAACCACCATTTCTGATTGAATCAAACCCCATATATTTTTCTCCACATAAATTAAATATCCAAATTAGGGCTGCTTATAATTCAGAAACTACCCGTCTTTGATCTGTTCCTTTATCTATATTCGAGCTCCATTTGATCAGACGCCAAATGAATTGCTACGACATGAAACGAGTCAATTTGTTATGAACTACATTTACGGTAATCTAATTAAATAGTGTGTGACTTCATTTTTATTGGATTACGACTCTTTGGAATTCTGAAGGTAGCGAAAAGCTTGAACAGAAACCAGACCACATTTATAAGAGTCGAGGAGCATGAAAAGGAAGTAATGGTTGAGAAGGGAGTGAGACAGGGTTGTTGTCTATCCTCGATGTTATTCAATCTGTACACTGAGGAAGTAGTAAAGGAAGCCAAAGAAAAATTTGGAGAAGGCATTAAAGTCCAGGGAGAAAGAATAAAAACTTTGAAGTTTGCCAGCGACATTCTGTCACAGGCAGGAAAAGACTTGGAAGAAATGGCTGGCTCTGAGCACTATGGGACTCAACTTCTGAGGTCATCAGTCCCCTAGAACTTAGAACTACTTAAACCTAACTAACCTAAGGACATCACACACATCCATGCCCGAGGCAGGATTCGAACCTGCGACCGTAGCGGTCGCACGGTTCCAGACTGTAGCGCCTAGAGCTGCTCGGCCACTCCGGCCGGCAGACTTGGAAGAGCAGATCAGTGGAATGAACAGTGTCTCAAAAGGATATAAGATGAAAACAACAGTAGCAAACCAAGGGTAATGTAATGTAATCGAAATAAATCAAGCAATGCTGAGGGAAGAAGAATAGGAAACAAGACACTAAAGGTAGTAGATGAGTTTCGCTATTTGGGCAGTAAAATCACTGATGATGTCCAAAGTAGAGAATATACAAAAAGTATCCTGACAATGGCAAAATAAGCCTTTCTGAAGAAGAGAAATTTGTTATCTTCGAATATAAATTAAACTGTTAGGAAGACTTTTCTGAAGGTATTTGTCTAGAGCGTAGCCTAGTATGGAAATGAGACAAGAAGAGAAGAGAAGTTTTTGAAATGTGGTGCCATAGAAGAATTCTGAAGATTAGATGGGTAGATCATGTAACTAGTGAAGAGGAACTGAATAAAAATGAGGAGAAAAGAAATTTGACTAAAAAAAGGCATCAGTGGTTGGGACACGTTCTCAGAAATCAAGGAATTACCAATTTAGCAAAATGGTTCAAATGGCTCTGAGCACTATAGGACTTAACATCTGCGGTCATCAGTCCCCTAGAACTTAGAACCACTTAAACCTAACTAACCTAAGGACATCACACACATCCATGCCCGAGGCAGGATCGAACCTGCGACCGGAGCGGTCACGCGGTTCCAGACTGAAGCGCCTAGACCGCACGGCCACACCGGCCGGCCCAATTTAGCATTGGAGAAAAGTGTCGGGGGTAGAAATTTAGAGAGAGACGAGGAGATGAATACGGTAAGCAGTTTCAAGTGAATGTAGGCTGCAGTAGGTATTCGGAGATGAAGAGGCTTGCACAAGACAGAATAGCATGGAGAGCAGCATCAAACCGATTTTCTGACTGAAGAGCACAACAACAATAACAGTGTTGTATTACGAGCTCTTCGTTTAGGCCTTCCGCCGTGTCGTCGTCTGCCATGCGGCGTCATGCGTAGGCGGACCATTTATTGGATTACAACCTGCGCATATTACAGTAAGTGAAATGTATGTTGCAATCGAACATAAAAATTAACAGATGATTTGGTATATGAGCGAGTAAAATGAATTCGACACGAAAATCGGTACACACCCACTCTTGCACTTCTTCGCCTGACAGAAACCAACGTCCATGATGCATGTCTTTCTTCAGGTCACCAAAGATGTGAAAATCACACAGTGAAGGATCAGGACTGTGTGGAGGATGTTGCAGTGTTTCACAACCAAATTGCTGAAGCGTAGTAGTCGTCCGATTGGCCGTGTTGTGTGTGTGTGTGTGTGTGTGTGTGTGTGTGTGTGTGTGTGTGTGTGTTCGGAGGGGGGAGGGAATAATCATGCACCAGGACGATTCCATCCGACAGAATCCCGACAGCCCGAGGGCAAACGGCAAAGCCAACAGTGAAAATGTCCCACATCTCACCAGCCAAAGAAGTCCAAATCTGTTCACACAAGTTCCGTAAAGTCATGATGACGTTTTTCTTCGACTGCAGGGGCCCTCTGCTCATCGAGTTCCTCGAGCGTTGAGCCACAATCAATGCGCAGTGCTGTGAAGATACTTTGCAGAATCTGTGACGCACCATGAAGTCAAAACGCCCATCTCTACACTGCTAATCGGACGAAGGCTACGCTTCAGCGGTTTGATTAGGAAATAAAGCAACGCCCTCCATACAGCCCGGATCCTTCACTGTGTCATTTTCACATCTTCGCGACCTGAAGAAAAACATGAGTGGATCTAGGTTTCAGTCGGACGAGAAAGGACAAGGGTGGGTGCGGTTTTGGATTCGTCAGTGGCCGCCTGCATTCTACGGAACATGGACTGATCGTCTCTTCTCCCAGTGGGATAAATGTCTTAACGTGTGATGATTACTTTTTAAAGGAGGCATCCCATGGTCCCATTGTGGCAGATTTTCATTCGACTACCTGATATATATGAAATAAGTTTTTTGTTGTTCTTAAATTTTAATTTTACGACATGTCTAATATTATTGTAAAAGTGATTCACGAACTAATAAAACAACAATAACTACTTCTACTAATGCTATTACTGCTACTACTACCAACAACCCAGAATCCGAAACACGGAGGGAAGTCCATAAATACACTATGTGATCAAAAGTATCCGGATACCCCCAAAAGCATACGTTTTTTATATTAGGTGCATTGTACTACCATCTACTGCCAGGTACTCCATATCAGCGACCTCAGTAGTTATTACACACCGTGAGAGAGCAGAATGGGGCGCTCCGCGGAACTCACGGACTACGAACGTGGTCAGGTGATTGGGTGTCACTTGCGTCATACGTCTGTACGCGAGATTTTCACACTCCTCAACATCAGTAGGTCCACTGTTTCCGATGTGATAGTTAAGTGGAAACGTGAAGGGACACATACAGCAGAAAGGTGCACAGGCCTACCTCGTCTTTTGACTGACAGAGACAGCCGACAGTTGAAGGGGGTCGTAATGTGTAATAGGCAGACATCCATCCAGACCATCACACAGGTATTCCAAACTGAATCAGGATCCACTGCAAGTACTATGACAGTCATGCGGGAGGTGAGAAAACTTGGATTTCATGGTCGACCGGCTGCTCATAACCACACATCACGCCGGTAAATGCCAAACGACGCCTCGCTTGGTGTAAGGGGCGTAAACGTCGTACAATTGAACAGTGGAAAAACGTTGTGTAGAGTGACGAATCACGGTATACAATATGGCGATCCGATGGCAGGGTGTGGGTATGGCGAATACCCGGTGAACATCTGCCGGCGTGTGTAGTGCCAACAGTAAAATTCGGAGGCGGTGGTGTTATGGTGTGGTCGTGTTTTTCATGGAGGGGGCTTGCACCCCTTGTTGTTTTGCGTGGCACTATCACAGCACAGGCCTACATTGATGTTTTAAGCACCTTCTTGCCTCCCACTGTTGAAGAGCAATTTGGGGATGGTGATTGCATCTTTCAACACGATCTAGCACCTGTTCATAACGCACGGCCTGTGGCGGAGTGGTTACATGACAATGACATCCCTGTAATTGACTGGCCTGCACAGAGTCCTGACCTGAATCCTATAGAACACCTTTGCGATGTTTTGGAACGCCGACTTTGTGCCAAGCCTCACCGACCGACATCGATACCTCTCCTCAGTGCAGCACTCCGTGAAGAATGGGCTTCCATTCCTCAAGAAACTTTCCAGCACCTGACTGAACGTGCGCCTACGAGAGTGGAACCTGTCATCAAGGCTAAGGGTGGGCCAACACCATACTGAATTTCAGCATTACCGATGGAGGGCGCCACGAACATGTAAGCCATTTTCAGCTATGTATTCGGATACTTTTGATCATATAGTGTATCATGTTTGCAGATGGCTCAAGGTTCCTGTCTGCTGTTTTCTTTTTCATTTAATGGAGTTGCGCCATTTACAAAAAGGATCAATTTACTCATGGTTAAACAGACAGTGGATCGTTTATGATTATTAGAAACAACAGAGAATCTAACACAAAGCTTTCTAACGCTGTTATGAAATGTGCACCGTTGTAATTATACTGATACTCCCTCTGCTGCGAAAGTAGTCCTGTGAGCCTCTAAACCTATCACGAAGAAGATAATTACAGCAACTGAAACTCTGAAAAAGCGCCTCTCCACAGTACCTAGTGACATACTGCGTGGTATAATTGAACGAGAACATACTTCGCAAAAAGTTCTTTAGAAAACTCAGTATGCAGGGTGTTACAAAAAGGTACTGCCAAACTTTCAGGAAACATTCCTCACACACAAATAAAGAAAAGATGTTATGTGGACATGCGTCCGGAAACGCTTAATTTCCATGTTGAGCTCGTTTTAGTTTCGTCAGTATGTACTGTACTTCCTCGATTCACCGCCAGTTGGCCCAATTGAAGGAAGGTAATGTTGACTTCGGTGCTTGTGTTGACATGCGACTCATTGCTCTACAGTACTAGCATCAAGCACATCAGTACGTAGCATCAACAGGTTAGTGTTCATCACGAACGTCGTTTTGCAGTCAGTGCAATGTTTACAAATACGGAGTTGGCAGATGCCCATTTGATGTATGGATTAGCACGGGGCAATAGCCTTGGCGCGGTACGTTTATATCGAGACAGATTTCCAGAACGAAGGTGTTCTGACAGGAAGACGTTCGAAGCAATTGATCGGCGTCTTAGGGAGCACGGAACATTCCAGCCTATGACTCGCGACTGGGGAAGACCTAGAACGACGAGGACGCCTGCAATGGATGAGGCAATTCTTCGTGCAGTTGACGATAACCCTAATGTCAGCGTCAGAGGAGTTGCTGCTGTACAAGGTAACGTTGACCACGTCACTGTATGGAGAGTGCTACGAGAGAACCAGTTGTTTCCGTACCATGTACAGCGTGTGCAGGCACTATCAGCAGCTGATTGGCCTCCACGGGTACACTTCTGCGAATGGTTCATCCAACAATGTGTCAATCCTCATTTTAGTGCAAATGTTTTCTTCACGGATGAGGCTTCATTCCAACGTGATCAAATTGTAAATTTTCACAATCAACATGTGTGGGCTGACGAGAATCCGCACGCAATTGTGCAATCACGTCATCAACAAGGATTTTCTGTGAACGTTTGGGCAGGCATTCTTGGTGATGTCTTGATTGGGCCCCATGTTCTTCCAATGCTCAATGGAGCACGTTATCATGATTTCATACGGGATACTCTACCTGTGCTGCTAGAACATGTGCCTTTACAAGTACGACACAACATGTGGTTCATGCACGATGGAGCTCCCGCACATTTCAGTCGAAGTGTTCGTACACTTCTCAACAACAGATTCGGTGACCGATGGACTGGTAGAGGCGGACCAATTCCAAGGCCTCCACGCTCTCCTGACCTCAACCCTCTTGACTTTCATTTATGGCAGCATTTGAAAGCTCTTGTCTACGCAACCCCGGTACCAAATGTAGAGACTCTTCGTGCTCGTATTGTGGACGGCTGTGATACAATACGCCATTCTCCAGGGCTGCAGCAGCGTATCAGGGATTCCATGCGACGGAGGGTGGACGCATGTATCCTCGCTAACGGAGGACATTTTGAACATTCCCTGTAACAAAGTGTTTGAAGTCACGCTGGTACGTTCTGTTGCTGTGTGTTTCCATTCCATGATTAATGTGATTTGAAGAGAAGTAATAAAATGAGCTCTAACATGGAAAGTAAGCGTTTCCGGACACATGTCCACATAACATATTTTCTTTCTTTGTGTGTGAAGAGTGTTTCCTGAAAGTTTGGCCGTACCTTTTTGTAAAACCCTGTGTATGTGTTCAGTACCTGTTCTGCGATTATCAACTTGGACATTCTCTGTCGGTGTTAATGAAATACCAGGGAAAAGTACCTGCTTCTAGATTGTTTCCTGAGCTACATAAGATCAACAGTTCATGATCTCTTTCCTGAGCTGTAAAATGCAGTATTAAACAGTAATGGGAAATGTCTGTGCGCGCGCGCGTGTGTGTGTGCGTGCGTGCGTGGGTGCGTCTGTCGAGAAGCTCAAGAACTTCTCAGTACATTCGCCATCATTCGTGTACCGAGATTCTCGAGGAGATATGCGCGCTTCTCACGTCACGGTTACAGAACACACTGAGAACAACAGGCTTTGATTTCGTGTCCCGTGCGGTAATAGGCTGAGTCACGAATGGAGTTTTTACCTTTTATTCACAGTGAACAGTACTCAAGGAAGCTGGAAGAATAGTGACAACACAGTCTATACACAATACTAAATTGATGTCCTCCACCGCTTTTTCTATCTATAAGAGTACGTGATGGCTAACCATAGGAACTACTGTAGGATTTTGATACGGTTTTCACTAATACACTGACGGAAAAAAATCTCATCACCAAAAAGGAGTTGTGCGACATAAACGAAGTTGGTTGGGGCGTTTCTACGTCTAAAAGATGATATCTATTCAAATTTCGTGCCAGTCGCTTAAGAGCGCTAGTAGCTCCGCTATGTAGATGCAAAATAGATTTGCTTTAAATACACGCTATAACGGTCGTGTGCGTTAGTTACTTTTGAGATTGGACGTGGTGTGTTGATGTTAGTCAAGAATGCCTTTAAGTCAACAAAGACGCCATTATCAGCACCTGACTGAGTTTGAACGAGGTCGTGTAACAGGGCTACAAGAAGCTGAATGTTGTTTCTGCTATATTGCAGAAAGACTTGACAGGAATATAGCCACTGTGTGCGACTGCTGGCAGCGATGGTCACAAGAATGTACGGTCGCAAAATGATCGGACTCCAGACGGACACGTAGCACTGGCGAGAGGGAAGACCATCGTGTTCGGTGTAAGGCTCTGGCACATCGTACGGCATTTGTAGCAGCAGTTGTCACCACATTGACACAACGAACTGTTGGAAAGCGTTTACTTCAGGGACAGCTGCGAGATAGACGCACTGTAGCGTATATTCCACTGGCCCAAAACCACCGCCGTTTGCGACATCAGGGTGTCAAGCGAGAGGTCATTGGAGGGCAGTGTGAACGTCTGTAATGTTTTCTGGTGAAAGCTGGTTCTACTTTGGTGCCAGTGATGTCCGTGTGTTAATTAGAAGGAGGGCAGTTGAGGGCCTGCAACCAACCTGTCTGCCTTCTAGACACAGTGGACCTACAGCAGGATTGGGGTGCAATTTCATATGACAGCACGAACACTCTCGCGTTTATCCCAAAGTTGTATGTCAGTCTGGTGATTGAATCTGTTGTGCTGCCGTTCATGAACAGCCTTGCAGGTGGTGTTTTTCAACAGGATAACTCTTGTCCACACAGAGTGTCGGCCGGCCGCGGTGGCCGTGCGGTTCTAGGCGCTGCAGTCCGGAACCGTGGGACTGCTACGGTCGCAGGTTCGAATCCTGCCTCGGGCATGGATGTGTGTGATGTCCTTAGGTTAGTTAGGTTTAAGTAGTTCTAAGTTCTAGGGGATGATGACCTAAGATGTTAAGTCCCATAGTGCTCAGAGCCATTTGAACCATTTGAACAGTGTGTCGACACGTTGCATTGGCCTGCTCGATCACCAGATTTGCCACCAATCGAGAACATACGGGACGTCATCGGACAACTCGAGCGTCATCAACAAATAGCATTAACCGTCCCTGTACTGACCAACCAAGTGCAACAGACATGGAACTCCGCCCTACAAAGTGACGTCCGGCACCTCTGCAACACAGTGCATGCACGGTTTCATGCTTGCATTCAATATTTTGGCGGTTGCACCGGTTATTAATGTATCAGAATTTCTGATTTGGAGTGGCATATCTTGCATTTGCGTTGACCTGTAATCTTGCCATGTTAATCACTTAAATATGTTACTTAGGCAAATGTATTCCCGGAAATTCATTACTCTAGATGAATTGTTTTTTGGAGTTGTGATTTTCTTCCGCCAGTATAGATAGACTGATAAACGAGTAAAGTATGTGCATATAATTTATTACCACTACGCCAGACAAGTCGTTCCCCTGTAGATACTTGGCGCAATCTTTGCGAATATAGTCGCTAGTATAATTTATGAAGTAGAAAATATGTTATTTAAGCCTGATCAATGTTTGACTTCAGTAGGAAACTACTAGGCTGAATGTAATTAGTATCTCTCGGTAAGTTAGGAGTTCGCGCCACTAACTACTTGATACTGAAGTTCCAGACTCTGTTCCTGGTAGTTGCCTCAGATATTTCTGCCGTTCGTAAGTCTGAAATGCTCCTCACCCCCTCCAGCCTTGTGAGACCAAATGTGAAACTGCTTGAGAAAATGAGCAGTGAAATTAAGTTGCCAGAGCGACATGAAACCGAAAGGCTTACAACAGGCTGAGAGTCATAAAGTTGTTTATTTTTGTCGAACACAGTAATTAAACCCATATTTATGCGTACAATAGGCTATATTTATTGCTGTTTACTTTTATTGAATACAATAGTTTTAGTGCATATGTATGGCTACTGGGAATATATCATTGATACCGGAATAATTCATGTGTATACCAGTGAACTGTCTCAATAAATTCATTCTACATACTGAAGAAGAAGTATGAGTCATAATGTAGAATTGTACTGTAAATGCTCAGCAGATTTCTTTATGTCATGTTGTATAACTTCTGACGAAGCAGTTTCGATGAACCACTTCTTACATTCCAGTTCCTTAATACAAAGTTTACTACTACTCTCTGTGCATTCAGTGGTGCTTATGGATTTCAGTTAGGAACTCGGTCATTATAATGAAGCAAAACAGCTCGCGTGATATTAGTTTATATCCTAAGACATCTTAAAACGCAAAACTGGTGTTATTTTAATTGACAAACACACACTTCATCAACGAAATGCTGAACCCAAGAACAACTGCCATATTTCACGTTTTCAGTTCTACCAAAATACATAGTCTCTGAAAATATGCCCGCCATAAACTGACTTCGTGACAACGATCACGCTGCCACAGGCCACAGGTCGCCGGTCACCATCACCTTCAATGGAAACAATCGGTGTACATGGAGCATAACCGGACGAGTTATACCTGTTCTGTTTAGTGTACTATGCTGGTGGAGCTCCACTGCGACCTTAAGTCTCGGGATTAGCATTTCGAGGAGCGTGAATCGAATTCCGTCCGATGATCCACATTTCGGTTTTCCGTGGTTTTCCTAAATCGCTTAAAATAAATTGAATAATGATTAACAGGCGGCCGCTGTGGCCGAGCGGTTCCAGGCGCTTCAGTAAGGAACGGCGCTGCTGCTACGGTCGCAGGTTCGAATCCTGCCTCGGGCATGGTTGTGTGTGATGTCCTTAGGTTAGTTGGGTTTACGTAGTTCTAAGTCTAGGAGACTGATGACCTCAGATGTTAAGTCCCATACTGCTTAGAGCCAATAATTATTACCTTCCCACGCTTCTTCAGTCTGATCTGTTTCCTGTCTCTGTTGATCTCATTGTTGACGGAACTTGTAACTTTAACCTTCTTTCCTTCAACTGCGTCGCTGGGAACGACCAGACAAGCTTCCTCCCACCCACCTGAGCCTGACTGTGGCGCAGACGTGCAAAGCAGTGCGTCGGAGAATTACTGAAATACGCTGCTGCCATTAAAACTGCAGCACAAGGAAAGTTAGCCAATAACGAAATTTTATGTAAAGTGCGTGCACAGTATAGTGGGAAGAATACATTATTAAATTTTTAGGTGATTTAGGTGTTTACATTGTGCTAAGATTACAACACACAGCTACCACTTGCGACCATACAGGTTGAATGGAAATGTGCATGTGATGTGGATGACGAAATAAAGTACAATCTCTCTCATCAACTCGCCAAAAATCAATGTTCCAGACTGTTCACAAGTTCGATATCAGCTCGGAACCTCCACGTGCTCCTGCACGCAAAGATTTACCCTCACATTACACAGCACAAACACTTCAGTGCGCCCCTGTAAATTTGGTTGGACTTACAAGTTTGGCTACGTTTCATCCATGGGGCGCCAACTCACATTCGTCACAATGTACCCAACGTTCCACTAAAGTATTTAATATAAATGCAGGCAGGATTTGCTACGCAAAAATCATGTACACAATCACTCATTTTTTGAAGTTTCACAAATTCGAGTTTATTCCCAATAAGAACATAGAAAAATAGAAAGTCACAGTTCACAATAAATTACTTTCATAGACTAACCGAGTTTCTTAACATCTTGGAGGCGGTTGAATAAACCACTAATAATTCCGTGAGATAAAGTTCCGCAGTATCTCAAACTACAAATTCCACAATGGCTACACACTGAAACCTTGTAAGTGCGCCTTGTATCACACACAATACGAAAAATAACAAGTTCATCAGATGCCGACAAATTTCTATGTCCGAAAGTAGGAACTCTGAATAATTCACATGCACGAACTAACGGCTATTTCACTGCTCATCAGATAAAACTTTCTCGAAACACAGACTAACACAGCCTGACCACCTCTAACGGCGTCCGAACATAGACTCTCCACCAGAGTGCCGCTTTTTGCCCAGGAAACCCCGGTCAATCACCACTGAAGTCAGTTAAACCACTGAACGTGAAAATTGCTGAAATTCTTAATTTTAAACTTTTATGCAGGTATGGTACATCAAATCAGACGGAAATTTTCCGAGAAATATTATGCTGTTATCAGTTTCCTTTTATTTGCTATAATTTATTTATAAACAATAATTTCTATGCTTTTCCTCTGTTTTCAGATTTATAAATGTAAATCTCAACAATTAGTTCAAATTATTGATTGAATAATTTCCTTTATATCTAAAGTTTACAGTACTATCGCTACTTTTAACGTTTCTCAATTTATTTGGTATGAAAATCTGTTTTTAATTCGGCGAAATCCACTTTTCGGCCTCTACTTTAAATATGTGAATTTTCAGTAAATCTGCTATCACAGTCCAATACAGTTCTACGGGGTGTATCCATAGACCCCTCATTTGTTGCAACTGCATAATGCGTCACCGAGGTATTCACATTTATATTATTTAACTTACAATAACTTATAAACTAATGCGGATATTGAAGGCACATGTTGACACAATCATTCATCTTTTCTGCTCAAAATGAGTCAACTGGCCCTTCAGTGACACATATCGTTTAATCCACTACTGGCCATTAAAATTGCTACACCAAGAAGAAAAGCAGATGATAAACGGGTATTCATTGGAGAAATATATTATTCTAGAACTGACATGTGATTACATTTTCACGCAATTTGGGTGCATAGATCCTGAGAAATCAGTAACCAGAACAACCATAGTAATGGCCTTGATACGCCTGGGCATTGAGTCAAACAGAGCTTGGATGGCGTGTACGGGTACAGCTACCCATGCAGCTTCAACAGGATACCACAGTTCATCAAGAGTAGTGACTGGCATATTGTGACGAGCCCGTTGCTCGGCCACCATTGACCAGACGTTTTCAGTTGGTGAGAGATCTCGAGAATGTGCTGGCCAGGGCAGCAGTCGAACATTTTCTGTATCCAGAAAGGCCCGTACAGGACCTGCAACATGCGGTCGTGCATTATCCTGCTGAAATGTAGGGTTTCGCAGGGATCGAATGAAGGGTAGAGCCACGGGTTATAGCATCTGAAATGTATCGTCCACTGTTCAAAGTGCCGTCAATGCGAACAAGAGGTGACCGAGACGTGTATCCAATGGCACACCATACCATAACACTGGGTGATACGCCAGTATGGCTATGACGAATATACGTTTCCAATGTGCGTTCACCGCGATGTCACCAAACACGGATGCGACCATCATGATGCTGTAAACAGAACCTGGATTCATCGCAAAAAATGACGTTTTGCCGTTCGTGCACCCAGTTTGGTGTGAAGCAGCGTCAAGGGTAACCTCAGCCATGGTCTCCGAGCTGATAGTCCATGCTGCTGCAAACGTCGTCGAGCTGTTCGCGCTGTTGGTTGTTGTCTTGCAAACGTCCCCATTTGTTGACTCAGGGATAGAGACGTGGCTGCACGATCCGTTACAGCCATGCGGATAAGATGCCTGTCATCTCGATTGCTAGTGATACGAGGCCGTTGGGATCCAGCACGGCGTTCCGTATTACCCTCCTGAGCCCACCGATTCCATATTCTGCTAACAGTCATTGGATCTCGACCAACGCGAGCAGCAATGTCGCGATACGATAAACCGCAATCGCGATAGGCTATAATCTGACCTTTATCAAAGTCGGAAACGTGAGGGTACGCATTTCTCCTCCTTAGGCGAGGCTTCACAGCAACGTTTCACCGGGCAACGCCGGTCAACTGCTGTTTGTGTATGAGAAATCGGTTGGAAAATTTCCTCATGTCATCACGTTGTAGGTGTCTCCACCGGCGCCAACCTTGTGTGAATGCTCTGAAAAGTTAATCATTTGCGTATCACAGCATCTTCTTCCTGTCGGGTACATTTCGTGTCTGTAGCACGTCATCTTCGTGGTGTAGAAATTTTGGTGGCCAGTAGTGTATTTATTAATTTTGGGGGAAGCTTTAATTTTGCACTGGACGCGAAAAGCGCCCATAAGAAACGAGCAATTATTGTGCTGCCTAACGGACGTGTTTCCATAATGTGAAACTGGCCCTCCACGTGCTGTTGTGAAACTGATTTCAGCTGTCAGCACGAATATGAACCGATCTTATCTGCCCCTTGTGCGCCAGCGGTCGCGTGTTTGTGACTGAACAAAGTGTCTCTTCCCTTTACAATAGGGTTTGCATTACACACCTCAGGCAGCAACAATAGCTCCAGCCTCGCTGGCCATCGAGTCGTAATGAGCTTGGATGGCAGATCTGAGTACATCATTACATGGTGCTCCAGTTCTGTGCCAGAGTACAGGTGCTGGACAAAAATACGGGAACACCGCGAGATTTGGAGGCTTGAAGATAAATGGAGAAGTTAGCCAAGCCAGAAGTCTGTGCTGTTGTATTTGACTGTAGGTGGCAACTGTGCAATGCTCGGAATACGTTGTAGGTGTCAGTTGTGGTCAGAACAATGTTCTTTGTAGTTGTGAGTGCATTAGGTCGGAGCTAAGTGACTTGGAACGTTGGCAAAAGTTGGTCTCATATGGTGGGCGCTTCCATGACCTAGGGAGTAGAGCTGTTTGGTGTTTCAAGAGGCACTGTATCGAAGATTTATACCGCATACAAGGAAATCAGAAAGAACATCATCCGAAAGTGTGTGTTGAATGATTGTGACAGACGGTTATTGAAGAAGGATGTGACGAAAAATAATGGGACAAAAACTGCAAAAATCAGGGAGCTCCATAAGCAGGGAACTGGAGGTCGAGTTAGGATTCCAAAACCGCTAACCAGTGATGGAAATGCCCATAACAGGAAAACGTGATGCCCAATCCATAAAACCTGGAGTATGGAAAAATTGAAGAAAGTCATTTGATTAGATGAGTCTTGTTTCACTGTTTCCTTCTTGTGGCCGAGTTTACGTCCCAAGTGTAAAACATGTTGGAGGTTCGGTGATGGTTTGGGCAGGCATATAGTGGTATTCCATGGGCTCCATGGGTACTCTGCAAAGTCGCATTACTGTCGAGGATTTTGGCTGATCAGGTCCATCCCAGTGCTGGTGCTGTGTTCCAAGGGGACAGGGCCCCTGTTTCTATAGCTTGCATCATTCCAAATTGGTTTTGTGAGCACAAGGATCAGTAATTGTCGTGTAACCCCTGGCCACTACACTCACCAGATATATGTATTATTAAGCCTTTGTTGAGTTCTTTGGAGAGAAAGGTGCATGATCGCTATCTATCTCTATCATCATTACCTGACCTTGCCACTATGTTGCAGCAAGATGAAATAAGATTATCTTGAAAATCTTACAGAGATTACTGGGAGCCATTTCGAATGTCAATAAGTTTCCTACACCATACTAGGCATGGTAATGTTTTGTGTTTTTGGTGTTTTCACACTTTTGTCAAATCTCCGTATATCAGCCATAGTGGCAGTCGAGCAGTGGCGTCTCACCAGTCAATGATATTAGTTCAGTTGGTTAGAGATCTGAGGAATGTGCTGGCTAGTGCAACAGTCAAACACACTCTGTATTGAGGAAGATTGGAACAGTACAGGAAACATCTTGTTGAGAGATAATTTCATGAAGACCTAAAGGAAAGAGCACAACCACCGATCTTAATACGTCAGAAATGCAGCGCCTGCTGTCCAAATTACCAGCTATGCGAACCAGAGGTGATGATGTTGGTACCCAATGGAACCATATATCATACTCCACATCCATATACTGATGAAGAATGCAGTCTAATAATGTTTGTTCCTCTTGGTGCTTCCACACATGGATACGTGCAGCGTGTTGCTGTATGCAGACCTGAGGCTCATACGAAAACGCGTTGCGGTGCCACTCGTGTGTCATTGTTGTCGTTGGGTGCACCACAGCCGGCACCTCTCTCTTTGTTACTGTATCAAGGGAAGTCATAACATTGGTCGCTGGTTGACAGTCTGTTGTACTGCAGACAGCGTCACAGTATCCTTGTGGATACCTGCCTTGCTAAAAACACCACGCCTGTTTCCTGACACCAGGTACATGATCTGGCTCTACAAGAATTTGAAGCCATTTTGAATATTTTTGGACCGTGACTGTCTCAAGAAATGTGTAAAAGTTTTTTTTAAATTACAGCTACCAGTCACAAACTTTGTCAACTACCGTATTATTTATTTAGTGACACGTTTCGAGGGAATACCTCATCTTCAGGCTAAATGGTGTTCCAAAAACTTAAAAAAAAAAAAAACTTTGCATGTGGCTCTACAGTCCTGCACGGATGAGTGGACATTGTTTGTCATCTCGGGTGGTAGCCGCATGAGACTGCTGTTGTCCTGCATGGTGTTGAGTATGTTATCCTTGATTCCATCGATCCCATATTCACGTGATAGTCATTGGTTCCGACGAACGCGAGCCACAATATCGTGGAACGATAAACCACAGTCTCGATATGAAACTTCCTGGCAGATTAAAACTGTGTGCCGGACTGAGACTCGAACTTGGGATCTTTGCCTTTCGCGGGCAATTGCTCTACCATCTGAGCTATCCAAGCACGACTCACGCCTCGTCCTCACAGCTTTACTTCCGCCAGTACCTCGTCTCCAGTACTCATTCTGGAAACAGTCTCGATAGTCGATGACCCTACAGCTGTCGAATTCCGACACGTGCTGGGGGACATTTTGTAGCATCCTGCCCACTCGTCTAATATAGGGTACCTAGGAAGCTGTTGTCTCGCATCGCTAGACAACAATTCAAGCAACCCGTATCAGTGGAGTTTATTACAGTAAGTTAAACTGACTATACTTAACTTTGCGTATTCACAAAGGTGTGTTGCAAGCAAATGGCGAAATGCAAATAATCAGTGTCCTTCGGAATATACAATGTCAACGTAAACAAAACAAAACAGTTCATAAGTCACTGCTGCAGCGTTTGTATGACGGCTCGTCTTCCACTGTGGCCACCGCTTTTTTTTTCTTTATTGTATTTCAATTCCCCATCGGGGCGGGCTGGCAGCAGCATATGCGCTGCTCTTCAGCCGAAAGACATAGAACAAACAATAGAAGACATTTAAAAATAACAAAGGAGAGAATATGGTGAACACAGATATAAAAAAGGGGGGAACATCATGGAAGGCAATAGACAAAAAAAAGGGGCGACTGTAAAATGGAGATAAAAGACTGTTTAAAAGTAGCGCACACAAAAAGTCACGCACTGAGACAATTAAAAGAACACAAGGCACAGTACGACTGGGGCCTGAAAAGTATCGACGGATGGCGTAGCACATAACAAACAATGACGGCGAACCTCAAGGCAGTACACAATTAAAATCACACCTCTTGACGCACAGGAGAAACAGCACTAAACACAACACTGACGTGGCACACTGACGATGATCAAAACGGAGGATCTGCCAGGCGCAAGGAGATGAGGGAGACCGGAAGAAGGGAGGGAGGGAGGGAGGGGAAGAGAGGGGGGAGATGGGCGGGGGGCGCGCTGAAGAGGGCCAGGTAGGGAGGGATGTGGGAAGGAAAGAGGCAAGTATGGGGTGCAGGGTCTCAGGGGGGGGAGGGGGGCCACCGCCACGCGGCGCGACGCTTATATTCTCTTCGTATAGATGCCACTCTTGTCCTGGTATCGTCGTAGTCAGCGTACTATTGGCTGACGTCGTCTCACAACCCTATCTGCTCTTCCGTTCTTCATCGTCATGCCGGCGCTTGTCGTTACGCCGGAACACATTTTTCCGTTTTATACGAAGCGTAACAGGTCTTATCACGAACAACCAACGTTCCATTACGACAAATGAAAGATAGTCCCACTGTGTAATGTTTTCTTGTACCGTATCCAAAATGTAGATGTTGTTACTCTGATCTGTCTACGGCCTTGCCGCAGTTGTAACACCGGTTCCCTTCAGATCACCAAAGTAAGGCGGTGTTAGGTTTGGCTTGCATTTGGATAGGTGACTGGGTCTGCCGAAGGCTGGTGTCAAGAGGGGTGCACTCAACCCCTCGTGAGGCCAACTGCGGAGCTACTTGATTCAGAAGTAGCGGCTCCAGTCACAAAAGCTGACAACAGCTACGAGAACGACCTCGTGCCCCTTAATATCAACATCCAGTGATGCCTATCAGCTGAGGGTGACACGGCGGTGGGTCGGTACCGTTGGGCCTTCTAAGGCCTGTTCGGAAGGTGGTTTCCTTACTCCAATCTACTTTGAGCAGTTGCGTTGAAATGCTGATCATTTCAGATTCAAACATGCAATGCACTTTAACCAATTTGACATTTGTTGCGTGCTGTCTCCATGATGTTGCAGCTTTAGTGGATCAAAGTATAACGCAGGAACAGCCGCTACTTTCATCAGTTAACATACTTATTAACAGTTATGTGCATAATTGTTTTTTCCTGAAAAAACATAGTTTAGTCTTCTTCAGTAATCAGAGATTGTTGATCAAGGGTTAATTCTCCATCAACACACATTATAAGAATGTCTCACATAACTAATCATTATATTTGTTTCTGTACCAAATGCTAGGAACATAATTCGGCTGCGTGTCACTAGATAATTCGGTTTCGAAATGAAATATCACATAAACATACATTTACCTACTATTATCTTCAAGATAGGAAACGAATTCTATCAGGAACATTTCAACTGTTGGCACCTAGGCCTAGATATCCAGATGTATTCGAAGCTCACATAACACAAAACCAACCACTACCTCTAAATTTTTTTCGGGTTCAACCAACATAATTTACACTTAGAGACAATTGCAAGAAAGAATTTGATTACATCATATAGGAGTTATGGAACCTTTAACTATAGCCTATAGCAGTTGTGCAGCGACAGATGTAACTCTTCTTGTATTCCAGAGTATATAAAGAAATGTGCATACTGACAGTAGAAATCCAGCTGTCTCCTTCACGACTGAAAGACACACAAACTCTTCTTTCAACAAGCGCAACACCAGCGTCTTGCCTGCTACATTCCGGCCTGCATTGTGGGTGAGGACTTTTTGGTTGGTACCCAGGGAGGAAAGCAGCCAAGGTGGAAGCCTGTCCCGGTGGCCACATGTATACAGTATCATACTGCAGTGCCTGTGCTGTTCAGAAATACAGTGCAATGTTGCTTTGGACACGCATTTATATCTGACTGAACAGGCACTGCGCCGACTACAGCCATTATGAAATACATGAAATGTATTCGCATTTCCGAATATGGACAGCCATCAGCTGAGTAATGGAATGACGACAGTGAAAACTGGTGCCGGAAAACTGGATTTCCCGCTTATCGCGAGCAGTCACCTATTAGGCTATCTGAGCATGACTCACGATCACACCCATACTTTCACATGTCGTCAACCACGTGTCTACAACCTGCACTCCTATTTTAATTATGTATATTACCGTACAGAGGAGATATTTTAATTATAAAGCTAGTGGTTATCCATATTCGGACGAATACATTTCATGTAAATGTATACTTTGCCTTCAGCGCCAGCATAGCCGGTTCGGCACTCGATAGGCTTACTAGCTGCCCGCCACCGTCTCCACTTACAGTGCCACTCCAAGCACTACCATAACCGAAGCAACTGGCAGCACGCCACAAAGGTGCGTTGCTACTTTGCACACCACTAAAACACCAGTCACGTTCTAGGGTAGGGGCGGCCACAACGCAGCTCGTGAGCTGCTTGCACATCTCGCTCCAATCGGGTGCGGCTCTTGTCGACTTGCCAACGCTGAACACAAGCAAGCACCTTGTTGCCTTGACAACGCTGTAGCGAATGCAGTGATTGTTGTTTTCTGTACAGCGGCAGTATTTCAGTAAAATTTTGATTATTGACGATGCCCTAATACACCAAGTGGGTTAGCGCAGTGGTTGACACACTGGACTCGCATTCGGGCGGACGAAGGTCCAAAGCCGTATCCAGCCATTCTGATTTAAGGGGGTAAGACGTCAAACGGGCAGACTTGGAGCAGGAGAGGCATCACACGACATTTTAATTTCCAGTGTCTATACTTTTACAGATAAGTTCATAAAACTTTGTCAGCATCACCAGGAAGGATTCAGGATTCACACTCATTGCAGTGGAAGTTCGAAAACATTACAAACGTTTCTAAGGAGGTGGGCATCAGCATAGGATCATGTCATCAAATTTTGAATGAAAAACTTGAGATTCGTCGTGTCAGTGCAAAATTCGTACCGCGTTTGTTGACTGAAGATCAGAAACAGCCCCGTGTAGAAATGTGTGAGGAACTGCTTGCCACTGTTAATGAAAATGAAAAATTGCTTAAGAACATCATAACAGGCGATGAGACGTGGATGTACACCTGTGATGCTAAAACGAAGATGCAGTCATCGTAGTGGATGGGCAAAGGGTCAACTCGTCCAAAAAAAGCACGCACGAGCCGGCCAAAGATCAAGGAGTTGTTGGTTGTGTTTTTTGACTACAAAGGCATCACCCATCGTGCATTTGTGCCACGTGGTCAGATGGTGAACAAAGAAGTCTACCAGGGACGTAGTGCGCATGAGGGATGCTGTGCACAGGAAGAGGCCTGAATTGTGGAAAAACCAGATTTGGATGTTGCATCATGACAGTGCGCCAGCTCACAGGTCACTCCTTGTCTGCAGCTATCAAGCAAAACACCACATTCCCGCTGTGCCCATCACCGCATTCTCCCGACCTAGTCCCAGTAGGCTTTTTTCTGTTTCCCAAACTACACTACTGACCATTAAATTTTCTGCACCAAGAAGAAATGCAGATGATAAACGGGTAGTCATTGGACAAATATATTATACTAGAACTGACATGTGATTACATTTTCACGCAATTTGGCTGCATAGATCCTGAGAAATCAGTACCCAGAACAACCACCTCTGGCGGTAATAACGGCCTTGAGACGCCTGGGCATTGAGTCAAACAGAGCTTGGATGGCGTGTATAGGTACAGCTGCCCATGCAGCTTCAACACGATACCACAGTTTATTAAGAATAGTGACTGGCGTATTGTGACGAGCCAGTTGCTCGGCCACCATTGACCAGACGTTTTCAATTGGTGAGAGATCTGGATAATGTGCTGGCCAGGGCAGCAGTCGAACATCATCTGTATCCAGAAAGGCCCGTACAGGACCTGCAACATGCGGTCGTGCATTATCCTGCTGAAATGTAGGGTTTCGCAGGGATCGAATGAAGGGTGAAGCCACGGGTCGTAACACATATGAAATGTAACGTCCGCTGTTCAAAGTGCCGTCAATGCGAACAAGAGGTGACCGAGACGTGTAACCAATGGCACCCCATACCATCACGCCGGGTGATACGCCAGTATGGCGATGACGAATACACGCTTCCAATGTGCGTTCACCGCGATGTCGCTAAACACGGATGCGACCATCATGATGCTGTAAACAGAACCTGGATTCATCGCAAAAAATGACGTTTTACGATTGGTGCTCCCAGGTTCGTCGTTGAGTACACCACCGCAGGCGCTTCTGTGTGTGATGCAGCGTCAAGGGTAACCGCAGCCATGGCTGCACGATCGTTACAGCCATGCGGATAAGATGCCTGTCATCTCGACTGCTAGTGACACGAGGCCGTTGGGATCCAGCACGGCGTTCCGTATTACCCTCCTGAACCCACCGATTCCATATCCTGCTAACGGTCATTGGATCTCGACCAACGCGAGCAGCAATGTCACGATACGGTAAACCGCAATTGCGATAGGCTACAATCCGACATTTAGCAAAGTCGGAAACGTGATGGTACGCATTTCTCCTCCTTACACGAGGCATCACAACAACGTTTCACCGGGCAACGCCGGTCAACTGCTGTTTGTGTATGAAAGATCGGTTGGAAACTTTGCTCATGTCAGCACGTTGTAGGTGTCTCCACCGGCGCCAACCTCGTGTGAATGCTCCGAAAAGCTAATAATTTGCGTATCACAGCACCTTCATCCTGTCGGTTACATTTCGCGTCTGTAGCACGTCATCTTCGTGGTGCAGCAATTTTAATGGCCAGTAATTGTAAAAATACGTTGAAAGGACGTCGTTTCCAAACCATAGATGAGATACGGGATAATGAGACGAGGAACCTGCGCGCCAGCCCACAAAATGTGTTCCAGGAGGCGCTCCAAAACTGGAAAAAACGGCGAGAACCGTCAATTGCCAGTAGAGGGGACTATTTTGAAGGGGACAGTGCTTAAAATGTTGCACAATATGCAATTAAGGTGCTACAGCAAAAGTTCGTCTTCTTTTTGAATGCACCTCGTTTGTAACAAATGACTTGGAGGTGCTGGTTGCATTGAATAATAAAAGTCGACGTTCTGACGTCAAAGAAGCCCAGTATAGTGTTTCAATTAAAGATTCCGTGCATATCCAGAAGACTGCTAGTATTGCTACCGTCAGTGAACTGTCTATTACAAGTGACAGACAAGAGCTTATGTGCCTTTTAAATGCTGACACATCATATCCTCGTTTACATGTGTGAATCACTGCACTCATTACTCAAGTTCATTTTATCTAAATATCGATCTGATACTGACAGGTTTCAGATAGATTATACCGGGTGGTGAAAAAGTCAGTATAAATTTGTAAACTGAATAAATCACGGAATAATGTAGATAGAGAGGTAAAAATTGACACACATGCTTGGAATGACATGGGGTTTTATTAGAACCTAAAAAACAAAGTATTGCTAGACGCGTGAAAGATCTCTTGCGCGCGTCGTTTGGTGATGATCGTGTGTTCAGCCGCCACTTTCGTCATGCTTGGCCTCCCAGGTCCCCAGGAGAGGCACCACAAGACATTTTAATTTCCACTGTCTATACTTTTACAAATAAATTCATAAAACTTTGTCAGCATGACCAGGAAGGATTCAGGATTCACACTCGTAGCAGCGGAAGTTCAAAAACATAACAAAATAATTTTTTTACATGTGAAATTTCATCATTTTTTCGCTTACTATTGGCTGCATTTGTTGCTATAGGTACATTTTTCTTCACAAGTAAGAGAGATTCTTTGATGAATTTTGCACAGCATATAAACCATACTTACAGGTGTCTGAAACCTTAGAATCTATTTAATTTATGAAAAAATGAATGAGCTGTTACGTTTTAAACTTTATGTTTCCAAAAAAATCAAATTGACACACATGCTTGGAATGACATGGAGTTTTATTAGAACCAAAAAAATACAAAAGTTCAAAAAATTTTCGACAGATGATCAGAATAGCAATAATCAGCATAACAAAGTAAGACAAAGCAAAGATGATGTTTTTTACAGGAAATGCTTAATATGTCCACCATCATTCCTCAACAATAGCTGTAGTCGAAGAATAATGTTGTGAACAGCACTGTAAAGCATGTACGGAGTTATTGTGAGGCATTGGCGTCGGAAGTTGTCTTTCAGCATCCCTAGAGATGTCGGTCGATCACGATACACTTGCGACTTCAGGTAACCCCAAGGCCAATAATCGCACGAACTGAGGTCTGAGGACCTGGGAGGTCAAGCATGACGAAAGTGGCGGCTGAGCACACGATCATCACCAAACGATGCGCGCAAGAGATCTTTTACGCGTCTAGCAATACTTTGTTTTTCTTTGGTTCTAATAAAACCCCATGTCATTCCAAGCATGTGAGTCAATTTTTACCTCTCTATCTACATTATTCCGTGGTTTATTAAGTTTTCAAATGTATACTGACTTTTTGATCACCTGGTATAATGGTAAGACAGAGATTTAGGAACCACGTTTAAATTTTAAGACATATCCAGGGGTAGATGTGGACTCTGACCACAATCCATTGGTTATGAACTGTACATTAAAACTGAAGAAACCGCAAAAAGGTGGGAATTTAAGGAGATGGGACCTGAATAAACTGACTAAACCAGAGGTTGTACAGAGTTTCAGGGAGAGCATAAGGGAGCGATTAACAGGAATGGGGGAAAGAAATACAGTAGAAGAAGAATGGGTAGCTTTGAGGGTTGAAATAGTGAAGGCAGCAGAGGATCAAGTAGGCAAAAAGACGAGGGCTAGTAGAAATCCTTGGGTAACAGAAGATGTATTAAATTTAATTGATGAAAGGAGAAAATACAAAAATGCAGTAAATGAAGCATGCAAAAATGAATACAAACATCTCAAAAATGAGATCGACAGGAAGTGCAAAATGGCTAAGCAGGGACGGCTAGAGGACAAATGTAAGGATTTAGAGGCTTATCTCACTAGGGGTAAGATAGATACTGCCTACAGGAAAATTAAAGAGACCTTTGGAGAAAAGAGGACCACTTGAATGAATATCAAGAGCTCAGATGGAAACCCAGTTCTAAGCAAAGAAGGGAAAGCAGAAAGGTGGAAGGAGTATATAGAGGGTCTATACAAGAGCGATGTACTTGAGGGCAATATTATGGAAATAGAAGAGGATGTAGATGAAGATGAAATGGGAGATATGATACTGCGTGAAGAGTTTGACAGAGCGCTGAAAGACCTAAGTCGAAACAAGGCCCCTGGAGTAGACAACATTCCATTACAACTACTGACAGCCTTTGGAGAGCCAGTCCTGACAAAACTCTACCATCTGGTGAGCAAAATGTATGAGACAGGCGAAATACCCTCAGACTTCAAGAAGAATATAATAATTCCAACCCCAAAGAAAGCAGATGTTGACAGATTTGAAAATTGCCGAACTATCGGTTTAATAAGTCACGGCTGCAAAATACTAACGTGAATCCTTTACAGCCCATTTTTCAGTTTTACCAAGTATAGCTTCATATTACACTATTATGATGTGCACTCGTGAAAAACACTGTGTTTACATACAAACATGTGGGCTGTGGTCAAAGAACTTGTATGAAAACATAGTGTATTTCACGATTGCACATCATAATAGTGTAATATGAAGCTACACTTGGTAAAACTGAAATACGAACGTGAAAATGACCATAAGTGCCACAACTGTCACCACAGCATAACTGTAATAATGGTGCTTCATCCTTATTGATCTCCAAAAGTATAAACATGTACATGAATGTATAAACACCTGAAGATGTGCGCAAGACCGAAACCGGTCGTGTGACAAATAAATAACCTTTCATTGCGAGTGGTAGCTCATATTTTTCTACAAACCAATATTGGAACACGTGAGGCAATACTGACACTACGGCTTATATTAGAAGCTAGATTAAGAAAAGGCAAACCTACGTTTCTAGCATTTGTAGAGAAAGCTTTTGACGATGTTGACTCTTTCAAATTCTGAAGGTGGCAGGAGTAAAATACAGGGAGCGAAAGGCTATTTACAATTCTTACACAAACCAGATGGCAGTTATAAGAGTCGAGGGACATGAAAGGGAAGCAGTGGTTGGGAAGGGAGTAGCCTATCCCTGATGTTATTCAATCTGTATATTAAGCATGCAGTAAAGGAAACAAAAGAAAAATTCGGAGTAGGTATTAAAATCCATGGAGAAGAAATAAAAACTTTAAGATTCGCCGATGACATTGTAATTCTGTCAGAGACAGCAAAGGACTTGGAAGAGCAGCTGAACGGAATGGACAGCGTCTTGAAAGGAGGATATAAGATGAACATCAACAAAAGCAAAACGAGGTTAATGGAATGTCGAGTTAACTCGGGTGATGTTGAGGGAATTGGATTAGGAAATGAGACACTTAAAGTAGTAATGGAGTTTTGCTATTTGCCATGCAAAATAACTGATGATGGTCGAAGCAGAGGGGATATAAAATGTAGACTGGCAATGGCACGGAAAGCGTTCCTGAAGAAGAGAAATTTGTTAACATCGAGTATAGATTTAAGTGTCAGGAAGTCGTTTCTGAAAGCATTTGTATGGAGTGTAGCCATGTATGGAAGTGAAACAAGGACGATAAGTAGTTTGGACAGGAAGAGAATAGAAGCTGTCGAAATGTGGTGCTACAGAAGAATGCTGAAGATTAAATGGATAGATCACATAACTAATGAGGAGGTATTGAACAGAATTGGGGAGAAGAGGAGTTTGTGGCATAACTTGACAAGAAGAAGCGATCGGTTAGTAGGACATGTTCTGAGGCGTCAAGGGATCACCAATTTAGTATTGGAGGGTAGCGTGGAGGGTAAAAATCGTAGAGGGAGACTAAGACATGAATACACTAAGCAGATTCAGAAGGATGTAGACTGCAGTACGTACTGGGAGATGAAGCAGCTTGCACAGGATAGAGTAGCATGGAGAGCTGCATCAAACCAGTCTCAGGACTGAAGACCACAACAACAACATCGATGTGAACTAACTGATGAACATTTACGTGAACTTTTTCGGACTATGCTCACCAATTATGTTACAGATTTCAAAAAGGTCACAGCAAAAATTAAAACTCGAAAAAGCGCATCACAAAACTAACGTCTTATTTGTTGTTGTGTAATGAAAAGTTTTGCAAAACCTTGTGTGAGTTTAAAATGGTTACTCTGACCCACGAAGTTAATCAAGAGACGAATACACCTTTAAGAATCAAGCTGAAATATTACTGTGCTCATCGGAGTGACTAATGCAAAGATTTATGGCTCTAGCTGTGGATTCTCAAGTGAGAATTTGCGTAGTATTAAATTTGATATTAATGGCAAGTTATGACAGAAACGAGTTTTAAATTATCATATTAATTTATTCGATTAAAAACACACATTAAACTCATCTGACTATGAAAGAACTTCAACTGACACTACAAAATGTGCCCTGCGTGACTTATACCAATTAAACCCGCTGGTTGTCAGCGTTACTTGAAGGTAAATGATAGCATGTTCTTTTGAGGTAAGGATTTTCTGAAATTACTCATGAGCTATTATTCCATCGAGTACATTGACAGTTGGCCTGACAGATTGAGGAATGCCTTCACCTACTAAAGCAATGCTGGATTTGAGACAGATAACTGCAATGATCTGATCAAATGTGGACGAAGGGTTGTTCTATGACGCTGGTGCTGCTAGTAATGCTCACTGTAAGTATTCAGCATGAGATATGCAGAAAGATGCCGTCATCCCTGTGTCTCTGCACTATAGGGTGAGCGTCATGCTTCCGAACTCCGGACCCTGATGGGCTGCTAAGATGTGCACCAGAACCAGGCCTACCAATTCTGGACAAACTTTTTGATGCATTCGTGTCTCTGTTCCACAACCAACTCTCAGTATTCTAGCTGAATTATACAACGTGCTATTTTCTTCCCACCAGACAGGAAGTGCTCGCCTGCCACTGATAAGAACACACAGCCGGCCAATGGTATGATTTCTTCTTGCAGCAAAACACTGCCAATAAAGTCCATCGCATTAATACGCCAATGACTTTCCGATCCACTCTTCTTCCTCTTTTTTTTTTTTTAAAAAAAAGAAAAAAGCTACTGCTTCTGCTCCTTCTTTGTGGCATCACAAACGTTTTTACCAATCACACTTTTTGCTCGCACCAACTAGTATCGCACCAGAGGTCCTTTGAAAGTAAAAGAACTGTGCCTGAGGCTACACTCATACATATATGCAAACCGTGTTTCTTTAGGAAAGCATAAGATTGTTATCACCTGAAGGCACTCTTCAGAACACAGGAAAGCACCAGCCTCCATCGATAAGATTCCTTCCCTGGTCTTTGATTTGCCACAGGGCTGGCGGCTCATAAGCACACGATAGTTCCGATCCCGTGGAGCTCACCCTTTGAGGCGACTTTCACAGAGACAACACCTGCATGTGCGGATGCCAAAAGGCGCTTTTTCCGTAGTCAGACACTGCTGTCTCCCCAGATCGAGAGTTCTGCGCGGTTTCTATGCACTCTCAAAAGTAGAAAGCAAAGAAGACCCACATCATTTTAAATGTAGTTAAGACTCGTTGATTGATTGATTTTGGGGGAAGATTTCAAATCAGTTAGAAGTCAGTACCTACAGTCACTGCACTCCTGTTTTCTTTTATAAACATTATTATCATATTCTGCCCTCTCATTATCCTCTAAATAGAATATTATTCTAATTTTAAATGAAAAGGGATAAACCAAGTGGCTTGACATTTTTCATGTCTTCAGTACAGATAGTTTATAAAATGAAATATCAAATATTTCTTCAGTATTGAAATAAAAATGCGTCTTCATTAATATTAACCATTAGTGTATAAACAAAGCAGCTCTCTTCGGATAAGTTACATATATTTGCTTTTGCCGACAGGATGGTTAGTGGCCACCCTTGCTCTAACAGCACATCATCGCCACTCATGCCACATCAGCCCTCGCCGTTGCTAGAGGGCATACTAAGCCACTGTATCAGTTATACTCCTATCAATGCTGCTGCCTCAGGACTTACTTAAGCTCCCCCCCCCCCCCCCCCCCCCCGGAATTTGGTTCACTGCAACTCAAGATATCACGTGGGTCTCCTGCTTTTACCTACAAAATCATAGAGGAATTGTGCTAGCCAGTCAGTCGGAAATGGGGTACCCCTGAAGATCATGTTATCTTTGAGAACGTGGCAAACAGAGCGCTATCATACAACGTCATACCTAACCAGCTGGGTTCCTGCATTTCTCCAATCCCTACCTGCCCACAAGTTGGGGTACTTCAGGTCTTATTCATCACTTTCAAGGGGGAGAAAAGTTCTGTCTTTGGAAGGTAATATCGACACCGATGTGGTTCGCATGATAGTAGTCAATGGCCTCAACTGTTGTGGGGGCACTGGCAAGATACATTTTACTGAATGTAAGGCAAATTACATTTGAAGCACTCATGAAGTATGCAGGCACTGATAGGCGAAGAACAGCCAAGTCATTGGCAGAGTACACATGCAAGTCGAACCAGAACCAATGCCCAACCTGTAAAGAGTTCGAAGGCACTAGTAATGATAAGAATATCTCACTAGTGGCACGTATAACGTCAGGTTGGCAGAAGCAGACTGCCTTACGGCCTGGGGCGGCCATCTTTGTAGAACACTGGTGGTGATGCTGCTAACCTAAAGTATGTGGTTATGACAAAGAGTAGTGCTGCGACTGGCGAAACTCGGCGATCATATTGATGACGGCACTGTCCCTATAGGAAGGGGCTACAACGTCATCACACTCATCACCCATTATGACATACTGTTGACGGATGGCAGATTCCTGATTGACTACTTCACTCTGTGGTATTTGCTTATTTCGCACACACAGTTTTGCCTACTGTGCTACTATGACTTTGTTTGTGGACACACCACCCGATATTACGAGTTGTCGTGTCGATAACTGAGCGATACTACAAGGTCGTTTCTCGCCACGGCTGATATCAATGATTGTGATTTAACACATTCATAACAATGCATCAGACATATAGATCTATGTCTGTTTGGGGTTTTTACAGCAAACGGTTGAATTAAATAAAATTCAATAAACGGTAGTTTTCACAGAACTGGCAATAAGGTGGCTGCGATAGAAAATGGTTAATACCGATTTGTCATTTCTTAAATTACTAGAACAACAAGAAAAATGTTATGAACAGCCTATTTATTTGCTTTTCTTTATTTTTATGGACTACTATCTAGCGGCTTAAACAGTTCTTATTTAAAACTGTTTCAATTTTTACATTTGAAATATTTAATAAATTATAATATTTTACTGTTAATAGAAGGCCAAGTTAAGCAGCACTTATACTTACAGAGCACACTATTAGTGCAACTTTAATATTAATAACAAGGGGAAAGAGAATGTTAACAATGGAACTGTGAATAAATACCGTTAGCAAAAAAGAATACTCAAAAGCATATATGTTTATACAACACAATTACTAAAGGACTAAATTTAGGAAAAGTAAAGAAAAAAATTAATAGTACAGAATTAAAATTAAAAAGAAAGTGTAAATTTGTGTAATTTCTTCCCTTCACTTAACTAGCGCCATTGTTACTAAATAAATAGCTGGTCCTTTGATTAGGAACACCATGAAGGTTGCATCAAATTGGCATGAAGTGTAGTACATGCTTCGATATGTAAATTATTAGCATTTCAGTCCACCTGCACAAATCAGGTAAGAGTAACGCCATCTAGATTGTGTGTGTAATCAAATATTACACAATAGGTGTCTCATTCAGTATTCGTATTTGAATATTGGTTGTATGTAAGAAGATCGTTTTATGCCTCGTCTAAGAAGGAGAAGTGCTTGCTAGCCGGTGTCACATGGCGACACCAATATCATGGCATATCGAGGCTGCAGTTTATCGTTCTGCGATATTGCTGCTCGTTTTGGTCTGGATCCCATGACTGCCTTACAAATATAGAATCGATGGGTTTGAGACGGCCGTGCGCAAAGTCATGCAGGGTCTCAGTGGCCCCATATGACTAGGGCTGGAGGGGGCAGACATATACGAGTAACTCGCTTGTCTGTGCAGGATCACATAGCCATGTCACACGCAATGAGTCAGGAAATGGTCTTGTTTGCAGCAAGAGTAGTATCCACACGGAGAGTGCAATGACGTGTAAAGTAGCATGGATTGTCAGCATGGCACCCATTGTCGCTGAGTCTCCTGATGGGGTAACAGATAGAGGCACATCGTCACTGGTCTGCCCAACAATAATTCTAGGCACAGGAATGGCACCACGTCGTCGATTCAGACGAGTCCTGATTCTGTGTACAAAATCGTCTGATGGTATGGGGCGCCACTGGAAGTAAAAGACGGTCACCTCTGATTCACATAGCTCGTAATTTTGGGAGCAGCCACAAAATTTCTGACGGTTTAAGTCGAGTGGCTGTACCCAATCTTTCAATATGATAACAAAAGACATAATGCTGATCGCGCTCCCCTGACCTACCTCGATACAGAGAATGTTCGACTGTTCCCATGGCCAGCACATTCTCCTGATCTCAGTCATCTTGTCATGGTTACCAAGAGACATGCATGCCATTGCTCGCCAGTCACTATGTTTGCTGAACTCTGGCGCAGGACTGAAGAAGCATGAAATGGCATAGCTGCAACTGTCATCTAGGCTCAGTTCAACTCCATACCCAGCAGTATTAGACTCATTGTTGCTGCCAGGGATGACATTCCTGTGTATTCTATTTCACACCCCATACACCCCCAAAAGACCTATAAATTGTATCAGCTATGATTCTAACTACACTGTCCAGTCTAATTAATTTGACCACCTGTCAAAAACGTGAAAAACCACTTTTAGCAGAGCGGACCACTGTGAGACATGCGCCGGCCGCGGTGGTCTAGCGGTTCTCGGCGCTCAGTCTGGAACCGCGCGACTGCTACGGCCGCAGGTTCGAATCCTGCCTCGGGCATGGATGTGTGTGATGTCCTTAGGTTAGTTAGGTTAAGTAGTTCTAAGTTCTAGGGGACTGATGACCACACATGTTAAGTCCCATAGTGCTCAGAGCCATTTGAACCATTTTTTTTTGAGACATGCAGGAAGAGAGTCAATGAAGTTCTGGAAGGTATTGATGGGATGTGGAGCCACGATGACTCCAGTGCTGTGCCCAGTTGCTCTAGGTTTCTCAGTTGAGTATCCATTGCGCGAACACCCCCATAGAAGTGGTCCCAGAGATTCTCACTTGGGTTTAAATCCAGGGAGCTAGGGACAAGGAAGTACAGTAAACCAACCTGGTGCTCTTTGAAACATACATGTTCTACAAGCTGTGGGACATCTTGAATTGTCCTGCTGGTAGTTGCCATCATGCTGAGAAAAACAAACTGCATGTAGAGGCGGATATGGTCCTCAAGGATAGATGCATACTAGTGTCAACACATTGTGCCTTCCACAATAACGAGATCACTTAGCGAATGCCACGAAAACATTCCCCAGACCATAACACTCTTTCCTCTGCCCTGGACCCTTCCAAAGATTGTTGCAGGATGTTTGGTTTCAGACGTTTCATGCCATACACGCGTAAAACGTGATTCGTCTGGAAAGGTCTCCTTTCGCCACCCAGTAGATTTCCAGTTGCGGTACTCGGGTGCAAATTTCGACCTTTGTCACAGATGAAGGATGCATGAACCAAGTGGATGATGTGGAGGCCCATATGCAGCAACGTTTGCTGAACGGTCGTCGAGGAGACACTGTTAATTGCCCCTTGGTTCATCTGTGCAATCAGCTGATGAAAACTTGCATGACTGTTGCACTGTACACATCTCCCCAGGAGTAGTTCACTCCCCTCATCTATAGCCCACGGTCCATCGCAGTTGCTTCGGCATTAGTTTTGGATAGAGCCATTTTGCCATGCACGATATACTTTAACCAAGGTGGCAGGCGAACAGTTTACAAACTTAGTCGTTTCGGAAATGCTTCCACCCTTGACCCTAAACCGACTGATCATGCCCTTTTGGACCTCAGATAAATCGATTCGTTTTCGCGTTTCAACAACGACTACACTGTTTCCGTGTCTGCCCCCACATACTTTATACAGGCTGTTACAAAAAGGCACGGCCAAACTTTCAGGAAACATTCCTCACACACAAAGAAAGAAAATATGTTATGTGGACATGTGTCCAGAAACGCTTACTTTCCAAGTTAGAGCTCATTTTACTACTTCTCTTCAAATCACATTAATCATGGAATGGAAACACACAGCAACAGAACGTACCAGCGTGACTTCAAACACTTTGTTACAGGAAATGTTCAAAATGTCCTCCGTTAGCGAGGATACATGCATCCACCCTCCATCGCATGGAATCCCTGATGCGCTGATGCAGCCCTGGAGAATGGCGTATTGTATCACAGCCGTCCACAATACGAGCACGAAGAGTCTCTACATTTGGTACCGGGATTGCGTAGACAAGAGCTTTCAAATGCCCCCGTAAATGAAAGTCAAGAGGGTTGAGGTCAGGAGAGCGCGGAGGCCATGGAATTGGTCCGCCTCTACCAATCCATCGGTCACCGAATCTGTTGTTGAGAAGCGTACGAACACTTCGACTGAAATGTGCAGGAGCTCCATCGTGCATGAACCACATATTGTGTCGTACTTGTAAAGGCACATGTTCTAGCAGCACAGGTAGAGTATCCCGTATGAAATCATGATAACGTGCTCCATTGAGCATTGGAAGAACATGGGGCCCAATCAAGACATCACCAAGAATGCCTGACCAAACGTTCACAGAAAATCCTTGTTGATGACGTGATTGCACAATTGCGTGCGGATTCTCGTCAGCCCACACATGTTGATTGTGAAAATTTACAATTTGATCACGTTGGAATGAAGTCTCATCCGTAAAGAGAACATTTGCACTGAAATGAGAATTGACACATTGTTGGATGAACCATTCGCAGAAGTGTACCCGTGGAGGCCAATCAGCTGCTGATAGTGCCTGCACACGCTGTACGTGGTACGGAAACAACTGGTTCTCCCGTAGCACTCTCCATACAGTGACGTGGTCAACGTTACCTTGTACAGCAGCAACTTCTCTGATGCTGACATTAGGGTTATCGTCAACTGCACGAAGAATTGCCTCGTCCATTGCAGGTGTCCTCGTCGTTCTAGGTCTTCCCCAGTTGCGAGTCATAGGCTGGAATGTTCCGTGCTCCCTAAGACGCCGATCAATTGCTTCGAACGTCTTCCTGTCGGGACACCTTCATTCTGGAAATCTGTCTCGATACAAACGTACCGCGCCACGGCTATTGCCCCGTGCTAATCCATACATCAAATGGGCATCTGCCAACTCCGCCTTTGTAAACATTGCACTGACTGCAAAACGACGTTCGTGTTGTACTGTAGACCAATGAGTCGCATGTCAACACAAGCACCGAAGTCAACATTACCTTCCTTCAATTGGGCCAACTGGCGGTGAATCGAGGAAGTACAGTACATACTGACGAAACTAAAATGAGCTCTAACATGGAAATTAAGCGTTTCCGGACACATGTCCACATAACATCTTTTCTTTATTTTTGTATGAGGAATGTTTCCTGAAAGTTTGGTCGTACCTTTTTGTAACACCCTGTATACCCTCCATTGCTAGTGCTGCCACCTGCCGCCTGTGAGTGATTATTGCTCGTTTACATCGAACATGTGCGGTCTTCACATTAATGAAACTGGACCGTGTATATTTTACATATATACAAACAATAAATAAAATTTGGTTATTGGCTTTCTTTCTTGGTGGTGCAAGTTTAACGTGCACTGGTGTATTTATGAGCCGATAACATAGAGAGGAAATGAATGCTAGAATGGGTCTCTTACACATGAGTGCTGTCTACTATTGCAGCGTCTTGTGGCTCCAGAATAGTAGTTTCGTGGCACCTGTTTCTACTATCTACTGTCGGTATGGTGTGTTCAGCAGTCTCACTTTTTGCCTGCCTGCCTTCCTTCTATCAACGGTTTTTTTTCTGGTTCCCTCATTGCTTGCATGAGCAGCTTCTCTTGACAGCCTTATTGTCCTGAAGATCTCTAGCCGCTTTGATTAAATTTATCTATTTCATAAATTTATCCCTGCAACCATCAGTTCCTTATGGTGACCTATGCAGTGCCTCTCCATGGAGGGCACTGCTTTCTTCATTTGTCTTTTGCCTCTGGCTGTATTTATATGGCTGGTGTACTGGTGTTCCAGCTTTCCTATATTCGCAGAATGGCTGTGTCCATTGTCTTTATTACATGGGGAAAAGATGAGAAGTGACTTTGTGCAGAAGTAAAGTGTAACATGAACCTTGAATGATTTGTATGTGGTAAGTTTAAATTTTCCATACTTTTGACAGAAAGTGAGGCATAATTCTTTCTGTTGTCATTACAATGTCAGGTATTTCTGGCTTTTTGCTTTAGACACGGTAGACTTCACAATAATACCCTTCACTTTCTGTTGGTTCTCTATATTTAACCCACTGCCTTTTTACTCACATCTAGACTATGGGATAAATATCTTGCCTCAGCTTGTAAGTAGGCTGTTCATGTTTTCTCTATGTAAGTAGGCTGTTTATGTTTTCTCTATGTAAGTAGGCTGTTTAGGTTTTTTTATTGGTAACGCCACCGCTGTATGAAAATCACTGGCTGTGCTGTGTGCAGTCTGTGGCTGCTTTGCATTGTTGTAATACTCGCCATTGTAGTGTTGGGCAGCGGCAGCTGGATGTGAACAGCGCGTAGCGTTGCGCAGTTGGAGGTGAGCCGCCAGCAGTGGTGGATGTGGGGAGAGAGATGGCGGAGATTTGTAATTTGTCATGAACTGCTATATTTATATATGATGATATCAAGGTAAATACATTGTTTGTTCTCTATTAATATCTTTCATTTGCTAACTATCCCTATCAGTAGTTAGTGCCTTCCATAGTTTGAATCTTTTATTTAGCTGGCAGTAGTGGCGCTCGCTGTATTGCAGTAGCTTGAGCAGCGAAGATTTTTGTGAGGTAAGTGATTTGTGAAAGGTATAGTTTAATGTTAGTCAGGGCCATTCTTTTGTAGGGAATTTTGAAAGTCAGATTGCGTTGCGCTAACAAAATATTGTGTGTCAGTTTAAGCACAGTCATGTAGAATTGTTTAAAAAGGGGAAGTTTCATATGTCGACCCTTAGCCAAGGATACCTCACTGGAATCTTCTGATTTTTTGTTGTAGTTTGTGTAATTAGTGTAGATTTTGTTTATTGCTAGCGCGTAATTGTAGAGAAAATCTCCTTTGTAGTTGCAGACTTTCATTGTTGTACAGTAAAACAGTTGTGGCATGCATGTAGATTTGCACCAAGTATTTCGCAGCTGCAATTAACTAGATATTATTTTCAGTGCAATGTTAATGTGTTCTCTTATTTTTGATCTTCAAATTGTGTTTTTCTGTGTTGTTGTGTGAAATACTGTGACAATAATGGCGTGTGAAAAACGTAATACTAGGCTCCAAAGTAAACTGAGAAATGACAGTGAAAATGAAAGCAGTGTGTTAGCGCCACCGAGTAATGAATTAACTGATGTTCAAAGTAGTAATTTGGTAATTGTGCATAGGGAAATGGAGCGGGCTGCAAACAATGGTGTAGACAGTGAAACAGGTAGTGAACAGGGAAGCATTATCGATCGATCGGTCGGCAACAGCTCGCCTCAGAAATCCGAAATGACAGGACACAATTTCGCAAATACTGTAGATTCAGGTTTTGGGTCATCACCGTTTTCTCACATAAGTCAAGACACATTTTCTGCTTGTCAAAATGTGAAAGTTGCCGGTGCAAATGCACTGCCGAAAAGCGTAGAGAAACAGATTCCAGACACTAATACATTATTATTGCAATTAATGCAACAAATGGAACAAAATCAGAGACAAATGGGACAAAATCTTAAAAAGTTAGACACAGTGGAACAAAATCTTAAAAAGTTAGACACAATGGAACAACATCAGAGACAAACACAGCAACAGTTAGACACAATGGAACAAAATCTTAAAAAGTTAGACTCATTGGAACAAACACTTGAACAAACACGTGAAGATTTAACTACTGAGTTACATAACATTGAATCGAAATGTCAAAAAGTCTGTAATGACGTAAAAACGCAAATTTGTGAGCATTTTCAACCTATTTTTTCGCATCATGAAAATGCATTACAGAATCACGAAGCAGCCATAAAAGAACTGCAAACCATTGTTCATGAAAATCATGAGACCTTGTGGGCTAAAATTGACTCAGTTGCATCTACCGATTCGGTTACGCAACTTGCAAAAACTCAGGAAAACTTAAAGGACACAGTAGATTCGATTTCAACACAAATGGACACTCTGAAACTTGGTTCAGAAAAACACACTGAGGAAATGTGTTCACTATCGGAGAAAGTAGCCGAACTTTCGGATCAGGTCACTAACTTATCTACAAAGGTAGATGATGATCTGAATGACACAAGACCTGTAGCCTTCACTGACACAGAAGAGTATGAACAAATTAGAAAATTCAAACAGAATCAAAATCAAATCAATACACAGTACAAAAGAGAAATCCGAGAAGTACAAGATCAGCTGACACAGGTAATACAAGAATTACGTATTTCAGAGGATACTCGCGCCCCAATACGGGAAGAGGGACACAGAAATACGGAACAGCCACAAAATAATAACACAGGGCATTTCGGAAGTTATGAAAGAAATTGGCAAGGTGCACCGAATTTTGAAATGGAACCGCCGAAACGACGTAACAATGACCGATATGCGACTCGCCGACATGATGACTTTGACTATAAGCTGTTCATTACTACACGTAAATTCAAAACATTTAAGAATTCTGGCAACGACATTCATCCATAAGCATGGCTCCATCAATTCTCTCATTGTTTTCCTCCCAACTGGTCATTAGAGCACAGATTAGAATTTATGTGTGGCTACTTGGAGAATGAACCAGCTGTAAGAATGCGATCGGTAATTCACGATTGCCACAGTGAAGGAGAGTTTTACCATGCCTTCCTCTCAGCATATTGGTCTGAAGCCACACAAGACCGAGTAAAACATAGCATCATAATGATGAAACGTTTCGAACAATCTGAATTTTCCAGTCTTATGAAATATTTTGAAGACATGTTGCATAAGAATCAGTATCTTTCAAACCCATACAGCCCCTCAGAACTCATCCGCATTTGCTTACTCAAATTGCCTGAACATTTACGACATATTATTTTGGCAGGGCGTTGCAAAGACGACATTGAAGCATTTCAGGGACTCCTACAAGATTTAGAAATTGACACAGACAGTCGCCGGATGCGAAAACAGGAAAACAGTCACTACAGGTCACATACGTCACAATTCCGTGATGACAGAAACAATAACTGGACACGAAAAGGCTATTCTTACAACGCAAATCGTGACCAAAACAGACACCACCCATATGACAACCGCTGTCAGAGTAATAATAGTTACAGAGAAAGATCGCATTTCCGTAGTAATGACTATCACAGAGACAATCAGAGAAACAGACAATATGGGAACCAAAACAATTATTATCAAGGGACACAGAATAACTTTAGACGCAACGGTCCAGCGCGCAGTTACGACTCAGGGAGAAATTCTCAACCACGTGACCGACAAGAAAGAAACTATGTAAACTACCGACAAAACGACAGACGTGAATTTCATCAGAACTGGCGGGATTCTAACAGAGCTGGGCCCTCTCGGCAAGGCGAATTTACAGAAGTTAGGTCTCCTAATCCCAATAATGACCTGCGCCGGCTGGCTCAGAGAAAAATAACACAGACGCTAACCTTGAGAAAAATTCCAATATTCTTTACCGACGTATACCATATGACAATTGCATTCAAGTTCAAACTCTGTGTACTAGGAAGAGTAAAGGTTTATACCACATTTCACATGTAAAACCATTTATTGAGAGATAATCTGCTTTTTAACTTAGTCTTTGGTATAAAACTTTTCACTTCACATTTCTAGTATGCTTTGTCAGACGTAGAATCTGTTAACATGCAACAATGTTTGAAGTTAAATATCCAGTCTAGAACCTAGGGAACATTTTTAAACAGAAATTACGAATGCATTGTTATAGTGAACAGACGACACAGTGTTGTATTTGTACATTCTTGCTTGTTAGTTGCACGATTACGTAACGACTATCAGGCTTACATACTTAGGACACATACTGGTACTGCTAATGAGATTTTAATGCAACATTTTGGTTTACTTGAAAATACATTCTGGGTTTAATGTACTTTCTGTGAGATACCAGACGACACAGTGGTTAGTTTAAGTGACAACTACACGGTTTTATCACGACGCTTCTAATGAGTGACAATTTACAATGTTGCTTTTGTAGTGTTTCTGTTTTATTTCTGCACAGTTTTTCTGTTTTATTCTGCAAAGTAAAACATGTTTTAGTAGTAACTTTTGTGGTATAGCTACAATGAGATTGCCTTTTCCGTAGCACAACAATACGTTACAGCACAGTACTTTCTTCATCATGGCAATAAGCGTAATAACTAAGATATCTATACATAAAGCATTTCACTTTTGTTTATCATGAGGTAAGTACATTGACTTCTGCAGAACTTAGCTTTCGGAGGACGATAAGTACGACACTTCCACAGAATTATCTTACAGCAAGACGCACATTTAGCGCTACAGGACACGCATTTGAGTGATTAATTTTGTACTTAAAACATTTATTTTTCAAAGATTTTTGAATTACAAAGAAAGTTTTCCGTGACACATTTCATTCCATTGCTGTAATCTGTAACACCTGAGGGTATAATTACATTAATCCTCAGGGGGGTACACGCTTACTTTGTGTACCATGCGTGTGGCAACCACAAGGAACCCTAGCTAATATGGTATTTGCTTATACAACTTTACACATCGGTACCATATTTCTCTAACACACAAATTACACAGCTATCTAAACTTTTTTTTATTACATCAGTGACAGATGTTTACGCAATTACACAGTTGGATAACTTCACACTTATGAAATTGTATTTTGTCTGTACTTTGTGAAATGCTCATATTTTTTCGGAACCATTGTGATACTATGAGAGCTTTGAATGATATATTTGGTAAGGGAGCATGATTTTAAAGTACGTTTGAGGTAGATGACATTATTGAAATGAGCAGAGAATATTTTTTTAGGGTTTGAAATTATTGCAGAAAGCTACGACGATTTTGAGATTTGACTGAGGTGTTATGATGTTATTTTTACGACGACGATGTGTATTATGCTGCTGAGGTATGTTTATGATTAATAGGCTGAGGCTATATGAGTTATTTGATTATGCTTCATATTTATAATGACGAAATATTGACGAGTGTCGATGGATACGTATATGTGTAATAAGGTAAGGAGTAATGAATAGTGGGTAGGGACTCTTGACTTGTGAAACAGGATGTTGGAAACCAAGAATCGTACTTTAGAATTATGAAATGTGTGTACATGTGTGAATGTATTACAATACCGACGAAAAATTTTTTGGACACTGTTATATTTATAGGGTTTTGTTTCTACAGATTTGCAACGCTAATTCTTGACCTGTGAAATATTTTTATGTGAGACTGTCACTGTAGCGGAAACTGGTGTCATAAATATTTCCGTAAGAAAGTTAAGTGACCACCTGCACGTAATGTGTTGTGGGCACGCAGCTGTGTCAAACACCTGGAGAACAAGCCATTAGGGTGTGCCTTTCCGGAAGCACAGGTAGAAAACAAAGAAAAAAGGCAGGCTTTTATCCTCGCCATTGACATTCCTTTAGAGAAAATATTGCAAATGCGACACCCTCATTACTTCCATTAACCTTGCTATTGACATTCCTTTGTAGAAAGCATCGCAAATATTACACGCTCATTACCTGAAAACATATGATTACTCGTACTTTGTGCTAATTACTGAAATGCTTATGAATTGATGGGAAATATTCGTACATCTGCACACCTGATTATGACAAGTGTCTTTCTACGAGAGTTGAGAGCTACTGACTTACGAAATGCCACATGACGATTGAATGATATTTTTATGCTTTGGTTTGCGTAATTGCTTATTTCATTTGATATCTGGTTTCCAGCTGTGTTGCAGCATTGCTTTTATAAGATAAAATGCATTTGCTAATGTGAACACTTTCTGTCAACAGATCTATTAAATAATTATTTTATGATCCACATTCTTTAAAAAAGGAGCACTTGGAAAGGAAAGAACAATAAGAAGGAACTAGTAACAGTAACACATAATTTTCTTTTCAAGTACATGGTAATATTTCTTTTTACAATCAGTTGTTGTGGTGCACCACTTTAATTACATAGATATTAAGATGTGAATATACATTTCCCTTATCTGCATTGTTGTTTTTACTGTAATATTTTTTCTGCTTGAGCTTTGTCATGTATAGATATAAGTTTTATATTTTTTATATTTTTTATATTTGCTGCTGCTGTTTGCCAGGCATAGTGCTACTGAATTTTAAATTGTGTTACTCTGTTAAGCTAATTTTACTACTGACTTATTTTTCTTGCTACTGTACATTGGCTCATGTTAGTTGTAATGTTGCATTGCTTGGTAATTTATGTTTACTGTAGCTTGCTTTGCGATTTTCAATTTTTTTATTGCTGTTTATATTAATTGTTTTATGTGCTGCTGCATTGCCTCGTTCCTTAGTTTAGCATCTGAGCTCAGTAGATTTAAGTTAGCTTAAGAGGAGGTAGACTATATAAGAAACTGACTATGGACAATATGAAAAAGATTTGGGCCAAAATGAGTATTGTACACTGAGAAATAATTATATTGAAAGAAATATGAACATATAAATACAGAAAGCATGCTTAGATAGAATTTTTTTTGGTAGAAACAAAGGATGAAATAAGAGGAAAGATATATGAAGTTTTGGGTTGGACTGCAGTACCACATGTTACGCTGAAAACGAACCCTGTCCTTCCCTTTTGTGTTATCCCACTATATGTTTGTGTACCCTTGTGTATTTGTTTTCTTCCTGTCTCAGTGTAGTTTCATAGAATTTTTTTATCTTTTGATATTAAGCTACATTCACTATGATGAGGAATACTGTTATCCTCGAATATAATTGGCATTAACAATATGTTATTTACTTTGTAAAGATGTTAGACATTATTAATTCCATTCTGTTTAATGCTCATGTGTGAAGTTGATGTTTCAAAAGTTATTCTGATCTTTTATGTATTTACTTATGTCATAATTCCTGTAACACTGATGTATATGTTTATTTCTATTCTTTTGTAAAGCCCCTATTACTACAAACGTTATCTATATTATTATGTTTTTAATGATGTGTTTTGTACCTTTGTTATTGTATTCTTATGTTATAAAATTGTAATTGTCACCAGTTCATGATATTATTAACTTGTTAGTTACATTTCACTGCACACGTTTCTGTTGGTCATAGTATATGGACAATATGTGAGAAGTAGGGACTGATAGTGTTTGCACGTGTGTTACTAATTCAGCAAGGGACTGGATAACAGCATTGCTGGTTCTAAGGACACTTCCAAAAACTTTGTGAGTGCACAAGTGGTGGTTATGGACTTGCTCTATTATCCGCAAGACTCTTCAATGGTGATTGTGCACCTGCACAGTCGCAACAGATGGCTGCTGGCCATCTCTACAAGGACTGCAGTGGGTCTACACCTTTGCTGACTCACCAATACCATTATTTCTACAAGGACTGCAGTGGGTCTGCTCTGTGATGACCTACCTACCAATCTTCTTCAAAATGTCGAATGACTCTGCTGTGGGTTTGCTCTGTTGTGGCCCATTACCTGTCAGCATGTCAAGAGTCAGCACTGTCTTTCTGTTGGAAGCACAACACTACTTCTTCAAGACTGCATGGACATCCACTACTTCCATGTGCATTGTCTTTTATTGCTCAGACTTTGATAAAAGAAACGGCAGTTTTACTGTGGTGAATGATCAGGACTGTCTTTATGGACTGTGAGAAAATTTTAGCTTTTGACCAACATTGTATTAATCAGTGTGTGCATTTGATATCTTTCTTACTGTAATTATGAAAAAATTTTTCAAATCTGTATTGGCCACTGGCCAAAAAAATTTGTAAAATTTTTTGTGGGGAGCATGGGGGCTATGTAAGTAGGCTGTTCATGTTTTCTCTATGTAAGTAGGCTGTTTATGTTTTCTCTATGTAAGTAGGCTGTTTAGGTTTTTTTATTGGTAACGCCACCGCTGTATGAAAATCACTGGCTGTGCTGTGTGCAGTCTGTGGCTGCTTTGCATTGTTGTAATACTCGCCATTGTAGTGTTGGGCAGCGGCAGCTGGATGTGAACAGCGCGTAGCGTTGCGCAGTTGGAGGTGAGCCGCCAGCAGTGGTGGATGTGGGGAGAGAGATGGCGGAGATTTGTAATTTGTCATGAACTGCTATATTTATATATGATGATATCAAGGTAAATACATTGTTTGTTCTCTATTAATATCTTTCATTTGCTAACTATCCCTATCAGTAGTTAGTGCCTTCCATAGTTTGAATCTTTTATTTAGCTGGCAGTAGTGGCGCTCGCTGTATTGCAGTAGCTTGAGCAGCGAAGATTTTTGTGAGGTAAGTGATTTGTGAAAGGTATAGTTTAATGTTAGTCAGGGCCATTCTTTTGTAGGGAATTTTGAAAGTCAGATTGCGTTGCGCTAACAAAATATTGTGTGTCAGTTTAAGCACAGTCATGTAGAATTGTTCAAAAAGGGGAAGTTTCAAGCTGTATTCATCTTTCCACAGAACGCATGTTAGTTACGGGTTATATAGGGTGTCGTAGGAGGACTGGGAATCCTGCTGGCGACAGGAGTGCCTCGACATCACGCAAAAATTTCGTAAAAGTACTAGGGTAAGGGCAGCACGAGCTCAATTTTGATATCAAATTGATATGCAAATTAATTAAATTGATCAATTTACTACATAGGCTTTTTCAAATGGCCAACTGCTACCACACTCCGCGCTTTCTGTGGCATACTGCCATACAATCAGTGGCCAAGTAGGCCTGACACGTGCAGCACCCGACCCACCTTGGGGCAAGGGTCTAGGTATCAGCCCTTCGCCAGCAAAAAGCATGTAAGTCCACTAAACAATGTGAGATAAATGGCGTTAAAACATAGTCATGTCCTAGTCGGAGAACAGCTGCAGCCATTCTGCTAGGAAAACATTTCTCTGTAACAATTGTATTTAACATCAATGCATCTCTTATAAGTGAGCAGTATCCCAGGAAATCCTCCTCGACAGTTTTAATCTAATTTGGCAGACAGGTAACTTCCCCAACTCGTGGAGGGAGGCAATTCTGGTCCCTCTGCTCAAACCAGGAAAGGACCGCACGTCTCCAAGTAGTTATCGGAGCATCGCCCTAACGAGCTGTATAGGGAAGACCCTGGAACGGATGGTTGACCGTCGTCTGGTCTGGCTTTTAGAGACCAGGCAACTTCTTAGCCGCTCTCAGTGCGGATTCTGCAAATATCAGTCCACGGTCGACAACCTGACCCTTCTAGAGGCGGCTATTCAGCAGGCTTTCCTCCGTCACCATCGCTGTATCGGCATATTCTTTGATATCAGCAAGGAATATGATACTACTTGGAGACACCGTACTCTTGCACAACTGCATGAACGGGGTTTTCGTGGGCACCTCCCCATTTCCATTCGGTCTTTCCTGTCTCAGCGGTTTTTTCGGACCCGGGTTGGTAACACACTGTCTGATCGATTTGAGCAGGAGAATGGTGTCCCCCAGGGCAGTGTTTTAAGTGTTACCCTCTTTGCCATAGCCATCAACAGTATAACGTCTACAGTGAGGAGTCCAGTACAGTGCTCCTTATTTGTGGACGACTTTGCTGTTTTCTGTTCCTCCTCCAGTGTTGCAACAGTGAGCCGTCAGTTGCAACTAACAGTGCGGCGGCTAGAGGAGTGGGCTGCAAAGACGGGTTTTCAGTTTTCTGCCGATAAGTGTGTTTGTGTTCATTTCAATCCTTCTCGTCGACCTTTTATTTTGCCTGCTTTGCATATAGGGGATACTGTGCTACATTTTAGAGACACAGTGCGGTTTCTGAGCCTAATTTTCGACTCCAGGTTGTCATGGCTGCCACACATACGAACCTTGGAAGCCAGAACCCTGAGGGCACTGAACATCTTCAAGTGCCTCAGCCACAGGTCCTGGGGAGCGGACAGGGCGCGTCTCTTCCAGTTTTATCGGGCTTTTGTGCGTTCACGGCTGGACTACGGATGCACAGTGTATGGGTCAGCGAGGCAGTCTTATTTGCGGATCCTTGACGCTGTCCACCATGCAGGGATTCGGCTGGCCACGGGTGCTTATCGGACCAGTCCCATACCCAGCCTCTGTTCCGAGGCTGGGGAACCGCCACTTACCATCCGGCGGCAGCTCCTACTGGTGCGTCAGGCTTGTAAATTTCTTGCAGCTCCAACCTCACCTGCTCACCAGTTGTTGCTCATCCGCCTCTGGACCACCTTTTCTCCCACCATCCCTGGGCTACGTTGCCGTTTGGGATCCGTGTGCAGCATCTGCTAGAGTCCCTCATTGTAGAGTCTGTACGAACCCAAATCCAGAGTTTTAACCGCCTTCCACCCTGGTTACTGGAGAGGCCCGAAGTGATTTTAGATTTGGTGCAGTACAGGAAAGATAGCACTCCTGCTTCCGTTTTTAATCGGGTCTTTTCTGCCGTTTTATCTGAGCACCACGACCATGTAGCTGTTTTTTGACGAATGGGTCTAAGCAGGGTGACTCTGTTGGTTGCTCTGACGTCTTCCCGGATCGTGTCCTCAAGGTCAGACTGCCTCCTGAATTATATGCCATCTTGCGGGCACTGTAGCAGATGAGACTTTCTCCCAGTGTTAAATTTCTCGTCTGTTCAGATTCTTTGAGCGCCCTTTACTCTCTCCAGCGTTTGTACCCAGCAAATAAAGGAACCCAGACTATCGATGACGCCCTCCTCCACCTACAGCGACTGGGGAAGCAGGTGTCTTTCTGCTGGGTACCAGGGCACGAGGGAATTCTGGGGAATGAAAGGGCTGATCGAGCAGCCAAGGAGGCGTGTCGTGACCGTCAGGCCTTTCAGTGTGCTAGCGCACTGCATGCCCTCACCTCGCTGTTGAGGTATGAAGTCCTGTGTCGATGGGAACATTGAAACAGAGGATGACACGCGTAAAGCTGAAATACTAAACACCTTTTTCCAAAGCTGTTCCACAGAGGAAGACCGCACTGCACTTCCTTCTCTAAATCCTCGCACGAACGAAAAAATGGCTGACATCGAAATAAGTGTCCAAGGAATAGAAAAGCAACTGAAATCACTCAACAGAGGAAAGTCCACTGGACCTGACGGGATACCAATTCGATTCTACAGAGAGTACGCGAAAGAACTTGCACCCCTTCTAATAGCCGCGTGCCCCATGTCTCTAGAGGAACGGAAGGTTCCAAATGATTGGAAAAGAGCACAGGTAGTCCCAGTTTTCAAGAAGGGTCGCGAGCAGATGCGCAAAACTATAGGCCTATATCTCTGACATCGATCTGTCGTAGAATTTTAGAACATGTTTTTTGCTCGTGTATCATGTCATTTCTGGAAACCCAGAGTCTACTATGTAGGAATCAACATGGATTCCGGAAACAGCGATCGTGTGAGACCCAACTCGCTTTATTTGTTCATGAGACCCAGAAAATATTAGGTACAGGTTCCCAGGTAGATGCCATTTTCCTTGTCTTCCGGAAGGCGTTCGATACAGTTCCGCACTGTTGACTGATAAACAAAGTAAGAGCCTACGGTATATCAGGCCAGCTGTGTGGCTGGATTGAAGAGTTTTTAGCAAACAGAACACAGAATGTTGTTCTCAATGGAGAGACGTCTACAGACGATAAAGTAACCTCTGGCGTACCACAGGGAAGTGTTATGGGACCAATATATATAAATGACCTAGTGGATAGTGTCGAAAGTTCCATGCGGCTTTTCGCGGATGATGCTGTAGTATACAGAGAAGTTGCAGCATTAGAAAATTGCAGCGAAATGCAGGAAGATCTGCAGCGGATAGGAAGGGAGTGGTAATTGACCCTTATCATAGACAAATGTAACGTATTGCGAATACATAGAAAGAAGGATCCTTTATTGTATGATTATATGATAGCAGAACAAACACTGGTAGCAGTTACTTCTGTAAAATATCTGGGAGTATGCGTACGGAACGATTTGATGTGGAATGACCATATAAAATTAATTGTTGGTAAGGAGGGTGCCAGGTTGAGATTCATTGGGAGAGTCCTTAGAAAATGTAGTCCATCAACAAAGGAGGTGGCTTACAAAACACTCGTTCCGCCTATACTTGAGTATTGCTCATCGGTGTGGGATCCGTACCAGGTCGGGTTGACAGGGGAGATAGAGAAGATCCAGAGAAGAGCGGCGCGTTTCGTCACAGGGTTATTTGGTAAGCGTGATAGCGTTAAGGAGATATTTAGCAAATTCAAGTGGCAGACTCTTCAAGAGAGGCGCTCTGCATCGCGGTGTAGCTTGCTGTCCAGGTTTCGAGAGGGTGCGTTTCTGGATGAGGTATCGAATATATTGCTTCCCCCTACTTATACCTCCCGAGGAGGTCACGAATGTGAAATTAGAGAGATTCGAGTGCGCACGGAGGCTTTCCGGCAGTCGTTCTTCCCGCGAAACGTGCGCGAGTGGAACAGGGAAGGGAGGTAATGACAGTGGCACGTAAAGTGCCCTCCGCCACACGCCGTTGGGTGGCTTGCGGAGTGTAAATGTAGATGTAGATGAGTGGCTAGAAGTGACCGACAACAAGCTCCGTGTGATCACGCCCACAACTCGGCCGTGGCGTACTTCCTTCCAGCCACGTCGACGGGACGAGGTCATCCTTACTCGTCTTCGCATCGGCCACAGCCCTATCACGCACAGATTTTTACTCCGGCGACAGGACCCTCCGATATGTGGTGCTTGTGGTGTGCAGATCACGGTGCACCACCTTTTATTGTACTGCATTTTATTTGCTGACCAGCGGACTGCAGCGGATTTGTCGGCGGATCTGCAGTCAATTTTATGCAATGCTCAAATGAATGTGGTTCGGGTTTTAAAGTTCTGTGAATTGTCCCACATTTTTAACAAGAGCCGGCCGCGGTGGTCTAGTGGTTCTAGGCGCTCAGTCCGGAACCGCGCGATTGCTACGGTCGCAGGTTCGAATCCTGCCTCGGGCATGGATGTGTGTGATGTCCTTAGGTTAGTTAGGTTTAAGTAGTTCTAAGTTCTAGGGGACTGATGACCACAGATGTTAAGTCCCATAGTGCTCAGAGCCATTTGAACTTTTTTTTTTTTTTAACAAGATTTTGGGGAGATATTTTTAATGTGTCAGCGGGGTGGCTGGCTCACCCAATTTTTTTCGTAAGTGGTCAACCAGTCTCATTTCCCTGTGCTGTTCTTTTAGCCCTTTTGTGGTTTGTTTTCCCTCTTTTACTTTCTTGATTTGTTGTCTTGCCTCCTCATTGGTTTTAATGCATGTGAGAGTGCCTGTGCGATAGTCATTGTGTGGTCGTTTCGTGTGTATGCGTGTACGACAGTTTTCGTTCTTATCCACCTTTGTTTGTTTTCATCGATGTCAGGGCGCTGATAACCTAGTCGTTGGGTGCCCATACGTTCCCAAACCACACACACACACACACACACACACACACACACACACACACACACACTACTAAAAAGGAAAATCAATCATGACTCTTACCGCCCCTCATCCATCCCCCTTCCTCCCTCCACCTACTTTAGGGCTACGGTCGCAGGTTCGAATCCTGCCTCGGACATGGATGTGTGTGATGTCCTTAGGTTAGTTAGGTTTAATTAGTTCTAAGTTCTAGGCGTCTGATGACCTCAGAAGTTGAGTCGCATAGTGCTCAGAGCCATTTGAACCTACTTTAGGCTTTTTCAAATGGCCAACTGCTACTGTACATGGCACTCTTTGTGGCACACTGCCATCCTGCCAATGGACAAGTGGGCGTGGCACGTGTAGCACCTGGCCTGCCTTGGGGAAACAGTGCAGGGAATGGTCCTTCGTCAACACAAAAGGATGTGACGTCCACTAAACAATGCAAGATAAATGACGTTAAAATGTAGCCGCGCCCTAATCAGAGCACTACTGCACAGAGTGACCACACACATACAAACACAGTAGGTCCACCCAAATGGTTGAAATGGCTCTGAGCACAATGGGACTTAACATCTGAGGTCATCAGTCCCCTAGAACATGGAACTATTTAAACCTAAGGACATGACACACATCCATGCCCGAGGTAAGATTCGAACCTGCGACCGTAGCGGTCGAGCGGTTCCAGACTGAAGTGCCTAGAACCGCTCGGCCACAGAAGGCGGCCTAGTCCCACCCCCAACGCCTCCAGCAACCAGCCGGTCTTCTAGGAAAATATTTCACTGTAACAACTGTATGTAACATCAATGCATCTCTTATAAACGAACATCTATTAAAATAGAAAATCGTGACAATGATAAATGTCCCCTTTCCACAGAAATAGATGCAGTCCATTTCCTTTTTGGTTTTGTGAGCAAAATCGGTATAGTTTTTACGTTAGATAGCAGGATACAGTTCGCATGTCTTTCCCCACCTCCACGTCCCATTATTTTGCGACATCTAACGAAGTGAAAAAAAAAGTACAGCACCGCCACCGATCACACATGACCAAACTTCAGAGGTTGGGCCACACCCACCCTATATGTGTCCACACAGTGTTAAATGGAAATAAAGAACTTCCACTATTTTTCTGTGAAAACTACCGATCATTTTCGTAACCGTCATCGGAGTAAAGAAAAAGAGAGAATTTAAACCCCAAATAAAAGAAAAACATTTACGTTAAGCGACTTCTTTCAGCTTGATTGTCAAATTACGTGGCTTCGGAGCATCCCTCGCATTCATATCAGTGTCTGTAAATAAACTGTCATGTACATGTGTACTACAAGCATTTCACACACATGAAATAACATTACGGAATGAAGACTTACGCGTCATTTGCTCACATCTCGGAAAAAATGCTATCATTTTACATTCGACAACAACAATCTATCATTCAAGAGGAAGCTGCTGTTTTGTACGCTATGGCAGGGCCCGTTTTACCAATGCGATGCTATATCATACTGGCATTTACGAAAAAAATTGTGAGAGCCCGTCTTGTAATAGAAGCTCTATAAGATTTTACCACATCTCTCTCTTCCGATATATCGAAAACAAATACCAACTGTGTGCTTACATTTGACATTTTTGCTCCATAACTCCTTTTTAGCAAACTCCCTTAAAGTTCATATCATCCAGCAGACAATCATTATCAATAGCAGCAGACTCTTGCATTCTAGTTTTGTAATCAATTTGATCATCACAACCTGTTTCACCCAATCTACTCACATGCCGGGAAAAACACTATCTTTTCTTGCCTCAGGAAGGAACAGAGTGAGCTGTGTCCGTAACTGCTGTTCACCAAAGACTGTCCCACAGCAATCTTACCCATGGCATCCATCCAAATACACATCTCTCCAGATGCGTCAATGTTGAGGAGGGTAGCACCCCTTATAAGTGTATAGTAAAGATGAGAGTGTTAAAGTGATATAACAGACAGTTAAGAAGAAACGTGTGGTTTATACATGATGGATCTCCGGGTTGAATCATTTTACGTAAATCAACTCTGCTAAAAATTCTGAAGTATTATTTCACTGTCTGGAGTCTGTACCAGGAAGGTACCGGCATGAGAGAAATGATCGTAGACCACACACTCCTATGGCTACACCATCCTGCACCTGAAAATGCTATATCGTTAAACCATATGGTTTTCGTAGTATTAGTCACGTAGAATGCAACGCTCTTAATACTCTAATGCAGGTCATATTTGTCCAACATCAGACATACAACCAACCTGCAAGTTTTTAAGCTTTTCTCGGTCTTGAGTGTCCGAGTACTTCCAACCCACCTCAATTCAAAAATGGCTCTAAGCACAATGGGACTTAACTTCTGAGGTCATCAGTCCCCTAGACTTAGAACTACTTAAACCTAACTAACCTAAGGACATCACACACATCCATGCCCGAGGCAGGATTCGAACCTGCGACCGCAGCAGCCGCGTGGTTCCAGACAAACTCCTAGAACCGCTCGGCCACCGCGGCCGGCCACCTCAATTCCCCACTACGGTGACAAACTTTAAAATGATAAAACTGCTTCTTTCTGCACTATTCTGATGTTCTAGTAAGGCGTCGTCAGTGTATATCTGCTGCTTGAGCTGCTTATAAGCCATCTAAAATGAAGTCAGGAGACTGCTGTTCTGTCTCTTAGGAAATTAATGGATGTTATACGTCTTTATAAGTGGGAAACATACGTACTCACAATCGCACTTCCTGCATCAATCGTGCTTATTATTAGTGGTAGTAGTGCTTTGACATATGTGGCTACGTCTTATTAGGAAATAGAGCGAGGAAAAAAACGATATGAATATTTTTAATAGTTGATACATTCAGTTACCACCTACGCCCTGCTCGACGAAAATTCATACCAAGAAGCACAGTAGCATCACCACGGTTCTAGGAGCATTCCACTTGCACAAAGAAGTCCTGGTCTGATGTGTAGGATAATATAGGAATCTCACCCTAACACCACGTCTCTCAAGTACATCTTCCTCATACTATTAAAGGTGATAAATTGATAAATGTGGCATCAGTCCCCTCTCCTACAGAACACTTTCGCGAATGACTTAAGTCTGACAAACGCATTGATTCTTATCCTTAATACTTAAGGAATAACAGTGCTTGTGAGAACCAACCGTAATTCGGTAATATATATATTCTCTGCATTTGTGAGTACACAGTTCTGGTTTGGGATACATATATTTCGCCTGCTTTAATACAGCGCATCTGTGTAATACATTTATAGCCTTTGCTGTGGTATATGCTACGAAAACCCACTTGGTTTACAGGGGAAGTGCGAGGGTTGAAACTTAATGCAGACATAGCATAATTTTTAATCTTTTCTCTGTCTTGAGTGTCCGTGTACCTCCAACCCACCTCAATTCCCCACATTTCATGGTACTTTTTCTCTAACTTTATGTATTCTCAGTCAGTTTATGTAATTTTGCAAATTTTTTGCGATTTTACGTATTTCGTCGCATTTCCCTCAATTTATTATTTGCCATCAGAAAAATGGTTCAAATGGCTCTGAGCACTATGGGACTCAACTGCTGAGGTCATTAGTCCCCTAGAACTTAGAACTAGTTAAACCTAACTAACCTAAGGACATCACAAACATCCATGCCCGAGGCAGGATTCGAACCTGCGACCGTAGCGGTCTCGCGGTTCCAGACTGCAGCGCCTTTAACCGCACGGCCACTTCGGCCGGCTATTTGCCATCAATCAGTCGTAATTATACCAGCTTTTCCTCGATTTTTACCGATTTTCGATAGTTTTTCATCTGTACATGGTCATATTGCTGGCATACCCATGCGTTGTTTGGTTTGATACGAGGATATCTGCGTGTTATATACACAAGCCTACTAAAAAAATCCTAAGAATTACCCTCATCCCGATGATCTACACGCGTGCACTTTGGATAGAAAGATCATGAAAAGTACAGTAACGCTTGTCTCATACACGGATGAGGCTCAGTGAGTGGTGTAGATACGAAAATCATAGCCTGGAAACAAATCCGTGTACTGCTACGACACATCAGAGAGCTTGTCTGGAGACTCCTGAAGCGATACATTTGATGGAAACTAAGTCTGGCACAGTTCTACACGTTCATTTGACTTCCACTCTAGCGTGTAGGGATCTGCAACAGGGAGTTGACAAATGTACAGAGTTGATTTCTACTGTTGTTCTGACGTTTCTTCCCATAAGTATATCCTCTTATTGCTTGGCAGATCAGCTCTGCTACTTTTGTTTATACTTTCCAACTCTGATACGTTCCCGCAACCCTGTCGTGACATATGCAAAATGTAGATTTTGGGTATTTTGTATCCTAGCAACAAGTTATTCGTTAGTTGACAGTGTGTCGACTGCAATTAGCATCCTGGAAAGTGAGAGTTTCCCTTCTCCATACCAACAGTGTGTGCATCCCCGGCAAAATAATTTATAAATGAATAGTCAGCTAGTTATGTACTCAAACAGCAACTGTCCGCCGCTGACAGCTCTACACACACACACACACACACACACACACACACACACACACACACACACACACACACTCAATATATATATATATATATATATATATATATATATATATATATATATGGTCCAAGGAAAAAACTACAAAGAACGAAACTTGTCTAGCTTGAAAGGGGAAACTAGATGGCACTATGGTTGGCCCGCTAGATGGCGCTGCCATAGGTCAAACCGATTTCAATTGCTTTTTTTTTTTTTAATAGGAACCCCCATTTTTATTACATACTCGTGTAGTACGTAAATAAATATGAATGTTAGTTGGACCACTTTTTTCGCTTTGTGATAGATGGCGCTGTAATAGTCACAAACGTATAAGTACGTGGTTTCACATAACATTCCGCCAGTGCGGACGGTGTTTGCTTCATGATACATTACCCGTGTTAAAATGAGCCGTTTACCAATTGCAGAAAAGGTAGATATCGTGTTGATGTATGGCTATTGTGATCAAAATGTCCAACGGGCGTTTGCTATGTATTCTGCTCTGTATCCTGGACGACATCATCCAAGTGTCCGGACCGTTCGCCGGACAGTTACGTTATTTAAGGGAACAGGAAGTGTTCAGCCACGTGTGAAACGTCAACCACGACCAGCAACAAATGATGATGCCCAAGTAGGTGTTTTAACTACTGTCGCGGCTAATCCGCACATAAGTAGCAGACTAACTGTGCGAGAATCGGGAATCTCAATAACGTCGGTGTTGAAAATGCTACATCAACATCGATTGCAACCGTACCATATTTCTATGCACCAGGAATTGCATGGCGACGACTTTGAACGTCGTGTACAGATCTGCCACTGGGCACAAGAGAAATTGTGGTGTCACCGCCAGACACCACACTTGCTAGGTGGTAGCCTTTAAATCGGCCGCGGTCCGTTAGTATACGTCGGACCCGCGTGTCGCCACTGTCAGTGATTGCAGACCGAGCGCCGCCACACGGCAGGTCTAGAGAGACTTCCAAACACTCGCCCCAGTTGTACAGCCGACTTTGCTAGCGATGCTACACTGACAAATACGCTCTCACTTGCCGAGACGATAGTTAGCATAGCCTTCAGCTACGTCATTTGCTACGACCTAGCAAGGCGCCATTATCAATAGATATTTAACTTGTGATGCCTGTACCGTCAGACCGATGTTCTCCAATTATGGATTAAAGTTAAGTATTACGTCAACTATGTACTTTATTTGCTACTATTAATTCATTTACCTTGTTCCAGACCTCACGCCAATCTGCGTGAGCTTAAAAGCGTGCATTTTGGCCTCCTTTAGCAACACGGTGTTGGCACTTCTGCCAACACTTCAGAAATTACGGGACGATGACATTTATTGCACGCGTTCTATTTAGCGACGAAGCGTCATTCACCAACAGCGGTAACGTAAACCGGCATAATATGCACTATTGGGTAACGGAAAATCCACGATGGCTGCGACAAGTGGAACATTAGCGACCTTGGCGGGTTAATGTATGGTGCGGCATTATGGGAGGAAGGATAATTGGCCTCCATTTTATCGATGGCAATCTAAATGGTGCAATGTATGCTGTTTTCCTACGTAATGTTCTACCGATGTTACTACAAGATGTTTCACTGCATGACAGAATGGCGATGTACGTCCAACATGATGGATGTCCGGCACATAGCTCGCGTGCGGTTGAAGCGGTACTGAATAGCATATTTCATCACAGGTGGATTGGTCGTCGAAGCACCATACCATGGCCCGCACGTTCACCGGATCTGACGTTCCCGGATCTCTTTCTGTGGGGAAAGTTGAACGATATTTGCTATTGTGATCCACCGACAACGCCTGACAATATGCGTCAGCGCATTGTCAATGCATGTGCGAACATCACGGAAGGCGAACTACTCGCTGTTGAGAGGAATGTCGTTACACGTATTTCCAAATGCATTGAGGTTGAAGGACATCATTTTGAGCATTTATTGCATTAGTGTGGTATTACGGAAGGTGAACTACTCGCTGTTGAGAGGAATGTCGTTACACGTATTGCCAAATGCATTGAGGTTGAAGGACATTTTGAGCATTTATTGCATTAATGTGATATTTACAGGTAATCACGCTGTAACAACATGCATTCTCAGAAATAAGTTCACAAAGGTACATGTATCACATTGGAACAACCGAAATGAAATGTTCAAACGTACCTACGTTCTGTATTTTAATTTAAAACTCTACCTGTTACCAACTGTTCGTCTAAAATTGTGAGCCATATGTTTGTGACTATTACAGTGCCATCTATCACAAAGTGAAGAAAATGGTCCAACTAAAACATTTATGTTTCTTTACGTACTACACGAATATGTAATAAAAAATGGGGGTTCCTATTTCTAAAAAACGCAGCTGATATCCGTTTGACCTATGGCAGCGCCCGCCATCTAGCGGACCAACCATAGCGCCATCTGGTTTCTCCCTTCAAGCTAGACAAGTTTCGTTCTTTGTAGCTTTTTCGTGTGACGTTTATTTCCTGTGATATTTGGGCCAGTCACGATCAATGGACCACCCTGTATATATAGACTGCATGCATATTACAAATCGCAAAGTCTCGATTTCAATCACTTGTACTTTATTTTCGACAGTGCTACAGCCCCGCAAATAGCGAAAAACTCCTTGCAAAACGAATCTATGGGGGTTTTAAGCACATTTAAATTCATCCTGCTAAAGGGCGAAGCCCTCCAATTCCTCGAACGCCATGCGCTCGACTTGCCTTCCGTATCTGCCTTCCTTCCCCCACACGGCTCCTGTATGAATTCATCACCTTCCATCACCTCCTCCTGTTCCTCCAACATCTCCGCATTCTTTACATTGTCCACAGGCTTGATCCCCCCCCCCCCCCACCCTCTGGTTTCCTCCATCTCCACCTCCCGCCCATTGCCGCGCCTCTATCGCTGTATCCCTCCCTCTCTCCACCTCCACACCCTCCATCACCTTCAATAGGGCAATTTCCAGCGCCTCCCCCTCCCAGATGATGAACTTCCCCGTGACATCTACCCTTCCTTCCAACTATAACCTGGCCTTGTTCCTGCCTCCCCACCCAAGGCCCCCTTTTTCCTCTCCCCTCCTTCTCCCAGAGCGGATTTTCCTCCTCCCCCTCGAGACCCTGCACCCCATCCTTGCCTATTTCCTTCCCACGTTCCTCTCTACCTGGCCCTCTTCAGCGACCCCCCCCCCCGCCCATTTCCCCCCCTCTCTTCACCTCCCTCCCTTCCTCCGGTCTCCCTCATCTCCTTGTGCCTGGCAGATCCTCCATTTTGATCATCATCAGTGTGCAACGTCAGTGTTGTGTTTAGTGCTGTTTCTCCTATGTGTCAAGAGGTGTGATTTTAATTGTGTACTGCCTTGAGGTTCGCTGTCAGTGCTTGTTATGTGCTACACCATCCATCGATACTTTTATGCTCCGGTCATACTGTGCCTTGTGTTCTTTTAATTGTCCCAGTGTGTGGTTTTTTTGTGTGTGCTACTTTTTTATGGTTTTTATCTCTATTTTACAGTCGCCCCTTTCTCTGTCTATTTCCTTCCATGATGTTCCCCCTTTTTTTATATCTATGTTCACCATATTTTCTCCTTTGTATATTTTTAAATGTCTTCTATTGTTAGTTCTATGTCTTTTGGCTGAAGAGCAGCGCATATGCTGCTGCCAGCCCGCCCCGATGGGGAACTGAAATACAATAAAGGAAAAAAAAAGGGCGTAGCATCTTCTATGCAAGTTATATTTCTGATATTTCGTAACAATATTGTCTATAGTCTCCAGTAATAACAACAAACCAAGGCATCCTGCCACGCCTTTTATACTCTTAGAGATCCACAATGACGACATGTGATCATCCCAGTTGCGCTATTTTTTGTGCTAGATGGCCATCGGAAGGATGGAGACAGTCCTTAGTGAATATAGATGATAAGAAAGGGTGGAGGGGGAGAGAGATGCGAATTGTATCCTGCTATCGAACATGAAAACTATACCGAGTTTGCTCATAAAACTAAAAGAAAATGGACTGCTCCTATTTTCGTGGAAAGAGGAAATTTATTATTGTGACGATTGTGTTTTACTTTTTAACAGATGCTCGCTTATAAGAGATGCATTGACGTTAAATACAATTCTTACAGTGAAATATTTTCCTAGAAAAACGGCTGGCTGCTGGAGGCGTTGGGGGTGGGCCTACTGTGTTTTCATATGTGTGGTCACTCTATGCAGTAGTGCTCTGTTAGGGCGCAGCTACATCTTAACGTCATTTATCTAGCATTGTTTAGTGGACGTTACACCCAAATGTGTTGACGAAGGACCGTTGCCTGCATTGTTGCTCCAAAGCAGGCCAGGTGCTGCACGTGTGATGCTCACTTGCCCCCTGGCAGGATGGCAGTGTGCCGCGAAGAGTGCTGTGTGCGGTAGCAGTTAGCCATTTGAAAAAAGCCTAAATCCCACCGTAGGTTGAGGGAGGGGGGAGGGGTACGGATGGTAGCAGTCCCTATAATTTCGCTAGTACCTGACCATACATCGACGAGAACTCACGTTCAACTACCGCCCTTCTCTCCTGTTGCAATGTACTGGGACGACTATTTTCCCCTGTATGTGTGTTGCATTACGACCCCTCGATTATGAGTGCTGTTTTTTTTTCACGATAATTTCGATGTGTAATTAGAACATTGAACCATTTTCCAGTGTGTATTGGCTTCGATTACCTGGGCTGCATGGTGATTGTTGAGCAATCTAGGGGGAGGCGTCTGCAGCGAATGCTGACGTCAAACGGCGATAGGTACAGTCCTCAGCTGGATGCTTGTGGGTAACACACTTATTAAACTCCTCTCTCTCCTCTCGTCTATTGAACATAATTCCCGCCCAAAAATAAAGATATCACCTTCCACTCCAGCCTTTTTCCTGCCGACTTGCAGGTTAAGGGGCAGAGTTTGAGTGTATGTGCCCCAATAGTGGGTGGTACTGTGAAATCCTTTCCCAGCAGGATAACACCAGTTGTATAGCATCGTCAGTTTCTGAGCTGTATTGCGATTTTCAGACACTCCTTGTGTAGCGCTATGCATACAGTTGTGTAATTGGGACCGATCTTTATGGTTAATATTGTAATTAAGACCGATCTTTAGTTTCCCAACCAAAATAAATAAAAGAACATTAACGTAATCTTCCTCTCCCGCATTTGGTCTGTGTGTTTGAGGATGCACTTGGGCTTTCTGCTCAGAAGGACCAGGGTTCAAGTCTCGAAAAGGGTACCGCCATATTTAATTTCCCACCAATCCCAGGGTGGGATGTCAGCACAGACCTTGAACAAAGAAATTCCCACCAAAATTCGGAATTCCTGCCAAAATTCGAAATTCCTGCCAATAGGGTAGGTGGGGGAGGAGGGAGGTTGGGAAGTGGGAGAGTGTGGGGACCCATGTGCCAGCTGAGGAAACACATGTCATCTGGAGGTGGGGGTGGGGAGGAGTGGTGTGCAAGTGAAGGCAATTAATTCATCAATTTAATTAATATGCATATCAATCTGATATCAAAATTGCGCTCATGCCGTCCTCACCCTACCATTCATAGATGCACGTGCCACGTATGGAAGAGCATTGTTCGTTGAAAAATGGCACCCCAGTACTGTCACATGAGAGATAACAGATAAGGACGCAGCCGGCCGCGGTGGTCTAGCGGTTCTGGCGCTGCAGTCTGGAACCGCGGGGCTGCTACGGTCGCAGGTTCGAATCCTGCCTCGGGCATGGGTGTGTGTGATGTCCTTAGGTTAGTTAGGTTTAAGTAGTTCTAAGTTCTAGGGGACTTACGACCTAAGATGTTGAGTCCCATAATGCACAGAGCCATCTGAACCATCCATCAGATAAGGACGCATGGTGTCTGTGGTGACTCACCATCGTGCTGTCGGGGCTGCATCAGTCACTACCAGCTGTGGTCTGAAATCATAACCGATGGCTCGTCGCACTATGACCCTAGTAATGACATCGCTGTGCCTCTCCAAAACATGGAAATAATCGAACCTTTCCCCAGGTCGGCAGCATACACACTGACGATCGTCATTCGGGGTTACTGTGTACTTGGTACACATGGCAGTTCTTCCTGTCATGGTCGACCGGAACATTGACGACGAGTATGCCTGCCCTCAGGTTCTCATGAAGTCCAACATCGGGCCACTGTCTCTTCCGAATGCCCCTCAGGTCTGGATATTGCACAATCACCAGCCAGACAAACGGTGACCCCAATGACGCCTCTTACGAACTCTGTCAGGTGCTGATACTGCTGTCTCACACAAGTATGTGGCATCTCCGTATCCTTCTCAGTGATCACTCAAGATCTGATGTTGTTCACGCAGCTTATATATGCTACCAGGCCAGGTAGCAACACTAAACATGAACAACACTAAAACACTCCGGTAGCCTTTCTGTCTATAACAGAGAAGTGCAATTCTGATCATTTATACACCTGCCGATGGTGTGTATGCATACGAAGTTACCATGTCTTATCGATGCTTCACGTTTTTGTAAGGCGGTGTAGTTTAAATCTGTGCACTCGCAACCTAACTGCAAATGTCCACCCCCTTCCAGCAAAATAAATACACTCTTGTAAGCTACTACTTTAAATACAGGGTGTTACAAAAAGGTACGGCCAAACTTTCAGGAAACATTCCTCACACACAAATAAAGAAAAGATGTTATGTGGACATGTGTCCGGAAACGCTTAATTTCCATGTCAGAGCTCATTTTAGTTTCGTCAGTATGTACTGTACTTCCTCGATTCACCGCCAGTTGGCCCAATTGAAGGAAGGTAATGTTGACTTCGGTGCTTGTGTTGACATGCGACTCATTGCTCTACAGTACTAGCATCAAGCACATCTGTACGTAGCATCAACAGGTTAGTGTTCATCACGAACGTCGTTTTGCAGTCAGTGCAATGTTTACAAATGCCGAGTTGGCAGACGCCCATTTGATGTATGGATTAGCACGAGGCAATAGCCGTGGCGCAGTACGTTTGTATCGAGACAGATTTCCAGAATGAAGGTGTCCCGACAGGAAGACGTTCGAATCAATTGAACGGCGTCTTAGGGACCACGGAACATTCCAGCCTATGACTCGCGACTGGGGAAGACCTAGAACGACGAGGACACCTGCAATGGACGAGGCAATTCTTCGTGCAGTTGACGATAACCCTAATGTCAGCATCAGAGAAGTTGCTGCTGTACAAGGTAACGTTGACCACGTCACTGTATGGAGAGTGCTACGAGAGAACCAGTTGTTTCCGTACCATGTACAGCGTGTGCAGGCACTATCAGCAGCTGATTGGCCTCCACGGGTACACTTCTGCGAATAGTTCATCCAAAAAGTTGTCAATCCTCATTTCAGTGCAAATGTTGTCTTTACGGATGAGACTTCATTCCAACGTGATCAAATTGTAAATTTTCACAATCAACATCTGTGGGCTGACGAGAATCCGCACGCAATTGTGCAATCACGTCATCAACACAGATTTTCTGTGAACGTTTGGGCAGGCATTGTTGGTGATGTCTTGATTGGGCCCCATGTTCTTCCACCTACGCTCAATGGAGCACGTTATCATGATTTCATACGGGATACTCTACCCGTCCTGCTAGAACATGTGCTTTACAAGTACGACACAGCATGTGGTTCATGCACGACGGAGCTCCTGCACATTTCAGTCGAAGTGTTCGTACACTTCTCAACAATAGATTCGATGACCGATGGATTGGTAGAGGCGGACCAATTTCATGGCCTCCGCGCTCTCCTGACCTCAACCCTCTTGACTTTCATTTATGGGGGCATTTGAAAGCTCTTGTCTACGCAACCCTGGTACCAAATGTAGAGACTCTTCGTGCTCGTATTGTGGACGGCTGTGATACAATACGCCATTCTCCAGGGCTGCATCAGCGCATCAGGGATTCCATGCGACGGAGGGTGGATGCATGTATCCTCGCTAACGGAGGACATTTTGAACATTCCCTGTAACAAAGTGTTTGAAGTCACGCTGGTACGTTCTGTTGCTGTGTGTTTCCATTCCATGGTTAATGTGATTTGAAGAGAAGTAATAAAATGAGCTCTAACATGGAAAGTAAGCGCTTCCGGACACATATCCACATAACATTTTCTTTCTTTGTGTGTGAGGAATGTTTCCTGAAAGTTTGGCAGTACCTTTCTGTAACACCCTGTATATTATCGTAGCACCACTTACTTATCCACTCTATGGCTAGATAAGTGTTCTCTCATAATATTGTTCTTGAGGCTGCTTCAGTCACAATAACTGGTCTTTTCCGTAGGTCATAATTCATTTTTACAATGTTACCATCAGCGACTCCATACTGTTATCAGATGAGGATGGGCTGCATATAAAACCCTGTAGGCATCTTTCTATTACCAGCTCTTGCAGACGGGTTTCAGGATCTGACCATTTCACTGTTCGTTGATTGTAATAGTCCACGAAGCTGTTCTGAACATTTATGGATGTCCTGCAAATCAGTCATTATACCTATTGCCTATTTTTCGATTAAATTGTTTACTGCCTACAGCATTCTACTTCTGGCGTCTTCTGTTGATCTTTAGCACACTGGACTCGCATTCGAGAGGATGACGGTTCAATCCCGTGTCCGGTCATCCTGATTTAAGTTTTCCGTACTAGAGAATGATGAATACAAATTATACTGGAACAGAACCATTTTAACAGATAAAACAACACCACATAACAAACATGACATCATACTCACCAATAAAAAGAAGAAATAAACACAACTAATCGAAATATCCATACCCAATATAACAAATGTACAGAAGAAAACAGGAGAAAAAATTGAAAAATACATCGAATTGGCTGAGGAAGTCAAGGACATGTGGCATCAGGATAAAGTTGAGATTATACCAATTATACTATCAACTACAGGAGTCATACCACACAATATCCACCAGTACATCAACGCAAAACAGCTACATCCAAACGTATATATACAACTACAGAAATCTGTAATTATTGATACATGTTCAATTACCAGAAAGTTCCTAAATGCAATGTAACATATACCGTACAGTTAAAAGGAAGTCACGCTTGATCAAGGTCCCCATCACTTTCCATTTTTAACCAGACATAACGTCTGAGAAAGGAAAGAAATAATAATAATAAGATGCATAACGTATCTGACAAAAGAATGAGTTGTTTTGTGGAATTTTGTTGTTTTGCACATAATTAAGTACAGTTTAGGGTAATAACGAAATAATGTGTAAGCTTTTACAACTACCCAGTTCGCATTTTTGTGTAAGTGGGAGTTTTCGTGCTTTTCCATTTTTTGGGCAAATGTATAAGATCCCAAACAGACGTATTAGCTCACGAACTTACTTTCCGGTTGAAAATTACATATTCTTACGCTGCACCCACACGACAACTTCTGCTAACTGTATACTACCATTGTTAAATGTTTGCTTATGCTCACACTTACTTGATTTCGTCACTCTCTCAGTCAGAGGAGGCCCTAGTTCCTTACTGGCTAACCTTTTTTGATAATTTACTTTTATGTTACCAGAATGAGATTTTCACTCTGCAGTGGAGGGTGCGCTGACATGAAACTCCCTGACAGATCAAAGCTGTGAGCCAAACTGAGACTCGAACTCGGGACCTTTGCCTTTTGCGTTAAAGTACTTTACCGACCGACTTCTTCAAGCACGACTCATGATGTGACCTCATAGCTTTAGTTTTCCGTTAGCACTTAAAATAGATTCAACAAAGTTTATGTTTACACTACACACAAAAGCCTATTCCCGCTTAGTAAACCCCCCACTCCAAACACAAAGTGCCATTTGTGGATATGATTAAACTCAAGTACTAATGTCTACCAACATGGTTACTTGACTAGAATACAAACGAGGCGCTGAGATCCATAAGGGGCAGGGGCGTCGACTTACGAAATTTTTTTTTTGGGGGGGGGGGGCATACTAGGGGTATTACCCGGGGAAATTTTCTAAATTTTAGATTAAAAATAGTGAGTTTTAAAGTTTTTTAAGCATTTTAGAGTCAAATGATCAACGTCAGAATCCCGAAAACTGGACTCTCAATAACTCGACACTTCGTGAAACTCGACAAGCCTGACCCATATTTTGGCTTTGAAAAAAGAAACAAAACATATATACGCACGGTATTTTCGTAAAAAGCTAATTGAATTTATAGTAATAAGCATGCTTGTAGACTATTACATAGCAGCGAATATATACCTCTGAAAAAACGGAAACTATATTTAAATAAATCCTAAAATATCATTAAAAGAATAAAACATAAAATATTGCTGCCCACAGTAATAGCACATTGATTGGTAAGTGAAATAGCTAATTTAGGCTTACTTTGAATAAGGCTCAGGGTTCATTAAATAAAAACAAATCTCAAAGTTAATGCTTTATTGTTGTTGTGGTGGTCTTCAGTCCAGAGACTGGTTTGATGCAGCTCTCCATGCTACTCTATCCTGTGCAAGCTTCTTCATCTCCCAGTACCTAATGCAACCTACATCCTTCTGAATCTGTTTAGTGTATTCACCTCTTGGTCTCCCTCTACGATTTTTACCCTCCACGCTGCCTTCCAATACTAAACTGGTGATCCCTTGGTGCTTCAGAATATGTCCTACCGACCGATCCCTTCTTCTAGTCAAGTTGTGCCACAAATTTCTCTTCTCCCCAATTCTGTTCAATACCTCCTCATTAGTTATGTGATCTACCCATGTAATCTTCAGCATTCTTCTGTAGCACCACATTTCGAAAGCTTCTATTCTCTTCTTGCTTTAATGCTTTAATAAAGTAAATACAGTATGCCTAATACTTTCAGTCAAAAATTATGTAAGTAGCGGGTTTTAATTGGGTCTTACACCCTAAAAATATGTAATTATTTGAAAATAACTAATGCAGTACTATACTATTATAGTGATACAATACTAAACTAGTACTAATATTTCGAAACTGAAAATTTAAAAATATGTATATATTAAATTATCTATTTTATAAAGATTTTAATATTGCTCTAAATGCCATTAGGTCTTTAGAAAGGTGCAAATGTCGACCGTGTGACTGGATTACTGAATATGAAGCCGTTGATGACTGATCGGATATGCAATTCATCCAAAACATCTCTGTGGGCATGAAGAACAGCCAAGTTGTTCAATCGCTTCTGCCCCATTGTTAATCGGAGATATGACTTCAGACGTCTAAGGGCGCTATATGCCCGTTCTGCTGTTGCTATCGTGATTGGAACTACTTGGAGAAGCTTACTCCACTTCACTACTTCACATAACATTTCTCCAACCGCAGGCTCTTGTGTAACGTACTTTCTTATATCACGCATGTTTTTTAAGACCAGCTGTTTTTTATTAGCGATATCAGCTAACATATTCAAGTGTAAGCTCAGTCACTCAATGTCTAGGTCATTTTTGAAAAACTTAGTTGATTTTTCCAAATTTGTTTCACCTCTGTTTACTAAAAGCAAGCACTCTTGTTCAACTGCAATGATCTGTGTGAGTCCAGTTGAAGCAAACCGCTCAGTAATGCAAGATTGCACCGTTTCACAAACTTCAATACAAATAGCTTTGTAGTATTCCTTTGCGGTTTTGAAAGTGTGCGGTGAGCTGGCTTCGTTGTTTTCATACTTCTTTGGTATACTTCGACTCCGAGGAAGCGAAGGATCATCAACTTGTGAAGCTTTTTCTTTTAAACATAAGTCCCAGAAGTGTTCAAAACTATCACGCCTTCCATTCAATATACAAAACAAGCCCTCATATATTTTTTCCCGATCAGCAACACGTAGATGAGGGCATTGAAGTTTTTCATTGACATCCGCTACTGGGTTCACTGCATGGCAGTAAAGACGCAAAAAGAAATAAGTCTTGAATTGTAACATTGACTCAAGGTAGCCTGCGCATTTGTAACCTGGCTCTGTTTTGTCGTCTCCAGAAAATGTTTCAAAAAACTCTAGAAGTTTTTCAATATTCTCAATATGCTGAACTTAGTCCATTGAGTCGGGCAAAGGGGCTGTAGACGAGCTTGGTCGTTGGCGCTCTCACAGCGTATGCTTCTGAAAAGTTCCATCCTTTTGTTCGATTCCCTTATGGTGTTCATTAAGTCCTTGGCTAAAGCCTTAATATCCCTCATAGACGTAAGATGGCGGAGACTGTCTACAAATGCCAAGTCTAAACCATGAGCAGTGCAGTGCACATAATGTACTTTTGGTTGCATATCCAAAACTAACTTTTTTATTCCTTTGAACTTACCTCTCATATTCGAGGCACCACCATAGCACTGTCCTCTTAAGTTATCCATTGACAAATGAAGACGAGCAAAAAAGTCTTTTGCCGGCCGGGATGGCCGAGCGGTTCTAGGCGCTTCAGCCTGGAACCGCGCGACCGCTACGGTCGCAGGTTCGAATCCTGCCCCGGGCATGGATATGTGTGATTTCCTTAGGTTCGTTAGGTTTAAGTAGTTCTAAGTTCTAGGGGACTGACGACCTCAGCAGTTAAGTCCCACAGAGCTCAGAGCCATCTGAATCATTTTTTCTTATCGAAGCAGTGTTGTCATTGGGAAATCTGCGTAGTTCTCCCAGCCTGATGTCATGGATCCAGCTTTTTTTTTTCCAACGAGAACAGTAGAACAGACGACTTCATTTCCTCCATCGATATATCTTACTGATCACCCCAAATGTTTGCTTCCAGGTGTCCTTTTGACATTTTTCTATTGTTCAGATTTTGTTTCATTGACTGGTTTTTTAACTTCTAAATGTAAATACCTAACTCGCAAAGCCTCTCCTAAGGCCCCTGATAAAAGTTCCAGGCCAGGTGTGTCTTTCTTTTCAGTTACTTAAATATACTAACCTAAGGCGTTCTCGTATCATCTAACTGCTTTGTTATTCATATTGCTTTTCTGCTAGTATGCTGTATAACTCTCACCAATTCTACAGCTTTCACATCAAGATCATATCCGGTTTTTTGTAGTTTTGGTACCCTCTGCTCATAATTGCTCCTAGTTTGATTTCTATTAGAAATGCATTTATCCTGCGATTAGATATCTGTTGTAGAAATTTCGTGAGACATTTCAAGGAGTATAAGATTGCGATCGCTCTTTGTATTGTATTGCTGTAAGTGACTGGCTATTTGCCCTTTCCATTAGCTGCGGATTAAGTTTATGAAGAATATCTCCTAGCTCCAACCCTCTAGCCTTTGTTTCCTTGTTAAACGAAAAGACAGAATTTCCATTCATATCCATGGTGCATGAGGCGATTTCACAAGAGTGTATCTTCTTTATGGATGAAGAGAGAAACGTGGAGTGGATTTTAACTTACGTGTAGGACTAAAAAAAAGCTATTATTTTCAAAATAACCACATTATTTTGCAGGGACGCGTCTCATGTCTTAGACATACAACCAATGGGCACTTCTTACAATTACGTTCGGGATCAGAATGTTCGTTTACTTTTTACAAATGCCCAATTTGCTCTCCACAGGACGCACGACTAATATCTAGATGATAGTCAAATTTGTCTCATACTTTTGCAACCATGTCTGGAGTTACTGGGCGACGTCGCAGCTCAGCCATAGTTGTCGGATGCGGAGGCATATGGATGGTCTGTTCCCCAAATCTTCACAAAAAATCATATACCATGACATCTAGTGACCTTGGAGGCCAATGGTACAGTCGAACATCCGAAGCACCTTACGGCCGATCCATCGTTGAGGCTATGAAGAAGTGCAGTACCGTACGTATTCTTGACAAAAATTGCGCCGTACAATTCAGGGTGGTCACAGTGCGAGCAAACATCCCGAAGATGTTCGGGCTCACATGCGGTTCCTCTTCGTCGAAATGTCTTGGCTCAAACTCGTCTAGGGGTTGAATCGCACGTGTCGCATTACACGTCCCAAATTAGACACTTGTGACCCTTTGGTTAAATTGTCTGGATGATGGCAAGTTTGCGAAATACAAAGTTAACATAACATATAATAACGGTAATGATAATATCGGGAACTAAATTAACGACCCATAAGTGATGTAGGCCTCACAGTTGCGATTTGATTAGAATAATGTTTATTCAGAATGAAAACTAATAGCGAAAGTGGTCGTATTTAGAGTTACTGTTACACTCGAGCGCATATCCATTTGACACAGTTCGATCATTCACAATCTTATCGCGAAATACAAGATATCTACACGAAAAGGTAGAGTTCACACCAGGCACGTGGCTGCTCACCGCTCAGAGACTAAGTCCCGTGATACCACACAACGAGAAATTTTCTAATTCCTTTCACTTCCTAGCTGCCTAAAGACCGACTGTCCGCTTTCGCGTCTCAATCCGAACTGTCCCTTTGGTGTCTCCAGCCGAACTGCCCTCTTTCGTGTCCAGACCAGAACTGCCCTCTGCCCGTCCCCGACCGCGTTTCCAGCGCGCCGAACATCTTCGCTCAACTGACCAACGTAGTTCGCTTTCCTGAAGCCGTCCATCTGATTGGCTACAACTTATTCTACATTATTTTACATTTTAACACATTTAAATAATCAAAGCCTGACCACTTTCACGTTCTAAATAAAGTAACTATATATCCATTACATAATAAACGTTAAGTTCTTTTACATAAAACCAATACAATTTTCTTCTTAGCTTTGAATGCCACGGCCAGTAACCTAGCACCAATGTGCTTTCTGATAAATATATAAAGAACAAAACTAACTATTATGCACTAAACTTTACAGCAAATTTTCTATTACCTACTGATTCAAAAAGGTGTCATGCTGTGATCGTTCAATATGTTTTGTGTGGAGGAAATGATGGTCTGATGCTTAACTGAAAATATTGATAATTTAAATTTACTGTACCTTTTAAACAAATAAAGTTACAGAGTTGATATTTACAACGTTGGCATTTTCAAAAAATGGTTCAAATGGCTCTGAGCACTATGGGACTTAACTGCTGAGGTCATGAGTCCTCTAGAACTTAGAACTACTTAAACCTAACTAACCTAAGGACCCAGAATGAGATTTTCACTCTGCAGCGGAGTGTGCGCTGATATGCGTAGAGCACTTGCCCGCGAAAGGCAAAGGTCCCGAGTTCGAGTCTCGGTTGGGCACACAGTTTTAATCTGCCAGGAAGTTTCTTAACCTAAGGACATCACACACATCCATGCCCGAGGCAGGATTCGAACCAGCGACCGTAGCGGGCGCGCGGTTCCAGACTGTAGCGCCTAGAACCGCTCAGCCACTCCCGTTGGCATTTTAATGATGCGCTTCTATATGAAATGTCGATCGTTAAGATCGACCAAAGCGTTCAGATTTTAGCATTCAGGTCTCTGTTACAAAACTTGTTAATTTCTCTTTAACAGTAAATCCTAAACTATTATAGATATGATCAATATTCAAGTTTTATTGGGATCACCATGAAAATTTATGGAGGACAGCAGATTAAAATTACTGTGGCTTGATTTCCTGCATTACTACAGAATTAAATAGTTTTCATAAATGTTTCCCTTTATGGCCGATCTTAGGTCCACCATAATTTACACTGCTACGTCTCCTCGGCCAGAAACGGAAACTGCTGGGTTTCCCTATGACGTAGGTTCTCGTCTGTCTCACTCGCACACTGCAGCGCTTAGGCCTCAATAGACAATAGACGCCTGTGAGTTTCCCCATCTCGTGGTGAATCTGCGCCTTTTGTGGCACGCGGTCCTGGACGACAGGGTTCGTTTCACAATTCCTATAGGCTAACTCTTTCGGCCATATTTTTTAAATGAGAGCGCAGTGCTCGTTAACTCACAACAGTAAGCAGTGCGTAGAAGGTAACGCGTTTCTGTCGTTGTGGGCACAACGTCACTGAGGAACATTGTAGCGCCCATATTTGTATCCTGGAGGCTGTGTGATTTTATGAGTGTTATGGCTTTCACTTTGTTACTTTTGATAACTGAGTGATGGGTAAGTAAAGGTGTTTGAATACGCGACATCAGTGCCAGATTTTTCTGTTGTTGTCTGTAACACTAAAAATCGTAACAGAAAACGGAGTGAAGTACACTTTCATGCTTTCCCTCTTGATGCAAGCTTCCAAAAAATTTGGCTGACGAAATGCTACAGAAAAGACGCCGTGAACATTACATACGCCAGAATATGCACTCCTCATTTCGAAGAAACAAATTTTGTTAGAGACTTGCTAAACTCATTAAATTTATTCAGGGAGGCATTTTTAAGGTAGGTGCATTGCCGTCGTGCAATTTGCCTTGTAGTAAAGCGAGTGATAACACACCGCGTGCAGCTTAAGAGAGGAAGGAACGTTTTAACAAACGTGAGATCCGTAGAAGGAGCCTAAAGACTTTAGAAAAGTTTTCACCACGAAATAAGATTGCTGATAAATGTAGGTTTATTGATGAAGTTGTTTGTTATGCTTAGGATAAAGTTAGTTAAAAGATCTAACGGTACTGTTAATCGAGAAATAATTAAAGTTTACGCCAGAGGATAATAATGTATTTACTCGTATCTGTGCTGCATCAAAAGATTAGACAAAGGAAGCAGAGGCAGTTCACCATTGTAAAGCAATGGAATGATTTTGTCGTCACGTTGGTGAAGAATTGAACAATATTTATGTAATTAATTTGTGTGGAACTTAGATCAGTGACAGAGGTGAAGCTCGTCTGACAGTGTTTGTTCGACAGAATTGGAATCCCAACTACCTAGCAAGATCCTAACACTGATGGTGCCAAATTCTGGCTTGTTTTCCACATAACGCTCCAGCTTTACTCAACAGAATGGTTGGTATGTGAACTCGTTTATGTTTCCACCAAACCCACAGTTTGCTGTAGTGGTAAGTTATCGAGGCAATTCCCTTTTTCATGGAGAATTGAAACAACTTGGATCAACATTCTCTACCAAGTTTGGAATAGTTCTGTCATGAGTGGTTCTCACAAATGGCTTAACGATTCTGAGGGTCTACAACGACCTTGTTTCAACTTTGATCTTTCAGCGCTTTGTCGGATTCTGCGCGTACTGTAATATCTCATGATTCAACCTCACATACTACTTCTTCCCCTTCCATAGTACTGTCTGTGTTTCTGTCCACTATATAGCCCTTCTATAAATTGTGCCCACCTCTCAGTCTTCCCTTCTTTGCCTACTACCGTCACATAAGTTCTTCTCTTTGTTCCAAATGTCTCTTTCATTTTTTTTATTGGGCACCATCTAGCCTTCCCAGTCATGCGCTACAGTCTGGAACCGCGCGGCCGCTACGGTCGCAGGTTCGAATCCTGCCTCGGGCATGGATGTGTGTGATGTCCTTAGGTTAGTTAGGTTTAAGTAGTTTCTAAGTTCTAGGGGACTGATGACCTAAGATGTTGAGTCCCATAGTGCTCAGAGCCATTTGAACCGTAGTCATGCATGCTTCTACAGCGTTGAATTTTCTCCTCAAGGCATTCCTTATTTGTCATTTTGCACATTCGTCAGTCTCATTTTTTAGACATCTGTATTCTCTTTTGCCTGCATTATTTGCTTCATTTTTATATTTTCCACTTTCGTCAACTAAATTTGGTATCGGATAGACCGTCAGTGACAGAGCAGCTCGTGTTCCTGCTTCTAAAAAGGCGAGTACACCGTTCGTTTGGTGTATATTTTTACGAGCTTCCAGCAGGAGCGACTTATATATTTACAAATACCTGTGTAGTTACTAGATTATTTTTGTAATTTCTTGCATGTTTGTGTGCACAAGCTTTTATTTTAATAACAGTGTAGCGTACCATACTGCCATTGCTATCGACCCTTATATCGACCCTCGGATAGTACAGACTTTGTTTTGGTAAGTGTAGCTCAATGTCGTTTGGACTATTAGTGAGGGAGCACGTCGAATTCCTGCTACTAATAAGCTGAGTACACCTTTCGTTTGTTGTATATTTTTACGAGCTTCAAACGGGAGCAACTGCAGTAATGGATAGGAACTGCGATTGCTGTGTACAGATGCAAGCTGAGTCTGCGACCCTTCACTCACAGCTCCAGGCTGCGTTGGCTTCAGTAACACAGCTTGAGGCTGCTGCCAAAGGGCATCACTGTGGGTGGTCGGACACGGGGATGTGAGAGACGTCGAGCACGTCCCACGCGTCCCCCATTCAGTCCACTGCTGTGGCCGCCCCAGGTACTGCCCTCACTGAGGTTGACCCCTCACCCATGGTCAAGTGGGAGATCATTCCAAAGTCTGGCAGGCAGCGAAAAACTTTCTGAGGGGCTGATCGTAGGGCCTCCCAAGTTCGTTTGACAACCAGGTTTCAGGCGTTATCTGTGGCTGACGATATCTCTGAGCCGGATGCAGTCGTCCACCCTGTTCCAGAGGAAGCTTCTCGGCCCGCAAGGTCTGGCGTTCACAGAGGATGGGTTTGCTGGTAGTTGAGAGCTTCAACGTTAGGCGCGTAATGGGGCCCGTTAGGAACACGGCTGCCAACTAGGGGAAGGAAGCCAGTGTGGACTCCATGTGCATACCGGGGGGGGGGGGGGGGGGGAGTCATTCCGGATGTGGAAATGCTGCTTCCGGATGCCATGAAGAGTACAGGGTGCAGCTAATTGCAGGTGGTGGCTCATGTTGGTATCAATGACGTATGTCGCTTTGGATTGGAGGAGATTCTCTCTGGTTTTGGGCGGCAAGCGGAAATGGTAAAGACTGCCAGTCTTGCTTGCGAGATTAAGGCGGAGCTCACCATTTGGGGCATCGTCGATAGAATCGACTGTGGTCCTTTGGTGTAGAGCCGAGTGGAGCGTCTGAATCAGAGACTCAGGCGGTTGTGACCATGTAGGCTGCATATTTCTTGACTTGCGCCGTCGGGTGGTGGTTTCCGGGTTCTGCTTAATAGGTCAGGAGTCCATTACACATAGGAAGCGGCTATACGGGTAGTGGGGCTGTGTGGAAGGGAGTGGGCGGTTTTTTTAGGTTAGAGGGCCTCAAGGAACCACAGAAAAGGCGTCCGTCTAAATGGGGGCAGGTAAAAGACAGTAAGTTAGTTGTAGAAACGATCGGTATTGTAGTTGTAAATTGTCGTAGCTGTGTTGGGAAAGAACCAGAGCTCCAAGCCCTAATAGAAAGCACTGAAGCTCAAATATTTATAGGCACAGAAAACTGGCTAAAGCTGGAAATAAGTTCAGCAGAATTTTTTTCTAACGAACTAACAGTGTTCAGAAAGGATAGATTAAATACAATTGGTGACGGAGTATTTATTGCTGTCAGAAGTAGTTTGCCTTTTAGTGAAATTGAAGTAGATAGTTCCTGCGAAATAGTATGGGTAGAGGTTATACTTGACAATCGGACTAAACTATTAACTGGGTCGTTTTCACCGACCCCCCCCCCCCCCCCCCCCCGACTCAGAAGATATAGTTGCTAAACAGTTCAAAGAAAACTTGAGTCTAATTTCAAATAGGTTCCCAACTCATACAATTATAGTCGGTGGCGACTTTACTCTACCCTCGATATGCTGGAAAAATTGTACGTTTAAAGCCGGAGGCAGGTATAAAACGTCATCCGAAATTGTACTGAATGCTTTCTCAGAAAATTATTTTGAACGAATAGTTCATGAGCCCACTCGAAGCGTAAATGGTTGCGAAAGCATATTTGACCTCTTAGTGAAATAATCCTGGACAAATAGTGAGTATCGTGACGAATACAGGGATAAGCGACCACAAGGCAGTAGCTGCTAGGCTGAATGCCGCAACTCCTACAACCATCAAAAAGAAACGCAAAGTATTTCTATTTAAAAAAGCTGATAAAAATGCTCTTAACGCCTTTTTAAGAGACAGTCTGCACTGCTCCCGATCTGATCATGTAAGTGTAGAAAAGTTGTGGAGTGTTTTCAAAGAGATAATATCGACAGCAATTGAGAGATATACACCACATAAATTAATAAGTGATGGTACTGATTCCCCATGGTACACAAAACGTGTCAGATCGCTGTTGCAGATGCAGCGAAAAAAGCATGCCAAATTTAAAAGAACGCAAAATCCCCAAGACTGGAAATGTTTTGCAGAAGTTCGAAATATAACGCGTACTTCAATGCGAGATCCTTTCACTAATTTCCATAACGAAACTCAGTCTCGAAATCTGGCAGAAAACCCAAAGAGATTCTGTTCATACATAAAGCACGCCAGTGGCAAGACGCAGTTAATACCTCCACTGCGCGGTAGCAACGGTAAAGTCACTGTTGACAGTGCCACTAAAGAAGAGTTATTAAACACGATTTTCCGAAACCCTTTCACCAAAGAAAACGAAGTAAATATTCCTGAATTACAGTCAAGAACAACTGCCACGATGAGAAACATAGAAATAGATATCCTCGGTGTCACAAAGCAGCTCAAATCAATAAAAGCAAAGCTTCCGGTCCAGATTGTATATCAATCAGGTTCCTCTCAGAGTATGCTGATCCAATAGCTCCCTATTTAGTAATTATATACAACCGCTCGCTCACAGAATGATCCGTACCTAATGACTGGAAAATTGCCCAGGTCACACCAGTACCCAAAAATACCCAGCTCGTTTTGTATTATCGCGAAGTAGGGGAGATAGTGCCACAGACATGATACGTGAATTGGAGTGGCAATCATTAAAACAAAGACGTTTTTCGTTGCGACGGGATCTTCTCATGAAATTTCAATCACCAGTTTTCTCCTCCGATTGCGAAAACATTCTGTTGCACCCACCTACAAAGGGAGAAATGATCATCACGATAAAATAAGATAAATCAGGGCTCATATAGAAAAATTTTAAGTGCTCGTTTTTCCCGCGTGCCGTTCACGAGTGGAACGGTAGAGACACAGCTTGAAGGTGGTTCATTGAACCCTCTGCCAGGCACTTTATTGTGAATAGCAGAGTGATCGCGTAGATGTAGATGCAGATGTGTTATCCAAGGACTTCCAATGGGCATTGTCTTGTTGCATATTTATCCCTTTGATGCCCCCAGTATTACGCATCTCAAAGCTATCTATTCGTCTTGTACATAATTCTGTCCCCTGTCCTGAGGGCTCATAGCAGTAAGCACACTCAACAGTCTGACATCATTCAAAACCGTTGGGAAGCAAATACATCAGATAAGTATTGTATGTGAGCGTAAACTATTATTTCAGCACATACACTCCTGGAAATGGAAAAAAGAACACATTGACACCGGTGTGTCAGACCCACCATACTTGCTCCGGACACTGCGAGAGGGCTGTACAAGCAATGATCACACGCACGGCACAGCGGACACACCAGGAACCGCGGTGCTGGCCGTCGAATGGCGCTAGCTGCGCAGCATTTGTGCACCGCTGCCGTCAGTGTCAGCCAGTTTGCCGTGGCATACGGAGCTCCATCGCAGTATTTAACACTGGTAGCATGCCGCGACAGCGTGGACGTGAACCGTATGTGCAGTTGACGGACTTTGAGCGAGGGCGTATAGTGGGCATGCGGGAGGCCGGGTGGACGTACCGCCGAATTGCTCAACACGTGGGGCGTGAGGTCTCCACAGTACATCGATGTTGTCGCCAGTGGTCGGCGGAAGGTGCACGTGCCCGTCGACCTGGGACCGGACCGCAGCGACGCACGGATGCACGCCAAGACCGTAGGATCCTACGCAGTGCCGTAGGGGACCGCACCGCCACTTCCCAGCGAATTAGGGACACTGTTGCTCCTGGGGTATCGGCGAGGACCATTCGCAACCGTCTCCATGAAGCTGGGCTACGGTCCCGCACACCGTTAGGCCGTCTTCCGCTCACGCCCCAACATCGTGCAGCCCGCCTCCAGTGGTGTCGCGACAGGCGTGAATGGAGGGACGAATGGAGACGTGTCGTCTTCAGCGATGAGAGTCGCTTCTGCCTTGGTGCCAATGATGGTCGTATGCGTGTTTGGCGCCGTGCAGGTGAGCGCCACAATCAGGACTGCATACGACCGAGGCACACAGGGCCAACACCCGGCATCATGGTGTGGGGAGCGATCTCCTACGCTGGCCGTACACCACTGGTGATCGTCGAGGGGACACTGAATAGTGCACGGTACATCCAAACCGTCATCGAACCCATCGTTCTACCATTCCTAGACTGGCAAGGGAACTTGCTGTTCCAACAGGATAATGCACGTCCGCATGTATCCCGTGCCACCCAACGTGCTCTAGAAGGTGTAAGTCAACTACCCTGGCCAGCAAGATCTCCGGATCTGTCCCCCATTGAGCATGTTTGGGACTGGATGAAGCGTCGTCTCACGCGGTCTGCACGTCCAGGACGAATGCTGGTCCAACTGAGGCGCCAGGTGGAAATGGCATGGCAAGCCGTTCCACAGGACTACATCCAGCATCTCTACGATCGTCTCCATGGGAGAATAGCAGCCTGCATTGCTGCAAAAGGTGGATATACACTGTACTAGTGCCGACATTGTGCATGCTCTGTTGCCTGTGTCTATGTACCTGTGGTTCTGTCAGTGTGATCATGTGATGTATCTGACCCCAGGAATGTGTCAATAAAGTTTCCCCTTCCTGGGACAATGAATTCACGGTGTTCTTATTTCAATTTCCAGGAGTGTATATATGGACTGGTACTTACGAGCACAATCATCGTTGCCCAGCGGTGTCAGTGTCACATCCCCCCTCCACTTCCAGAGGCTCTATCATCTCCATTATCATTAACGTTTGCACCCATGAATCAGGATAGTATGATGCATATGTCATCGTTATCATCTGCAAAATGAAAAAGAAGCTTCAGTATATCATACCTATACACAACCACATATACAAACACAGTAAAAAAATATTATTTGTTACTCACTTGAAATACCTGCATCGAGACAAGTACATTTCCGATCGTCATCATCCCTTCCATATCTAGTGCCACTGCATGAGCATTTCATGATAAAATGCCAGATAACTACTGATGAGGGTCATGCTTGTGTAGTTATGTCTTATATAGTTGCTGAGGACCGAGTGGAGTGGGAGGTTGCATACTCATCTGCCTTTGACTGTCTTGCAGGCAGACGTCATATCCTATGCCTATTGGAAGTGTGTCACAGGACTGGGGCATAAGGTAAGGGCCAGTAGATGTCTGTAGGTTGCCATGGCTAGACATCTGGAGATTGTAGTGTCTAGTCGTCTGGAGTGTGAGGGATCATGGCCACGAAATAGCCACCGAAGCCGCCGTCTGAGGTGCGCAGGGGCATGGCCAGGAGACGAGCAGGAGGAGATAAGGAGTCTTTGGCAATGCAAGGGGGCCACTGCACTTGTTAACTGTCTGCACGCACAATATCGTGGCTGCTGCAGTCAAGTCACGTGTGGCCTAGTAGCATACGCGTAATTGTTATGGTACTGCATCACCACATAGAAACGTTGTAATAAAACATAAAATAAATAGACCATACAGTATGAAAATGTTTAAAACAAACAACCTGTATCCCACTTGGATCCTTCCAACTCCTTGTGGTACAGAGCAATTGCATGAAAACGTTGCAATAAAGTAACTGTAACATCTCCTCCGACCTGGAGCGTGTTGGTAACGAAATTCTGCTACACATACGCCCTACAGTGTGTTACATTGCACCAAAATATTTGAGTAAATAGACCACGCAATGTGCAAGCTATTTCACTTGGAATTTCCGCTATTTTACATTGCACTAACGTCATAGTGGCAAACTTACATGACTATTCACGAAGGCCGCCTTCCTGGGAAGCCATCTTGATGATCTTTTGACCTTCTGACATCGTGGCCGGCCGGAGTGGCCGTGCGGTTCTAGGCGCTGCAGTCTGGAACCGAGCAGCCGCTACGGTCGCAGGTTCGAATCCTGCCTCGGGCGTGGATGTGTGTGATGTCCTTAGGTTAGTTAGGTTTAATTAGTTCTAAGTTCTAGGCGACTGATGACCTCAGAAGTTAAGTCGCATAGTGTTCTGAGCCATTTTTGAACATCGTGGATCGCCATCTTGGGGAAATTTGGTAGCCATGTAGGCTGTTTCAGTCTCCTCAACCAGTAGGATAACCGCCCTTCAATAGGTTAAAGGGTTGGGGGGGGGGAGGAGGAGGAGAAAGGTCATTGATATGGATGACAGGTAGGGAGCTAAATATCTTTGAATTGGATAGAGATGGGGGAGAGGAGGACTGGGAGGGGGACGAGGAGGGGGAAGGAGCTACAAATCATTGATAAGATGGGGGACATCTGGCAAAAATGCAGAGTGTTCAGAAACTAGCAAAACCATGATACTACAGAGCATCTCGGACATAGCAGAGGTTGTCAGCTGTTCATGTGTTACTGTCAGGAGCATCTATGGAAAGTGGTTGAAGGATGGTGGAACCACAAGCTGGCGGCAAGGTGTTGGATATCCACGCCATTTTGGAGATGCGAGGTGTGTGCCCTCTGTAGAGTAGAACAGGCTGTGGGCACGAAGGTCATGTCCAGAGATGCTGTCATCCAGGCGAATGGGTGCTCCATACAGACACCGCGCCAAGAATGTAAGCTCCGAGGGTTCAAATGGTTCAAATGGCTCTCAGCACTATGGGACTTAACCGCTGTGGTCATCAGTTCCTTAGAACTTAGAACTACTTATACCTAACTAACCTAAGGACATCACACACATCCATGCCCGAGGCAGGATTCGAACCTGCGACCGTAGCGGTCACGCGGTTCCAGACTGTAGCGCCTAGAACCGAAGCTCCGAGGGGGTGGTGTGAGGGGGGGGGGGGGGGGGGGAACTATGCTTGTTGTGGAGGACGTTCGCCTGGGCTTCCGTGGGAACAGTGGTAGTAATAGATGGCAACATGATAGTAGTGGGCTACGTGAAGATTACTGCAGACCCCATGCATCCGTTCACGATGGATGTCTTCCCTGACGGCAACGACATCTTTCAGCGTGATAACAATAACGAGCGACGTGGCGCATTGCTTATCACACTGGACTCGCATTCGGTAGGTTGTCGGTTCAAACCGGCATCCGGTCATCCTGATTTAGGTTTTCCGTAATTTCTCTAAATCACTTCAGGCAAATGCCGGGAGGGATTCTTTGAAAGGGCATGGCCGATTTCCTTCCCCATCCTTCCTTAATCCGATGGGTTCGATGACCTCGCTGTTTGGTCCCCTCCTCCAAACCAACCAACCAACCAATCGTGATAATAATCCTTGTCACAGGGCCAGAATGGTGCTACGGTGGTTTGAAGTGCATGATACTGAACTCACTTTGAAGTCCTGCTACCAAATTCGCCAGATCTGAATTCAGTAAAACACGTCTTGGACACTCTTGAGCGCCAGCTCCTTACACACAACCACCAACCCATAATTTACTGGAATTGCGTTCAAAAATGGTTCAAATGGCTCTGAGCACTATGGGACTTCACATCTGAGGTCATCAGTCCCCTAGAACTTAGAACAACTTAAACCTAACTAACCTAAGGACGTCACACATATCCAATGCCCGAGGCAGGATTGGAGCTTTTGACCGTAGTGGTCGCGCGGTTCCAGACTGAAGGGCCTAGAACCGCTCGGCCACACAGGCCGGCGGAATTGCGTGACCTGTGCGTAAACATCTGGTGTCACATACCTCTGGAAACCTACCGAGGTACTGTCAAACCGCTTGGTACATAAATGTTTGCTGTTCTGCGATTCAAAGGTGGACCAACACGCTATAAAGCCGGTGGTCATACTATGTTGGCTCATCAGTTTACCGGAAAAACAAATGCTACAGAGAAATGAGTGGTATTGAATGCAAACTTGAGGGCGAAAAGTGGAGTGGGTATTACAGTTTTTAGCAACAAATATTGCAAGTAAACAGAACAAGTCTGTTTACAAACAAGACAGCTAGCGCGTATCTTCGACATTTGTACAGCTGCCCAGATATTTTCAGTGCAATACAGTTACTAACATAAATGAGGTTTAAGATCAAACGAAATACAATTACTCTTAAACGAGCCACCGGAGACTTTGGGTCTGTTATACGAAAGTACTCGTAAAATATCTATGAACAAACCGCAGTTTTGTCGGTGGAGTTCTGTTTCACTCTGTCTAGTTTTTCTAGGTAGGTAAGTACTCTAAAATTCCTGAGTAATCCTAATATTGTCAGTGTTCTCAGAAAATTACTATACGGTAATTAATTTCAAAAGGTTAACGATTAAAAATTGGACTGCAAGGTATTGGATTTTTCTGTAATGTTTTTGAAAGGAGTTAACCATCTTTTTACAGCTTCGTGCGCCATCAGCAGTGTTAAAAATAGCTACTTGTTTTATTTAAACGATGCATAAGGATTAACGTTAAAATGTAAAATATTTTATGTAACAATATTTAATTTTAGAACGTTTCATTTGGCATGAGGTGTGCAGTTATTTTGAATATCCGGAATTTAGGATAAAAATATGAGCATAAGCTGTGAATTAGTGAAGTTAATGAATTTCAGTTGCTATCCTGACCACTACGAGTATAGTTTACATTCATGGAGTACGAATCGACGATTACTGTAACAATTTTAGTAAGACGAAAACTTTAATTTTGAACGGAATAGTAAACCCTGCGTAGCCGCAGGTCGCGAGAAACGAATTGCCTACTCACTAATGAGTCACTAGGCTGGGCGTATCCGAAAGAAAGAGAAAGCGGAAACACCGAGTGGTCTATGATCGATTACCTATCGCATGGAAAATGTAAAACGAGAAGCAGAGCCTTCATAAGGCTTAACAGAGATACTTCGGCCATGAAGCCATTGTCGTTTAAAACTCTGACCAACGGCTGATCTAAGTCAACTCGTCACAGTACGTGACAAATAACAGACAAACGGTGGTATCCAGTCATTACTCTCCAATTCCTATACGCTGCTGACTTGACAGTCAAAACAACAATTATAGTTTGCGACCACTTGCACACTCATAAAGCAGTATGTCTGAAACATTTCTCGGAGACTCGTGTTGCTCGCATCAAATCTGCGTCGGTGACTTCCAGTAAGCTCAAAGACGTCTTAAAAATCGGAGACTTGTTCCTAACACAGCTAAATAGTATGCTAACTGCTGTTTTCGGGATTGCAATGGTTTATTGCAGTTTTCACCTCCGTAGACTTTTTTACTGTTTAGTCCACTGCGGGTTGTGATTGTAAACTAGCTTGATAGCTGCAGTGCTTGCCTACAGTCTCACGTAGTCAGTAGGTCAGTTGGAGAAAACACTATTCATCAGTGCTGATGAAAGCAAGTTCCCCATGAAACCGTAACCTCATGCAGTAGACCACTCACTTTCAAGGTTTTAACTGTAAACTAATCTGGGAAACTGTTACAGCGATTTTAAACACCAGTGGATACATTCCGTTGCTAAATTACGATATACTGGTGCTTTTTCCTTATTTATTCAGTAAATGGTGCAGTTTCTTCCTCTTTTATGAGCGACAGTAGTAATTTATTGTCTGATGGCCTTCTTACTGATTCAAAATATAAATATTTAGCAGTTACCTATCTGTTGAATCGCATGGAGAGGATGTGCGTGGCTTCGGTAGGGTCCAAGGTTCAGATGTAGCGTACTTTTTCATTTCTTTGATTTAGATATGTGATACTGTAACGATTCATGCAATTTAACACGTGTGACGTGCAACATTTATAACCGTGTTCAGCTTCACAAGCCTCCGTGTTATGTATTATAGAGAAAATCTGGCACCAATCCTATTTCGTCCAGGCCTCTTTCCCTTCAAATTCTTGTGCCTTGCGGATGTTATCTGCAATCTTAATCTATTTCATTTTATCACTGCTGACCTTTCACGGTATTTAGAAAGGAAAAGGTGGGCCGGAGTAAAATGTCTTGATGGCAGAAACAAACCATTTATTTCTTCAGTTCAAGTAAATATGTCTCATGAGGACAAGAGATTACTTGTTATGACAAAGAGCATGATCAATAGTTATTGCTTGTCAAGACGCAGCTATGCAGCTACTTATTTATGCAACAAACTTTCTCGACTGGCAAGGCATCCTATTTCTGCTGTGCAGAGAGAAATTCATAGTTAATCATTGGGGCACCACTCTTTATTCACACGAACTTTTCCAGCGTCAGGCTCTGTCCTCACTTTCTATTAAGTACACTTAATTCGTCAGTTTCAGTTTTTGTCACATTATTTACTTGTGTCATTAACTTAAAACTCCTTTGAAGCCACTGAAAAGTACTTTATATAAAAAAACTCTTCAAAAACACTCTAAATATTGCAAACTGGTCAGATGTCCTTAACATTTACTGTCTCTATATGACTGTCAGAGAACCATGTCGCGAATGAAGTGAATAAAACAGTGGCTGCTTAGTTATTTTACCATCGACTGATAACTAGAATTTATATGCCTTATGTACCTAATGTAGAAATCTCTGTTTCGCTATGAAAGGTATTTGAGGAGGTGGGCAGAAGGATTTAATAATTCTAGAGTAATGATATATTGATGCCTGAGTTCTGTTACATTTACTTAGTTGAAAAGCGGACATCATAAGTATAATCAATATATAGACCACAGTTAATGCTCTTCTGGAAGTCAAATTAATGTGATCGCTCTGTAACGCCACGATATAGAATAAACGTAAAGTACGAGACAGTCCGCAGCTCGTGGTCGTGCGTTAGTGTTCTCGCTTCCCACGCCCGGGTTCCCGGGTTCGATTCCCAGCGGGGTCAGGGATTTTCTCTGCCTCGTGATGACTGGGTGTTGTGTGCTGTCCATAGGTTAGTTACGTTTAAGTAGTTCTAAGTTCTAGGGGACTGATGACCATAGATGTTAAGTCCCATAGTGCTCAGAGCCATTTGAACCATAAAGTACGAGACAAAGCTTAAATATTGTGTCGTTGAATCTCTGATTTTGTGAAAGTTTGACTTCGTTCCGCAGTTTTACAAACCACACAAGTTATTCGACTTCAGAATCCAAAACGTTCATCGCCATCACCATAAAGAACGAACATAACAACATATCCTTCTTTTTCTCCTTTTCCTTGTTTCATCTACATAAAACCAGAACTCTGGCCAAATTTGTTACAATTCACAACGTTTTATATTTAATTTTTTTTTACACTTACAAAGTTAGTGAGTGTATAAGCCCGAAATTCCTATCTCTTATTTAGATATAAGTACACGTTTCCCATGAATCAGTAAAGCAAGAATTTGTAAATAATTCTTAGGGAACCTTCCTCAGACTGGATCTTTGTTGCTACTCATTGATACTCCTACCTCAAGGATTAATTTATTTCTAAGCGACTAGTAAACATTACCTCTATAGGTCTTACGGTCCTTCTGATTTTGTGAATAATTTTGAAAATTCAACTCACTCTTATACAAGTATGAAAGAAAACCTGTTTCACGATTGTACAGTTTTTACTGAAGCAGATCTGATTTCCTATATCAACGTCACTTGTTGTTTGTTGTCTAGTGTATCATCAGAAAAAAATGTGTGTGAAACCTTATGGGACTTAACTGCTAAGGTCATCAGTCCCTAAGCTTACACACTACGTAACCTAAATATTCCTAAGGACAAACAGACACACCCATGCCCGAGGGAGGACTCGAACCTCCACCGGGACCAGCCGCACAGTCCATGACTGTAGCGCCTTTGACCGTCCGGCTAATCCCGCGTGGCGTGTATCATCAGAATTTATAACAACAAATCCCCTCCTGAATTTTAGTTTGAGTTGTGATGCTGCCATCTCATCTGTGCCGACAGCGTGTATATTACAGTGGCTTTCCGTTTCAAATAAAGAAGCAAGACGTCGAGACGAAGCACACTGTCCGACAAAAAAAGTGAATCACCCAGAAGGGGAGGCGGATACGAAATGAAACCTCACGGACTGAGAGGGTATGCGACATGATTTCAGCTATTACAACATCAAGTCAAATTTACGAAGAACTTGACAGTGTGAGTCTATGCTGGCCCGAAGCTGTTGCAACTGGTCTTTAGTATCCAGTATACTGACACTGGGATGATTCTGACATCTGAGATGGTCCCACACACGTACTATTGGAGACAAATTTGTTTCCATGTTTCAGTGGAACAACATGAGCCAAAGTTACTGTGTCATAGAAAGAGACGCTAAATATCTCGTTCAAAGAAATGTTTTCGGAAAACGCGAGAACAGAGTTTTGTATAATATGTACAAATAAGTAACACAATACTGTCAAAGGAACTAAGCTACTCCTTCATATAGAATCAAAGGAACGTGCTACAAGGAAGGCTTTCAACTTAGATTACTCGTATCTTCAAATTCTTCTGTAAGCCTATTTAAAATTACAGAGCAGACAATTTTGTACAGTGTTTAATAAAATGTTATCGAGATTCATGAACTGATTTCGGTGATCGTTGTAATCACCTGTTCCAGGTCTAAGACCATTGTTTATGGATGTACGCACTTGCCCCAGAATATAATGTCATACGAGTTAATGGAGTGAAAATCAGCAAAGTACACAAACTTCCGCGTTTCAGAGAGGAAAGGAGCACTCAGTTTCTGCATGAACGTGATGCTTCTAAATTTTTTTTATTGCTAAACGTCAAATCCTAAGGACATAAAATGTTTTATTCACTAATTATTTCAATATTTCGTAGTAATACAATTTGATATTTGGTTATGATTGGATTTAGGACGCTCGGCATCGCAGCCTTCAGCGCCAGTGTCGTCACATTTCAAAATGTTGAAATGTGTGTGAATTCCTAAGGGACCAAACTGCTAAGGTCATCGGTCCCTAGACTTACACACTACTTAAACTAACTTATGCCAAAAACAACACACACACCCATGTCCCAGGGAGGACTCGAACCTCCGGCGGAAGTGCAATCCGTGACATTGCGCCCCAGACCGCGCGGCCACTCCGCACGGCTCGTCACATTTACGAGCGTTCTGTATCGGAAACTGCAAACATTGAGTTTTATTGCAGCTCAACCGAGAGCTGTTGTTATCCACTATCCTGTTTGCTAAATGCTGCAAATTACATTTCACGTATTTCAAAATAGCACTTACATCCTCTGTAAATAGAAAAAAATTCAATCATCTGTCGTGTTTACTACTGGAACATTGATACGTATGAGGAAAAGCAGAGGACCTAGCATGGAACTGCGCGGCACCATCCATTTCACAGCAAGCCATCAAGATTAAAAATTTGTCCAGTTTATTGACAACCTCCTGTGTCCTATTTGCTAAGTATCAAAGGATCCATTGATGAGCTCTTCCCATAATTTCATAGTGCTCCGTCTTACGCAGAAGTATGACATGGCGCACGCAAGGTAGTATTCTGTGGTTCTCGGGAAGTCATTTAAGAAATCCGCGAAAAACCTAAATCTGGTATTGGTCCCCGCTCCCCATGAATCTGAATACATTGCTGTAACCGTTGTACCACCTCTTTCTGTATACTTATATATGGTTTTGAACAGATTATGTTGACTTCGAAGTTAGCACTAATCTTAAAGGAATATAAAAGACCGTTACTCATCGCATTTATGCTCGTTTTTACATGTAACCTGTCGCATCAGAGTGACGAATATGAACCACGTTACTATTCGATCCAGCGAACCTGACTAGATACAGATTTTTTTGTATCAGAAGCGCATACACGTATTAAAGCAAGAAAATAACAATCTTGACCGAAACAACGAAAGACATGGCTTTATGAGGTCAAGACTCGGTCCCACACAAAATTGTAATAAACAACCAAAAAAACAGAGAGAGTGAATGAATGCAACTTCTTGGAAAATACCATTTCCGTCACAAGTGAAAGAAACACACGGAATAAAACTAAAAAAATAATTTATATTAACGGAATCATATACAGAACACTAAACAAAAAATTTAGTAAAGAAAACCCAATAAAGTTCCACAAAATAATGGCAGTACCAAATATACTTTATGGCAGTGAGATTTGGACAGTAACAGCTGGAAGAAGAGCAGTTGGCTGTAGACTATCTAATATATAAGGAATACAACACTCAGACGAAGCATAAATGAACCTATCAAGGAGTATAGACATGGGCGTACCCAGCGAGGGGCAGATATTCGCAGGTTTTTACTAGTTTACTGTTTTATTTAATAACAAATGCTCCATGTTTTCTAGGATTGTACAAGTGCATTCTTGTATTTAAAATGTTTATTAAAAGCAGTTTTTCACTGGTTTACTGTTTTATTTAATAAGAAGTGCTGTATGTTGTCTCGAGTCCTTGTTTCCTGAGACTAGTATGACCTGCCCCCCCCCCTAGGTCAGATCCTGGGTACGCCCTTGAGTATAGAAATAAATGGAGAGAACTTGTCACAAGAATGAATGAAAATAGAATGCCTAAAATAATAATGAATTATCGACTAATAGGCAAAAGATCAATAGGTAGACCAAGAAAGAGGTGGAGAGATCAAGTAGAAACTAACCACAGAGTACAGAATCACTGAACAAGAGGGCGTAACAGGCAAATGCCTAACACTAGATGAAGGAAGAAGAAAATAATTGAAACTCTGTGTACTACAATGTAATATTCCCGTCCAAATGCACTATACGCTCTCCATACAGTAAATTCGGTTCCTAAGAGGCAAGGATGCAGGAAGAAAATAGTTACGCAGAGATCGCAATGCAAGGTGAACGGCTGCGAAGTTTTGCAGGTGCCAATCTAGAAAACTCCTTTACGTCACTCGCAATCTAATTTCGCGTGAGCCTTGAACAAACCGGCTTCAAAGTGGTTTGTTGTGCAGAAGCAGGCTATGGAAATTATGTATGCCTGCAAAGAAGTTCTGTTCTGTCGTGTGTTTCATGTAGCCGTGTGCTCATTGGCTGCGGGTGAAAAACGTTGTGTTGCCTTTTCCTCTTCATGTCCCCAGATACTAACCCATTACAGTGAAACCGTATCCGTTGCGTGTTGCATAACAGTGGAAACGTACGGTTAGATGATTAATCAGCTAGAGTCTTTTGGAGATCATCAGTGAGACAACCTGAACGTTTTCAAATTCTAGGACAGGAAACGCAAAGTTTTTAGTGACTCCATTGTTGAAACGGGTCACGCCATACGAGATCCTGCTGGTTGCCCTTAAAATAAAAACTGTTTAATGTGGCTCCTTGGCTACGAAAACGTACAATGACATTTATAGCACCCTTATGAACATCTTCAGGTGGGCGTACCCAGCACCCTGCGCATACAAGCGTTTTCTGTAATTCTTCAGCTGTTACTACGTATTTTCTCTTTGGCTTGACATTGTGGGGTGACTACTTCTACAATGCACTGGACGTTATCTTTAGTACAGATCGTCTAATGTAAACCGCTTATCATTTTAAACACATTCATTCGCATTTCACTTGACGCAACAATGTTCTCCAGGGTGTACGTACCATCGTAGCCAAAACTGAAACATTTATCTATTTTAAATACTGGTAGAGTCGCTCTAATTTAGTGAGTGACAATACATTTGGGCTAACAGAAGACACGTTAACTGAGTTTTAGTGGTACACGCTACACACCTATGTTATACGTTCTACATTTCCAGCTGAGTCAACCTGCATTTAAGCCCGTGTTTCACATACTTAACAGGTGAGAGTAGATTTGTGGTATCTATAATGACGTTGTTCGTGGCTAAGAAACAGCAGACGTTCGTTGTTCGATTATTTCTTCAATGTTCGTGTCAAAGTTTCGTGAACAGGAGACGTTGACATATATACTTAGGTGGCCAGCAACTGCGGAAAAAATTACAATTACATCGCCTGAAAAGTAAGTGAAGCACCCAGAAGACATGATCGGATGGCAATGTAACTTCGATACACACCATCGGTGGATACGAAAATGATTAGAGTTGCAATTATCTGTGACCAACAGAGCGGCCACCAGAGTGTGATACTGCTGTTACCAGGCTAGTAGGTTATATAAGGGGCACGAACAGCGTCAGATGTTGAGTGATCACTAGGAAAGACATGGTTATGCCACGTACTCTTGTACGGCAGCGTGATCAGCACCTGACATAGTTTCAAAGGGGCCTCACTGTGGGTCTCCGTTTGGCCAGCTGATGAAACCGCACAATATTTTGATTTCTGGACCAATCGAACGTGATAGGGGCTCGATGTTGGATTTTATGGGAACGTGAGAGCAACCAACATACTCGTCGCCAACGTTCCAGTCGACCACGTCTGACCAACACAACACAAGGAGGGATCGCTGTAACATCGTAACCCCTTTATGTCTGCTCCTGCCATCACAGACCAGGTAATGGACTCTCTGCAACATCGTCTCATGCTGCGTCATTGGTCGGAGACTAGCACCAGCCGGACTATGAAAGTACTGTCCCATGCGCCGGCTGCCGTTGAAACCATAACACAAACGGCTACGTCTGGAGCGGTGCCGTGTCCGGGAAGCACGGAGTGCTGCTCAGTGACGTCACATTGCGTTTAGCGATGAATCGCGGTTCTACATTGCCCCGCCATTGCGGGTATGGCGGTGACCTGAAGAGAGGTCCCATTCTTCCGATGTTTTGGAAATGCACCTTGGTGTTACTTTTGGCGCCATGACGTAGGGAACCATGAGGTATGACTTCATGTCACAGCTGGTACTGATTGAGGGAACTCTGACGCACAATGGTACGTCAAGAAAATCTTCGTCCTCGAGTTTTAACATTCAAATTCAAATGGTTCAAATGGCTCTGAGCACTATGGGACTTAACTTCTGTGGTCATCAGTCCCCTAGAACTTAGAACTACTTAAACCTAACTAACCTAAGGACATCACACACATCAATGCCCGAGGCAGGATTCGAACCTCCGACCGTAGCAGTCCCGCGGTTCCGGACTGCGCGCCTAGAACCACTAGACCACCACGGCCGGCATTTTAACATTCATGTGTTAGTACCGTGGTGTCGTTTTTCAACAACACACTGCTCGTCCACAGATGGCACATGTCTCTATTAACTGTCTGCGCAATGTTGAGGGACTCCGGTTCTGTCCACGCCGTGCTTATGTTCCGTCTGTAAAGATCTCGTTGTCAAGCAGGTGTAAACCCTATACTTCATGTCCATCTCCTTCCGTATTCGGAGAAAGCGAGGCAGGACCAATCATGTTTTGGGTTTTTTAAGGTTTTCCAAAGTAAGTTTAAGTGGTCACCTGCACGGTTCCTTTAACAACGGCACTGTCCATTTTCTCCACCATCCTTTTCCAAATAAGCTACTGTTCTGCATCGAATGACATACAATATGCAGATAACTGTGGACACGAGTACATTTTATATGCTTACCTAACGGAAAGTCATGCTTCACCGGCTTAGCACAAAGTACGGCTGGTGATAAATGCTTCAGCTGACCACGTTATACAAACCCCTGAATAAGGTCAGATAATATGCAAAATCCCAACAATGTTCAGTGTCTTATTAAACTTAACATTATAAACAGAAATGTCTTTTTATTTCAAAGCGTCGAAAAATTATTGGTATTTAGTTAACACTCGAATTGAATCTGTTTTTGTAAGTTTTTTGGTAAAAAAAAAGAAATAATGGGTCAATGAGACGATTGCTACTACCTATTTCTATTTTTATATATATATACACTCCTGGAAATGGAAAAAAGAACACATTGACACCGGTGTGTCAGAACCACCATACTTGCTCCGGACACTGCGAGAGGGCTGTACAAGCAATGATCACACGCACGGCACAGCGGACACACCAGGAACCGCGGTGTTGGCCGTCGAATGGCGCTAGCTGCGCAGCATTTGTGCACCGCCGCCGTCAGTGTCAGCCAGTTTGCCGTGGCATACGGAGCTCCATCGCAGTCTTTAACACTGGTAGCATGCCGTGACAGCGTGGACGTGAACCGTATGTGCAGTTGACGGACTTTGAGCGAGGGCGTATAGTGGGCATGCGGGAGGCCGGGTGGACGTACCGCCGAATTGCTCAACACGTGGGGCGTGAGGTCTCCACAGTACATCGATGTTGTCGCCAGTGGTCGGCGGAAGGTGCACGTGCCCGTCGACCTGGGACCGGACAGCAGCGACGCACGGATGCACGCCAAGACCGTAGGATCCTACGCAGTGCCGTAGGGGACCGCACCGCCACTTCCCAGCAAATTAGGGACACTGTTGCTCCTGGGGTATCGGCGAGGACCATTCGCAACCGTCTCCATGAAGCTGGGCTACGGTTCCGCACACCGTTAGGCCGTCTTCCGCTCACGCCCCAACATCGTGCAGCCCGCCTCCAGTGGTGTCGCGACAGGCGTGAATGGAGGGACGAATGGAAACGTGTCGTCTTCAGCGATGAGAGTCGCTTCTCCCTTGGTGCCAATGATGGTCGTATGCGTGTTTGGCGCCGTGCAGGTGAGCGCCACAATCAGGACTGCATACGACCGAGGCACACAGGGCCAACACCCGGCATCATGGTGTGGGGAGCGATCTCCTACACTGGCCGTACACCACTGGTGATCGTCGAGGGGACACTGAATAGTGCACGGTACATCCAAACCGTCATCGAACCCATCGTTCTACCATTCCTAGACCGGCAAGGGAACTTGCTGTTCCAACAGGACAATGCACGTCCGCATGTATCCCGTGCCACCCAACGTGCTCTAGAAGGTGTAAGTCAACTACCCTGGCCAGCAAGATCTCCGGATCTGTCCCCCATTGAGCATGTTTGGGACTGGATGAAGCGTCGTCTCACGCGGTCTGCACGTCCAGCACGAACGCTGGTCCAACTGAGGCGCCAGGTGGAAATGGCATGGCAAGCCGTTCCACAGGACTACATCCAGCATCTCTACGATCGTCTCCATGGGAGAATAGCAGCCTGCATTGCTGCGAAAGGTGAATATACACTGTACTAGTGCCGACATTGTGCATGCTCTGTTGCCTGTGTCTATGTGCCTGTGGTTCTGTCAGTGTGATCATGTGATGTATCTGACCCCAGGAATGTGTCAATAAAGTTTCCCCTTCCTGGGACAATGAATTCACGGTGTTCTTATTTCAATTTCCAGGAGTATATATATATATATATATATATATATATATATATATATATACCTTTATTTTATTTTATTTCATGACAATGCTGTTCTTTGTTTAAGTGCGTATGGATAAAGGGTCTAACGCAGACAGCCATATGATGTAAGCTTAGCTCCTGAAATGTGTAGCTATGGATAAAATTCCTCACTTTTGTGTGTTGTATTTTCAATATGATAACGATAAAACTAGATTTTCTTCTTCAGTAGCATTGAAAACGAAAATCCAGGAACTGAATGAACTTGGAGCATGGATTCTGATGTACATACATTGACCGATACATACGAAAATCTACTTTTATCGTCATCCTATTGAAAATACAACACACAAAAGTGAGGAATGTTATCCATAGCTACGGGTTTCGGGAGCGAAGCTCACATCATCTGGTTGCCTGCGGTGGATCCTTTATTCATAAGCACATCAACAAAGCACAACATTTGTAAATAATAGATTTCAGCTATCGGTCGTCCTTTTTAAATTTTATTGGCAGATCTAGATTTCAGCTAGAAACTAGTCATTCTCAATGCACTATCATTTTTGATCAATGCATGTAATGCCTGTTGGTCGGACTTCATCCACAGTTCATTGAATTCAATGAATTGATTCAGTAAATTGTGGATGAAGCCCGATCAACAGGCATCACACGCATTGATCAAAAAAGATAGTGCATTGAGAATGGCTAGTTTCTAGCTGAAATCTAGATCCACCAATAAAATTTTAAAAGGACGACCGATAGCTCAAATCTATTATTTACAAGTCAATATAACGGTCGCTGCGTGCAACAGCCTTCTGGATGGAAGGTAACCTGATAAAGCACAAGATTGTCGTGAAATAAAATAAAATAAAGGCATACAAACATGAAATGCTCGTCTTACTTCAAAACGGCAACACCTGACTCTGTTTTGCTTTGTCGTTAGCCGCCCGATCACTAAAGTGCTCCTTTTTAAAGTGGTAGCTCCGATCGCATCTGCTTGACGTCACACAGCTGCTCTCCCGTACACTGACTTGTTCTGTAAACAAGTATACGCCATCAACTGACTACAGTGTGCCACCAACCGTTTCACTGTATTCCAGAGATGTCACACGGGACGTGAAGAAACTACAGTGCCAATAGTTATCTACGCAAACTTCACGTGTAGTTGCTGTGGATAACATTCCTCACTTTTGCGTGTTGTATGCCGAATAATGATAACGGTTATCTTCACAACCGCTACCTTCGACCACTAAATGGATAATGTTAGTCTACTTTCATACTTGCACGCTATGGCTAATGGAATATACTTTTCTGATATTAATAGACACTAGCCATTAACATTTCGCTAAAATATTAGCAAGTTTATTTCACAGAGGCCACGGAAATTGTCCTAGAAATCAAGAATTTACGTGAAGATTCTCCAAGATTTCTGCTCAAAATAATAACGCTATCTGAACAACAAACTTTTTCTACTGTTCTGGTAGTGTTGCACAGCTATTCAGTCTTTCAAGAGAGGGTTTGGGATTTCAGTGAAGTGATCGAAACAACGTGAAACAAAACAATATGCATTTTCTCACAATCAACATCAATTCTGCATTCAAGCAGTCCAATATCAAACACCTCACTAACCACACTTTCAAACGACGATACTGGGATACTGGTACGTCAATGTCATAATCTGCATTTTGACAAGCATGTTGTAACATAGGCTTGTAATCCTGTACAAAAAGTTGATTCTTTAACACAGATTGAAGGCTGATAACGAAATTACTATTATATAACTTTACTTGAGGCTTTTCGCATTGTCGCCTTACATAATCAATGATCCTTCTCATGTAGAACTTACATTGTCTTAAAAAGTACGCATCAAGAGGTTGGAAATATTTTGTTGACTTTGAAGTGTTTTTGGCCGTATTATATCGATATTTTGTTTGTTCGTGTTACCAAAGCTCCTTTCGTTAAACCTTGAATAAGCGGATATGCTGTCCACGTGAGGTTTAGTCAGCACAGAGTGCACTACGCCCGGCGCCGTAGGGAAAGCGGGCCGTGCCACTGTGGCTGACAAACAGCTGTCTGGGACGTCGAGTTCAGGGCCGCGAATTGCGCGGCATGTGGTGGTTATCATGACAACGTGAACTGTAATCAAGACATATGATCAGCGACATCATTGTGTGTCAATCGCATTTCGAATAGTTTAGGTTATCGGAAACCTTAATGGGAAGCTTGAAAATATAAATACATGTTTCTCAACCCTCCTACTACCGGAATTTTTTTGTCTCACTGAATACCACTGAGGTCAAATAGACCCCACGTAATTTACACCGGATATATTGGCAACATTTTGATGAACAAACATAAAAACATACGAGAACATTACAGCTGTTCAGTGTAAGAATAACTATTCTGTTTTCATGAGTATGACATTCAGTGCAAAAAAACACGAGTAAATTTTAAAATGTTCGAAGTACACTACCTGCCATTAAAATTGCTACACCAAGAAGAAATGCAGATGATAAACGGGTATTCATTGGACAAACATATTATACTAGAACTGACATGTGATTACATTTTCACGCAAATTGGGTGCATAGATCCTGAGAAATCAGTACCCAGAACAACCACCTCTGGCCGTAAAAACGGCCTCGATACGCCTGGGCATTGAGTCAAACAGAGCTTGGATGGCGTGTACAGATACAGCTGCCCATGCAGCTTCAACACGATGCCACAGTTCATCAAGAGTAGTGACTGGCGTATTGTGACGAGCCAGTTGCTCGGCCACCATTGACCAGACGTTTTCAATTGCAACATGCGGTCGTGCATTATCCTGCTGAAATGTATGGTTTCGTAGGGATCGAATGAAGGGTAGAGCCACGGGTCGTAACACGTCCGAAATGTAACGTCCACTGTTCAAAGTGCCGTTAATGCGAACAAGAGGTGACCGAGACGTGTAACCACTGGCACCCCATACCATCACGCCGGGTCATACGCCAGTATGACGATGACGAATACACGCTTCCAATGTGCGTTCACCGCGATGTCGCCAAACACGGATGCGACCATCATGATGCCGCCGGCCGGTGTGGCCGTGCGGTTCTAAGCGCTTCAGTCTGGAACCGCGTGTCCACTCCGGCGCAGGTTCGAATCCTGCCTCGGGCATGGATGTGTGTGATGTCCTTAGGTTAGTTAGGTTTAAGTAGTTCTAAGTTCTAGGGGACTGATGACCACAGATGTTAAGTCCCATAGTGCTCAGAGCCATTTGAACCATCATGATGCTGTAAACAGAACCTGGATTCATCCGAAAAACTGATGTTTTACCATTCGTGCACCCAGGTTCGTCGTTGAGTACACTATCGCAGGCGCTCCCGTCTGTGATGCAGCGTCAATGGTAACTGCAGCCATGGTCTCCGAGCTGATAGTCGATGCTGCTGCAAACGTCGTCGAACTGTTCGTGCAGATTGTTGTTGTGTTGTCTTGCAAACGTCCCCGTCTGTTGACTCAGGGATCGATCGTGGCTTGCACGATCCGTTACAGCCATACGGATAAGATGCGTGTCATCTCGACTGCTAGTGATACGAGGCCGTTGGGGTCCAGCACGGCGTTCCGTATTACCCTCTTGGACCCACCGATTCCATATTCTGCTAACAGTCATTGGATCTCGACCAACGCGAGCAGCAATGTCGCGATACTATAAACCGCAATCGCGATAGGCTACAATCCGACCTTTATCAAAGTCGGAAACGTGATGGTACGCATTTCTCCTCCTTACACGAGGCATCACAACAACGTTTCACCAGGCAACATCGGTCAACTGCTGTTTGTGTATGAGAAATCGGTTGGAAACTTTCCTCATCTCAGCACCTTGTGTGAATGCTCTGAAAAGCTAATCATTTGCATATCACAGCATCTTCTTCCTGTCAGTTAAATTTCGCCTCTGTAGCACGTCAACTTCGTGGTGTAGCAATTTTAATGGCCAGTAGTGTATAAAACTGAATAAAACACCATTGGATATAATTGATTCAAAGACAGAAAGTCATATATTTCTGCGTCTACATCTACATCTACGACTATATGATTACTCTGCAATTCACAATGAAGCGCTTGGCGGAGGATTCATCGAATCACCTTCAAACTATTTCTCTACCGTTCCACTCTCAAACAGCGAGCGGGAAAAACGAACTCTTAAATCTTTCCGTGAGAGCTCTGGTTTCTCTTATTTTATTATGAAGATCATTCCTCCTTAAGAAGTTGGGCACCAACGCTTTTTTCACATTCGGAGAAGGAAGCTGGTGACTGAAATTTGATGCGAAGACCCTCCGCAACGAAAAACACCTTTGCTTTAATAGTTGTCACCTCAAATAGCTTATCATATGCGTGGCACTCTCTCCCCTATTTTGCGATAGTACAAAACGAGCTGCTCTTTTTTGAACTTTTTCGATGTCATCCGTCGATCTTATCTGATGCGGAACCCACACCGCACAGCAATACTCCAGAAGAGAGCGGACATGTGTAAAAAATGGTTCAAATGGCTCTGAGCACTATTGGACTTAACTTCTAAGGTCGTCAGTCCCCTAGAATTTAGAACTACTTAAACCTAACTAACCTAAGGACATCACACACATCCATCCCCGAGGCAGGATTCGAACCTGCGGCCGTAGCGGCCGCGCGGTTCCAGACTGTAGCGCCTTTAACCGCTTGGCCACCACGGCCGGCGCGGACATGTGTAGTGTAAGCAGTCTCTTTAGAAGTCCTGTTGCATTTTCTAAGTGTTCTGTCAGTTAATCGAAATCTTTGGTTTGCTTTCCCCCTAACATTATCTATGTGATCCTTCCAATTGAAGTTATTCGTAAGTATAATCCCTAAGTATGTAGTTGACTTTACAGGCTTTAGATCTGTGTGATTTATCGTGTAACTGAAGTTTAGCGGATCCGTGTTAGTACTCATGTGGATGACTTCACACTTTTAATTATTTAGAACCAATTTCCACTTTCCACACCATACAGATATCTTGTCTAAATTATTTTGCAATTCGGTTTGGTCACCTGATGACTTTATAAGACGGTAAATGACAGCATCATCTGCAAATAGTCTAGGAAGGCTACTCAGATTGTCTCCTAAATCGTTTATGTCGATCAGGAACAGCAGAGGGCCTATAAAACTTCCTTGGGGAACGCCAGATATTACTTCGGTTTTACTCAATGACCTTCCGTCAGTTACTACGAACTGTGAGCTTTCTGACAGAAAACCAAGAATCCAGTCGCACAACTGAGACAATACACCATAGACACGCAGTTTGGATAGAAATCGCTTGTGAGGAACGGTATCAAAATTCTTCAGGATATCTAAAAAGCTTTGTGGAAATCTAAAAGTATGGAATCAATTTGACATCCCCAGCCAATAACACTTTTTACTTCGTGAGAATAAAGAGCTAGTCGTGTTTCACAAGAACGATATTTTTTGAATCCGTGTTGGCTGTTTGTCAATAAATCGCGTTCTTCGAGATAATTCATAATGTTCGATCACAGTATATGTTCCAAAATCCTACTGCAAATCGACGTTAGCGATATGGGTCTGTAATTCGGCAGGTTACTCCTCTTTTCTTCCTTTTATATTGATGTGACTTGTGCAAGTTTTCAGTCTTTAGGTACAGATCTTTCGACGAGCGAGCGGTTATATATGATTGCTAAATATGGAACTGTTTTGTCAGCATGCTCTGAAAGGAAAATGACTGCTATACAATATGGACCGGAGGCCTTGCCTTTATTAAGTGATTTAAGCTGCTTTGGTACATCAGGAATATCAATTTGTAAGTTTCGAAAAAATAGCTTTGAAAATAAAAGATATCCGCTTTTCCAATGTGCCTATGGGGTCATATTGACCCAGTGGCACCAGGAAGGGTACCACAACAGCTGATTCAAGAAACACTAACAAATGGGTACAAAAATAAGCGGGAAATAATATTTTCATTGTTGCAGATGTTTTGTATAACGTCCGTTCAACATAATAGTCATCATTCTATTTTCATAAATGTTACATCCAAGAAACAAACAAACAATTTATGTTGGCGTCACATTGACCCCAGTGGTGCTCAGTACATAAACCATGAATAAATTTTGTTGTTGTTATGGTCTTCAGTCCAGAGACTGGTTTGATTCAGCTCTCCATGCTACTCTATCCTGTGCAAGATTCATCTCCCAGTACCTACTGCAACCTACATCTTTCTGAATCTGTTTAGTGTATTCATCTCTTGGTCCCCCTCTACGATTTTTACCCTCCACGCTCCCCTCCAATGCTAAACAGGTGATCCCTTGATGCCTTAGAATATGTCCTACCAACCGATTCCTTCTTCTAGTCAAGTTGTACCACAAATTCCTCTTCTCTCCAATTCTATTCAACACGTCCTCATTAGTTATGTGACCTACCCATCTAATCTTCAGCATTCTTCTGCAGCACCACATTTCGAAAGCTTCTATTCTCTTCTTGTCGAAACTATTTATCGTCCACGTTTCACTTCCATACATGGCTACACTCCATACAAGTACTTTCAGAAACGACTTCCTGACACTTTAATCTATACTCGATGTTAACAAATTTCTCTTCTTCAGAAATGCTTTCGTTGCCATTGCCAGTCTACATTTTATATCCTCTCTACTTCTACCATCATCAGTTATTTTGCTCCCTAAATAGCAAATCTCATTTACTACATTAAGCGTCTCATTTCCTAATCTAATACCCTCAGCGTCACCCGATTTAATTCGACTACATTCCATTATCCTCGTTTTGCTTTTTTTGATGTTCATCTTATATCCACCTTTCAAGACACTGTCCATTCCGTTCAGCTGCTCTTCCAGGTCCTTTGCTGTCTCTGACAGAATTACAATGTCGTCGGCGAACCTCAAAGTTTTTATTGCTTCTCCATGGATTTTAATTCCTACTCCGAATTTTTCTTTTGTTTCCTTTACTGCTTGCTCGATATACAGATTGAATAACATCGGGGAGAGGTTACAACCCTGTCTCATTCCCTTCCCAACCACTGCTTCCCTTTCATGTCCCTCGACTCTTTATAACTGCCATCTGGTTTCTGTACAAATTGTAAATAGCCTTTCTCTCCATGTATTTAACCCCTGCCACCTTCAGAATTTGAAAGAGAGTATTCCAGTCAACATTGTCAAAAGCTCTCTCTAAGTCTAAAAATGCTATGAACGTAGGTTTGCCTTTCCTTAATCGATTTTCTAAGATAAATCGTAGGGTCAGTACTACGACACGTGTTCCAACATTTCTACGGAATCCAAACTGCTCTTCCCCGAGGTCGGCTTCTAGCAGTTTTTCCATTCGTATGTAAAGAATTCATGTTAGTATCTTGCAGCCGTGGCTTATTAAACTGATAGTTCGGTAATTTTCACATCTGCCAACACCTGGTTTCTTTGGAATTAGAATTATTATATTCTTCTTGAAGTCTTAGGGTATTTCGCCTGTCTCATACATCTTGCTCACCAGATGGTAGAGTTTTGTCAGGACTGGCTCTCCCAAGGCTGTCAGTAGTTGTAATGGAATGTTGTCTACTCCGGGGGCCTTGTTTCGACTCAGGTCTTTCAGTGCTCTGTCAAACTCTTCACGCAGTATGGTATCTCCCATTTCATCTTCATCTACCTCCTCTTCCATTTCCATGATATTGTCCTCAAGAACATCGACCTCATATAGACCCTCTATATACTCCTCCCACCTTTCTGTTTTCCCTTCTTTGCGTAGAACTGGGTTTCCACCTGAGCTCTTGATATTCATGCAAGTGGTTCTCTATTCTCCAAAGGTCTCTTTAATATTCCTGTATGCAGTATCTATCTGCGGGAGGGGCCCCGGCGGGGGCCGCCTTTAGCTATAGCAAGGCGGCCGCGGCGCTAAAATCAAAACTTCCGGTCGCGGCCACTGATAAGGCCTTCCGGCCAGCACCAGGCGCTGTAGATATGTGACGTTTTTCAGAAGACGGCGTCAGTCGTTGGGCAGCCGCATGAGCAGCAACACCGAGCGCAGCAACGAGACAAATTTATCATGCCACGCTACTACATGAGGAGAAGACGTCCTCGTCTAACAGTATACAGGGTGTTACCAAAAGGTACGGCCAAACTTTCAGGAAACATTCCTCACACACAAATAAAGAAAAGATGTTATGTGGACATGTGTCCGGAGGCGCTTAATTTCCATGTTAGAGCTCGTTTTAGTTTCGTCAGTATGTACTGTACTTCCTCGATTCACCGCCCAATTGAAGGAAGGTAATGTTGACTTCGGTGCTTGTGTTGACATGCGACTCATTGCTCTACAGTACTAGCATCAAGCACATCAGTACGTAGCATCAACAGGTTAGTGTTCATCACGAACGTCGTTTTGCAGTCAGTGCAATGTTTACAAATGCGGAGTTGGCAGATACCCATTTGACGTATGGATTAGCACGGGGCAATAGCCGTGGCGCGGTACGTTTGTATCGAGACAGATTTCCAGAACGAAGGTGTCCCGACAGGAAGACGTTCGAAGCAATTGATCGGCGTCTTAGGGAGCACGGAACATTCCAGCCTATGACTCGCGACTGGGGAAGACCTAGAACGACGAGGACACCTGCAATGGACGAGGCAATTCTTCGTGCAGTTGACGATAACCCTAATGTCAGCGTCAGAGAAGTTGCTGCTGTACAAGGTAACGTTGACCACGTCACTGTATGGAGAGCGCTACGGGAGAACCAGTTGTTTCCGTACCATGTACAGCGTGTGCAGGCACTATCAGCAACTGATTGGCCTCCATGGGTACACTTCTGCGAATGGTTCATTCAACAATGTGTCAATCCTCATTTCAGTGCAAATGTTCTCCTTGCGGGTGAGGTTTCATTCCAACGTGATCAAATTGTAAATTTTCACAATCAACATGTGTAGGCTGACGAGAATCCGCACGCAATTGTGCAATCACGTCATCAACACAGATTTTCTGTGAACGTTTGGGCAGGCATTGTTGGTGATGTCTTGATTGGGCCCCATGTTCTTCCACCTACCCTCAATGTAGCACGTTATCATGATTTCATACGGGATACTCTACCTGTGCTGCTAGAACATGTGCCTTTACAAGTACGACACAGCATGTGGTTCATGCACGATGGAGCTCCTGCACATTTCAGTCGAAGTGTTCGTACACTTCTCAACAACAGATTCGGTGACCGATGGATTGGTAGAGGCGGACCAATTCCATGGCCACGGCGCTCTCCTGACCTCAACCCTCTTGACTTTCATTTATGGGGGCATTTGAAAGCTCTTGTCTACGCAACCCCGGTACCAAATGTAGAGACTCTTCGTGCTCGTATTGTGGACGGCTGTGATACAATACGCTATTCTTCAGGGCTGCATCAGCGCATCAGGGATTCCATGCGACGGAGGGTGGATGCATGTATCCTCGCTAACGGAGGACATTTTGAACATTCCCTGTAACAAAGTGTTTCAAGTCACGCTGGTACGTTCTGTTGCTGTATGTTTCCATTCCATGATTAATGTGATTTGAAGAGAAGTAATAAAATGAGCTCTAACATGGAAAGTAAGCGTTTCCGGACACACGTCCACGTGACATATTTTCTTTCTCTGTGTGTGAGGAATGTTTCCTGAAAGTTTGGCCGTACCTTTTTGTAACACCCTGTATAAAGCTGTAGATGATATAGAATTAACTGTTCATCCTACAAGTGGTCACGTGTTTTTACATTTTAATGAGCTGTAAATATAAAAATGAACGAAACATCATTGGATGCAATCGACTCAGAGGAAGAAAGTCACATGTTTTGAAAAGAATAGTTTTCAAAACAGGGGAGATATATAGTTCCAGTGTGCTTATGGTGAAATATAGACCCCGGTGGTACTAAAAACTAAACTCCTCCCGAACAGGCGATGAAGGCCCAACGGTTCCGACCGACTGCCGTGTCATCCTCAGCCCACAGGCGTCACTGGATGCGGATACGGAGGGCATGTGGTCAGCACACCGCTCTCCCAGCCGTATGTCAGTTTAAGAGACCGGAGCCACTACTTCTCAATCAAGCAGCTCCTCAGTTTGCCTCAAAAGGGCTGAGTGCACCCCGCTGGCCAACTGCGCTCGGCAGACCGGATGGTCACCCATCCTAGTGCTAGCCCAACCCGACAGCGCTTACCTTCGGTGATCTGACGTGAACCGATGTTACCACTGCGGCAAGGCCGTTGGCCCGGTGGTACTAGGAGGGGTAAAATGTATAAAATACAATCAACTGTTTTTCCGTGAAGTGCGAAAATTAATTTTTAAAATATCGTTGACACGTTCTTTGTTTTACAATGACTAACGGAAAGAAATATGAAAACTGTTCTCCAACATAGTTCTGAACATCAGTTTGTGTGAGATATATACGAAGTTTGGAAGACTTCTCAGCACCAAATATTTATTGAAAGTGTCCTGAATGAAGACGGCCATACAGTGGTCAGCAGGTTGAGAGCAACAGTTCCGTCAGTGACGGTATGCCTGTTTAGTAAAAGACCGGCACCCTCGCCACCGTACGACTCATCGCCTGTCGCGGGTGGGTCTTGCACCTGTCCTAAAGCAAGGTGAGCTGTTTCAGCTGTTTGAGCCCTAATTAATGGAGCGCTCTGTTAATTCAAGACGTAAGCCGTCGTAGGAGATCCAAAACATCTCATGCGTTAGTGGAAATGTTTTGAACTTGGAGGGCCTTAAAGACAGAAATTTTGTGCTATTGCTAGAATTGACAGATATATGAAGAGTGACTTGTGTGGTGGACTGACCCATCGAGGAGCCGTAACAGTTAGCACACTGAACTCGCAATTGGGAGGTCGAGTGTCCAGGTCACCGCCCACGCATCCAGATTTACACTGAGATGACAAGTCACAGGGTAGCGATATGCACGTATACAGATGGCGGTAGTATCACGTACACAAGGTACAAAAGGGCAGTACATTGGTGGAACTGTCATTTGTACTCACGTGATTCGTATGAAAAGGTTTCCGATGTGATTATGGTCGCACGACGGGAATTAACAGACCCTGGACGCGGAATGGCAGTTCGAGCTAGACGCATAGGCTATTCCATTTCGGAAATCGCTAGGGAATTCAGTATTCTGAGATCCACAGTGTCAAGAGTGTGCCAAGAACACCAAATTTCAAGCATTACCTGTCACCACGGACAACACAGTGGCCGACGGCCTTCGCTTAACGACGGAGAGCAGCGGCGTTTGCGTAGAGTTGCCAGTGCTAGCACACAAGTAATACTGCGTAAAATAACTGCAGAAATCGATATGGAACGTACGACGAATGTGTCGGTTAGGAATGTGCGGCGAAATTTGGCTTTAATGGGGTATGGCAGCAGACGATCGACGCGGGTGCCTTTGCTAACAGCACGATGTCACCTGGAACGCTGTCCGCCCCGGTAGCTGAGTGGTCAGCATGACAGACTGTCAATCCTAAGGGCCCGGGTTCGATTCCCGGCTGGGTCGGAAATTTTCTCCGCTCAGGGACTGGGTGTTGTGTTGTCCTAATCATCATCATTTCATCCCCATCGACGCGCAGGTCGCCGACGTGGCGTCAAATCGAAAGACCTGCACCAGGCGAACGGTCTACCCGACGGGAGGCCCTAGCCACACGACATTTCCATACCTGGAACGCTCTCCTCGGCTCATAACCATCTCGGTTGGACCATACACAACTGGAAAACTATGGCGTGGTCAGATGAGTCCCGATTTCAGTTGGTAAGAGCTGGCAGTAGGGTTCGAGTGTGGCCCAGACCCCACAAAGCCATAGATCCGAGTTGTCAACAAGGCACTGTGCATGTTAGTGGTGGCTCCGTAATGGTGTGAGCCGTATTTACATGGAATGTACTGGGTCCTCTGGTCCAGCTGAACCTATCGTTGACTGGAAATGGTGATGTCCGGCTACCTGGAGACCATTTGCAGCCATTCATGGACTACACATCCACAAACAACGATGGAATTTTTATGGACGACGTTGCGCCATGTAAGAATACTCTGGACAATTCGAGAGAATGATTTGGCCACCCAGATCGACCGACAAGACTCCCAACGAACATAAATGGGATATAATCTAGAGGTTATTTCGTGCACCTGGAACAATTTCGCAGTTATGGACGGCTATAAGGCAGTATCCCTCAATATTTCTGTAGGGGTCTTCCAGAGACGTGTTGAGTCCATGCCGCGTTGAGTTGCTGCACTACTCCAGGCAAAAGGAGTCCGACACGGTATTAGGAGGTATCCCATGACTTTTCTCACCTCAGTGAAGGTTTTCCGTTATTTCCCTAAATCACTTAAGGCAAATCCTACGACGAAAGGCCACGGTCAATTTCCTTCTCCATCGTTCCCTCATTCGAGCTTGTGCTCCGTCTGTAAAGACCTCGCATCTGTCGAAAGGACGGTAAACTCTGATCTTCCTTCCTTCCTTTTTGTGTATCTGGCTTTGTGTAGCCCACTTATTTTTTTAAACTGAAATTGCTAGTTTAATATTGAATTTTCTTAAAAATCTTTTGATGTTTCTGTAGATCTGATCTTTTCGTGATTTAAATTATGAAACACCTTACCAGCTGCGTATATTTTCATGCTTAGCACGACGCATGTCGAGAATTTATTCTCGTTGTTAAGTGCAAATGTTTCAGTTGAACTCTTATATCACTTTCATTTCCTGGCTACACACATAACTTAATTTCATTCATCACAATCGCTGTTTTTGGGAAGCTTGCAACTGTGTCTTTCTTGAATAGTGGTTTTTTCTTTGGAGACGACTGTCTCTTTGCATCTGAGGACAGCTTGTGAGACTTAAATCTTAAGCGACATTGAAATCATGCCGACTCCTATGACGGAGTGAACTGGCGTCCTGATTAGACGCTCTATTTGCTTCCCAAGGATCTCGTCTCAAATAACTGTTTGTCCATCCAGATTTAGGTTTTCCGTAGATTCCCCTAAAGGTAAATGCTAGGATGATTCCTGTTTCTAATGGTAACGTCGTCGTCGGGATGTTAAACCCTTATATTCTTTCCTTCCTTCTGACCCTTTTGTTGGCATTACAAAATATGGTTCAAATGTCTCTGAGCACTATGAGACTTAACTTCTGAGGTAATCAGTTCCCTAGAACTTAGAACTACTTAAACCTAACTAGCCTAAAGACATCACACACATCCACGCCCGAGGCAGGATTCGAACCTGCGACCGTAGTGACCGTAGCGCCTAGAACTACAGTCTCGCTGTGACGTCCAACCTCCCCTTCGACACGTATCACTCGCGATCTGTGCGGTTAAGTGAAGATCTTTTGTTGTGCCAAACAAATTTGTTAAGTCAGTACATAGCCTACTCTTACATCACGGAGGTGATAAGCACTTGGGTTGACATCAGTAGTGTCTCATATTCTCACTCAATGAGACAAAGCGAAATTTGGGTTCAAAGAAGTTGGTTTGTGCAGAATCTCGTGATTCCTTGAACCACCAAAATTCGAACCAGCTACCGTCGTAACAGCTCGCTAACAAACGGCAGTGAGACACGCTTTGGAGTAATTCATCCGTCAGTTGTGCGCCCTAAAACACTAATAATCATCATCATCCGTCAGTAGGCAGAAGTCTGCGTACTTTCTGAATGGTAATTTTTTTTCTACATCTACATCTACGTGATTAATCTGATATTCACAAGAAAGTGCCTGGCAGGGGGTTCAATGAACTACAGTAACATTCATCTTTGACATTCAGCTCGTTTAGATAGTATGTCGGATCGTTTAAACAACGAAATATAAAAAACTGACCGTGTTAAACGAAACCTCTAGGTAATCCTTAATTTAATTCTAAAGTAGAACTTCTGCCACATAATCCTCTCTGGAACGCATATATGTTTCCAAATATGAGCAAAAAATATTTAATACATTTATATTGATGTTAGTTGCAAGAAATTAGCAAAATTCAGTGCTAACAAGTCTGGTTTTGAATAGTTTAAATGTTTCTTAGCCATTTGTTCAAGTTCAAATGAAAAGATATAAGAAATAAAGTTGAGATTTTCAGCACATCGAAATATGTGATCGTCGCTGTCTCTTTTCTCAACTTCATATAGTTTACTGAGGTTATGAAAGGTTGCTGATTTGATCTGACAGTTGATTTCCTTCACGGGAAATTTTATCATCTTCAGTTTCAGGGCTCTTATGGTATCAGTAATGAACTGATGTTACACGACCAAACCTATGTTTTTAGTCAGCACTATAACAGTCAATTTAATTTTACACTCTAGAATCTCTGCCATCTTCGCTAGTGCATGAACAACGTTTTTTAATCTTTCACTGTTGTGGGCGTGTATACACGTCCTGCTACCTCGTTCTCCAGAAGTTGTGACATGTATACTCGCGCCGCTTGGATTTTCTGAATGCGTCGTGAGCCGCCGACCTCTCACTGCTGCGGACGAGTTACTTCCATATCTCACTGAATAAAAACGTTTCGAGTATTTATATAATATGTGCGCCTCATCGTGTGCTACCATTTGCAAAAAAAACTCTTTTCGGTATTTTGAATCGTTTATGAGATATGACGTTTTTTATGACCACGTGATTAACGATGCGTAAAGACGTGAATGGGCGCGTCGCGCGCTACCCTTCTTCTGATATAAAACCCAATACTGAGATATTCTTCTGCTCTCAATTTTAAATAAAATTTCGATGTCTTATCTACATTTCATTCTCTGCAATGCATGAGCTAAAATCAACAATATGCGAAGTTTACAAAAGCCGTTTTACTTTTGCAAAATCTTCAAAATTTTGGGCACCGTTTTACTTAATTTGATGCAGCGCAGTGAGTATGGCGGATAACCAAGTAAATTTTTTTTCTCGTAATAATTTTCCGAAAAATCGGATGACAAGTATTTGATATCGGCCAGAGCACCGTCTCTCAGCACAGGCACCAACATTAAGGCGAGCAGTACAGCGATAACAAAAGCCGCCTCGGCACGGAATACAAAGAGCACGTCTGTAGCATGAAAAGAGTTTTTAACCATGATTGTCTGTGTGCGCAGTATAGTTATTGGCGTTTAATTTATGATATTTGATTATAACATGGCTGAGTGCTGTATTTGTATCTTTCGTTCTAACGCTATTTTTCTATAAACCAGCGTCCATAGAGGCCGCGCCGGCCGCGGTGGTCGAGCGGTTCTGGGCGCTACAGTCTCGAATCGCGCGACCGCTACGGTCGCAGGTTCGAATCCTGCCTCGGGCATGGATGTGTGTGATGTCCTTAGGTTAGTTAGGTTTAAGTAGTTCTAAGTTCTAGGGGAATGATGACCACAGAATTTAAGTCCCATAGTGCTCAGAGCCATCAAACTGCACCGTTCTTCACCGCTTTTGCGCGACAACGAACAGTTCCGTGCAGTGTCGATACATCAGAGGAAATGATTCTCTCTGTTTAGATGCACGTGCACGCTGGAGCATTGCTGTGTACATACGAATACTCTGCTCCATTCCGCGGTGCGCTGCGTCCGGTGTGGACGCTGATTAAAATAGGCCGATAAACCGAAACGTGAAATTTATGGGGTAAAAGTTTTGAAGAACATAGGCTGCGGATAGATGTATACCAAATTAAGTGTGCACTTTATTCACTCAACATGGCGTGTGGAGCGTAGTTCAAAAATTGCTAAGAAACCGGGGCATAAGGAGATGCACGCCTACTTAAGGTAATCTGCGTGTGAACGCCTGGAAAAATACTGACAATTTTCACACGGCTCTAACTGAAAAACGTGAACTCTTAGTAGGATAAAAACGGTGAGACGATTGGAGTGTTTCTTGCTGAACCTTTTGATATACGATTCCAATTAATTACGTTAGTTCTGCCCGTAAATTTATTACAGTTTTTTGTGGAGATCAGTAAATGACATTTTTATATGCCGGTCCGTTCTTGGAATCTGTGCACTGATTAACTATATTACTTAAATGCTTGAAATCTTAATTACACATTAACACCACGTCTACCTAAAAAGTAGACTACAATCATGTCGTTTCAGCTACCAGTTTTTATTCTAGAAATATTTAACATCTGATAATCAAAATTAAGGTTACTTTTTACATTTAATCAGTATGGTTCAAATGGCTCTGAGCACTATGGGACTTAACAGCTATGGTCATCAGTCCCCTAGAACTTAGAACTACTTAAACCTAACTAACCTAACGACATCACACAACACCCAGTCATCACGAGGCAGAGAAAATCCCTGACCCCGCCGGGAATCGAACCCGGGCGTGGGAAGCGAGAACGCTACCGCACGACCACGAGCTGCGGACATAATCAGTATGGATTTTCCTTCCTGTTGATAGTGCGTTAGTGTCTACAATTTACTTTTCTCCAAATAGTACCCTGAAACATCCCGAAAAATTTCAGACTTCTAGGCTAATAGATTTTTGTGCGTAAAATAAACGTGTCCGAAAATTTATTCCTCGGGAAATTCAGTTCAAAGTTATATTTGATCTATGACGCACATCTGTTGTTCCTAATACATTCCAGTTGCATAACATTCTTGGTTTACATGTTCATCCCCTTCTGTCTTCCTTTTCTTGTTTCTCTTTGTTATTCTGGTCTCTTTAGTTGCCTCAAGGACTCACTTTTCAGCATCGGCCACTCTCATGTAATCAGTTGCTAACAGTGATTGTCTCATATTAAACCCAGACTCTAAGTGTCCCACATTAAAACAAATTACAGGCTTAATATCTTTCGAGAATGACAAGACAGCAGCAACTCAAACTACAGAAAAGTTTATAAGGAGAACAATGCTCCAACACTTCGCAAAGCATATCTTGTAACAGGGCTGTCAACTTGATAAACAGTTGAATAGCATATATTTCTATAACTGGAATCTAATGCCTACATTGACGTGTGAAAGCAGCCTGAACATGGGTGTGGACGTACACCGAGAGATCCTTAAATTGATTTTTAAACAACTTCCTGATGTCAAACTCAGTTATTTTAACCACCATTTAGTTAAAAAAACTCCAAGCATCGATTTAAGATGAAAAAACAAAAAAGTCGATTTTTTGAAGCTGATTCACAGGCAAGTTACCTTAAGGACGTCTTCCGCATGATTCAGTGTAGATGTTCTTATCTTCCATACCTCAATGCGTTGTGCATGTACGGCAAATCTTAGTCTGCAGCCGAGGAAGAAGTCGGAACGTCAAACGGAACAAAATTAGATCTCGGCTTCGTGGTCGACGCGGCTCACATTCCAGGCCACACAGGCCGGGGAAAGGCCGATTTTAACTCGCCAAGGGTCATCGAGCTCTGGTCGGCAACCCTATGGCCTGTTCGGAACGTGTCTAGGGAGAAGATTTATTCCAAACTTTTCAGGGAGGACGAGCACCTCACGACTTGAGGCTGCTCAAGGCCCTAGGTAAACACCGCAAAGTGGTGACAGCATGTAGACACACTTCAAAGTAGTAGAGGCGTACGCATGTCTCATTCACGCATGTGTATCGATGTAAGAAAATCTTTAGCTGCGCACGTACTTTTAATTATTGCACACTCGCTATATTGAACTTAATTATGAGTCTTAATTATGAGCCTTGACCAAAACACAGTTTTATTTTTACTTCTATTTACCAGATGTGTTTCGCTGAAGTTTCAGCATAATCAGTGGGCTTTTATTTTCTTTCTGTCGAATAGAAAGTGTGTGTGTGTTTTTGCAACACATTTCGCATATTTTTTCTGGTCACCCCATTACCTTCACTTCTACAACAAATTCCGGAACACAACAGCAAAATTACAATGTAAATATAATGGGGAACCCAGAAAATGTAAGTATAACATCTTGCAAAAACACACACGAACACACGTTCTTCCACACAGAATCAGTTAATGTTAGGCCTAACGATAACATTCCCAGTCTTAAAATTTCGAAGTAAATAACTTTTCTACATTAAGTTCTATATTGTTGGGCTGACAACTGTGAAAAAAACAAGTGCAGTGAAAGACATAAAAAACTAGCACATCACATGGTAGCAAGGTATACATATAAAACTTTGTCTGTTCTTCATATTTGTAAATACCGTCTTAAAAACTCTAATTTTTACATGCACGAGTAGTAAAGAGCATTTTCCCTGTTTAACTGAAAGAAAATGAAAGCCCACTGATGTTGCTGGAACTACAGTGAAACATGTCTGGGAAATAGGAGAAAAGATAAAATTGCGTTTTTCTCAAGGTAGACCCCCTCCAAAACCAAATCTATTTGTAAGCAAACACGGCCAGAAAAGTTTCAGCCTCAAAATGACTACTTAAATGAAGAGTTTTAGTAATTTTTAAAATTTATTTTGAAACAAATAAGTGTACGTGCCCACACGAATCACGGACCTTGCCATCAGTGGTGTAGCTTGCGTGCCTCAGCGAAACAGATAGCCGTAAAGCAAGTACAACCACAGCGGAGGGGTATCTGTTGAGAGGCCAGACAAATGTGTGTTTCCTAAAGAGTGGCAGCACGCTTTTCAGCAGGTGCAGGGACAACCGTCTGGAGGACAGACTGATCTGGCCTTGTAACATAGCTAAAACGGCCTTGCTGTAGTGGTACTACAAGCGACTGAAAACAAGGAGAAACTGCAGCCGTAATTTTTACCGAGGGCACGCAGCTACAGTCTGGAACCGCGCGACCGCTAAGGTCTCAGGTTCGAATCCTGCCTCGGGTATTGATGTGTGTGATGTCCTTAGGTTAGTTAGGTTTAAGTAGTTCAAAGTTCTAGGGGACTGATGTCCTCAGAAGTTAAGTCCCATAGTGCTCAGAGCCATTTGAACCATTTTGACATGTAGCTCTATTTTATGGTTAAATGATGATGATGTCCTCTCGGGGAAAATATTCTGGAGGTAAAACAATCCCCCATTCGGATATCCGGGCGGAGATTACTCAGGAGGATGTCAGGAGGAATAAGACTGGCATTCTACGGATCGGAGCGCAGAATGTTAGATCCCTTAATCGGGCAGGCAGGTTAGAAAATTTAAAAAGGGAAATGGATGGGTTGAAGTTAGATATGATGGGAATTAATGAAGTTCAGTGGCAGGAGGAACAGGACTTTTGGTGAATACAGGCTTATAAATACGAGGTCAAACAGGGGTAATGCACGAGTGGGTTTAATGAGTAAGAAAATAGGAATGGGGGTAAGTTGCTACGAACAGCATCGCGAACGCGTTATCGTAGCGAAGATAGTCCACGCCTACAACAGAAGTAAAAGTTTACATACAACTAGCTCCGCTGATGATGAAAATGTCGAAGAAATGTATGATGGGAAATTATTCAGATAGTTAAGGGAGACGAAGATTTAATAGTCGTTGTGGACTGCAATTCGATATAGGAAAAGAAAGAGAAGGAAAAATAGTAGGTGAATATTGACTTGGGGGGAAGGAATGGAAGAGGAAGCCGCCTGGTAGAATTTTGCACAGAGCATAATTTGATCATCGCTAACACTTCGTTTAAGAATCATGAAACAAGGTTGCATACGTGGAAGAGACCTGGAGACACCGGAAGGTTTCACATTGATTATACACTGAAGAGTCAAAGAAACTGGTAGGCGTGCCTAATATCGTGTAGGGCCACCGCGAGCACGCAGAAGTGCCGCAGCACGACGTGGTATGGACTCGACTAATGTCTGAAATAGTGCTAGGGGGAACTGGCCCATGACTTTAGCACGGTTGTCCATTAATCCGTAAGAGTACGAAGGAGTGGAAATCTCCTCTGAACAGCACATTGCAAGGCATCCCAGATGTGCTCAACAATATTTATGCTTGGGAGTTTGGTGACCAGTGGAAATGTTTAAACTCAGAAGAGTGTTCCTGGAGCCACTCTGTAGCAATTCCGCACGAGTGGCGTGTTGCAGTGTTCTGCTGGAATTGGCCAAGTCCGTCGGAATGCACAATGCACAGGTGATCAGACAGAATGCTTACGTACGTGTCACCTGTCAGAGTCGTATCTAAACGTATCAACGGGCCCAGGCAGGGATAAAGCTTTGTGTCGTGCAGTCAACAAGGGTACACGAGTGGGTATTCGGCTCCGAGAGCCCATATCGATGATGTTTCGTTGAATGGTTCGCATTCTGACACTTGTTACTGGCCGAGCATTGAAATCTGCAGCAATTTGCGGAAGAGTTGCACTTCTGTCACGTTAAACGATTCTTTTCAGTCGTCGTTGGTCCCGTTCTTGCAGGATCTTTTTCCGGCCACATGGTTGTCGGAGTTTCGATGTTTTATCGGATTCCTGATATTCACTGTACACTCGGGAAATGGTCGTAGGGGAAAATCCCCTCTTCATCGCTACCTCGGAGGTGCTGTGTCCTATCGCTCGTGCGCCGACTATAACACCACGTTCAAACTCTCTTTAATCTTCAGAACCTGTCATTGTAGCGGCAGTAACTGATCTAACAACTGCGCCAGACATTTGTTGTCTTGTATGGATGTTGCCGACCGCAACGCCGTATTCTGCCTGTCTACATATCTCCATATTTCAATACGCATGCCCATACCTGTTTCTTTGGCGCTGATAATGGTTAGACAGAAATTTAGGAACCAGATTTTAATTTGTAAGACATTTCCAGGGGCGGATATAGTCTCTGACCACGATTTATTGGTTATGAACTGTAAATTAAAATTGAAGAAATTAGAAAAAGGTAGGAAATTAAGGAGATGGGACCTGGATAAGGTGAAAGAACCAGACGTTGTAGAGAGTTTGAGAGGGAGCGTTAGGCAACGGTTGACTAGAACAGGGGAAAGGAATACAGTAAAAGACGAATGGGTAGCTTTAAAAGATGAAATAGTGAACTCAACAGAGGATGAAACAGGCAAAAAGACAAGGCCTAGTAGAAATCCTTGGATAACACAAGAGATATTTTATTTATCTGATGAAAGGAGGAAATTTAAAAATGCAGCAAATGAAGCAGGAAAAAGGGAATACAAACATTAAAAACAAAACAAGAAAGATATTGACAGAAGTGCCAAATTGGTAAGGAGGAATGGCTTGGGGACAAATGTAAGAATTTAGAAGCATATTTCACTAGGGGAAAGATAGATACCGCCTATAGGAAAACTAAATATCAAGAGCTGAGATGGTAAACCAGTCCTAAGCAAAGAAGGGAAAGCTGAAAGATGGTAGGCGTATAAAGAGTGCTTATACAAGAAAGATGAACTTGGAAATTGGTCATAAGTTCCTATGTGACCAAACTGCTGAGGTCATCGGTCCCACACCCATGCCCGAGGGAGGACTTGAACCTCCGACGGGGTGAGCCGCGCGAACCGTTGCGCCTTAAACCGCGCGGCTGAGATGAAGTTGAAAGCAATATTACAGAAAGAGAAGTGGACGTAGATGAAGATGAAATGGGAGATATTATATTCCGAGAAGAATTTGACAAAGCTCTGAAAGATCTAAGTCGAAACAAGGCCGCTGGGGAAGACGATGTTCCGTCAGGACTCTGATAGCCTTGGGAGAACCAGCCAATACAAAACTCTTCAATCTGGTGTGCAAGATGTATGAGACAGGCTAAACACCCTCAGACTTCAAGAAGGATGTAGCAACTCCAATTCCAAAGAAATCAGTTGCTGACGGGTGTGAAAATTACCGAACTATAAGTTTAATAAGTCATGATTGGAAAATACTAACACGAATTCCTTACGAAAAATGGAAAAACGGGTGGAAGCTGACCTCGGGGAAGATCTGTTTGGATTTCGAAGAAATGTAGGAACACGTGAGGCAATACTGATCCTACGACTTAACAAAGAAGGTAGGTTAAGGACAAGCCAACGTGCATTTGTAGGTTTTGTAGACTTAGTGAAAGCTTTTGATAGTGTCACCTGGAATATTCTTTTTGAAATTCTGAAGGTAGCAGGGGTAAAGTATAGAGAGCGGAGGGCTTCTTACAACCTGAACAGAAACCAGACGGCAGTTATAAGGAGTCTGGGGGCGTGAAAGTGAGGCAGTGGTTGAAAATGAAGTGAGACAGGGTTGTAGCTTACACCCGATCTTATTCAATATGTACTTTGAACAAGCAGTAAAGGAAACCAAAGAAAAATTTGGAAAAGGAATTAAAGTTCAGGAAGAAGAAATAAAATGGAAGAGCTGCTGAACGGAATGGACGGTGTGTTGAAAGGAGCATATAAGATGAACATCAACAAAAGCAAAACAAGGATAATGGAATGTAGTCGAATTAAATCAGGTAATGATAAAGGAACCAGATTAGGAAACAAGACACTTGAAGTTGTACAGGAGTTTTACTATTTGGGCAGAAAAATGATTGAAGATGGCCGAAGTAGAGAGAATATAAAATGTAGACTGGCAATGACAAGAAAAGCAATTCTGAAGAAGAAAAATTTGTTAACATCAAATATATATTTAATGTTAGGAAGTCTGTTAGATCGGTTGCTGCTGCTACAATGGCAGGTTATTAAGATTTAAGTGAGTTTGAACGTGGTGTTATAGTCGGTGCACGAGCAATGGGACACAGCATCTCCGAGGTAGCGATGAAGTGGGGATTTTACCGTACTACCATTTCACGAGTGTTAAGTAGGTTGTTTAGGTTTTTATATTGGTAACGCCACGTAGCGCTCTATATGAAAATCACTGACTGTGCTGTGTGCAGTCTGTGGCTGGGTGACATTGTTGTAATATTCGCTGTTGTAGTGTTGGGCTGTTGGGTGCCGCCAGCAGTGGTGGATGTGGGGAGAGAGATGGCGAAATTTTTGAGAGCGGATGATCTGGACGTGTGTCCAGCAGAAACAGTACATTTGTAAGAATGGATGTCATGAACTTATGACTTTTGAACACTATTAAGGTAAATACATTGTTTGTTCTCTATCAAAATCTTTCATTTGCTACCTATGCCTATCAGTAGTTAGTGCCTTCAGTAGTTTGAATCTTTTATTTAGCTGGCAGTAGTGGCGCTCGCTGTATTGCAGTAGTTCGAGTAACGAAGATTTTTGTGAGTTAAGTGATTTGTGAAAGGTATAGGTTAATGTTAGTCAGGGCCATTCTTTTGTAGGGATTATTGAAAGTCAGATTGCGTTGCGCTAAAAAATATTGTGTGTCAGTTTAGTGTTGATCAGAACAGGTAAAGAGCGAAATGTCTGAGTACGTTCAGTTTTGCTCAGCTGTTTGAAAATCAACTAATACAAGAGATTTATCAGCACACTAATTCACTAATTTTTCTAAGGGAACGTTTCAGTGTGACGACTGAAGACAATCGTTCAACGTGACAGAAGTGCAACAATTGCGCAAAATGCTGCAGATTTCAATGCTGCGCCATCAACAAGTGTCAGCGTGCGAACCATTCAACGAAACATCATCGATATGGACTTCCGGAGCCGAAGGCCCACTCGTGTACCCTTGACAACTGCACGACACAAAGCTTTACGCTTCGCCTGGGCCCGTCATTGTCGACATTTGACTGTTGATGACTGGAAAGACGTTGCCTGGTCGGGCGAGTCTCGTTTCAACTTGTATCGAGCGGATGGACATGATCGGGTATGGAGACAACTTCATGAATCCATGGACCCTGCTTGTCAGCAGCAGACTGTTCAAGGTGATGGAAACTCTGTAATGGTGTGGGGTGTGTGCAGTTTGAGTGATATGGAAGCCCTGATACGCCTAGATACGACTCTGACAGATGACACATACTTAAGCATCCTGTCTGATCACCTGCATCCATTCATGTCCATTGTGCATTCCGACGGACTTGGGCAGTTCCAGCAGGACAATGCGACACCCCGCACGTCCAGAACTGCTACAGAGTGGCTCCAGGAACACTCTTCCTAGTTTAAACACTTCCGCTGGCCACCGAACTACCCAGACATGAACATCATTTAGCATATCTGGGATGCCTTGCTATGTGCTGTTCAGAAGAGATTTCCACCCCTTCGTACTCTTACTGATTTATGGACAGCCCTGCAGGATTCATGGCGTCAGTTCCCTCCAGCACTACTTCAGACATTAGTCGAGACCATGCCACGTCGTGTTGCGGCACTTCTGCGTGTTCGCGCGCGCCCTACACGGTATTACGCAGGTGTACCAGTTTCTTTGTCTGTTCAGTGTATAAACTATTGTCTCTGGTCTTCCGCATGTTCAGGCGTTCTGTACTGTCTCCAACCACAGAGGCCTGAAAACTCTCATCTGGATCCTGTGGCTGTCTCACTCCTGTAAGCATCCCCTCGTCTACCAAGAGATGGCTGACCTCAAATCCTGCGTCACCCCTAATCTCAGCATGGCTTCTAAGGAACTATGTTGCGACCATCGTAGTGTTACGATATCGAGAATCAGACTGCATCAGATCATGTCAAGTTGGCGGGAATAATTGCTGTAGCGTAGTTAGGCCTAAAGAATGATCTTAAAAATACAGGGTGTTTCAGAATTCGACAGCAAAACTTCAGAAATGGATTCCTGATATAACAAGAAGAAAAAAGTCCGGTAAACATGGGCTCTAATATGCGTACTAAAAAGCACCTACCCATTTTGGGTACTATGAGGCAAATCTCTCCTACTGCGAGCTTTTTGCTTTCCGTGTTTTGGGAGGAGGTAGTAGGGACCAAAACAAGAGTAATATGTCCAGTAAACACGGGCTATACTGAATGTATTAAGATCTATGAGCACTTGTTCACGTTCGCTACTGTGAAACACGTCTCTTCTATTGAACAAGTGCGCATAGCTCTTAAGATATGCATTTTAGAGCCCGTGTTTACTGGACATTTTAATCTTGTTTTTCTCCATACGACCTGCTCCCAAAATATGGAAACCATAGAGCTTGCAGTAAAAGAGATTTGTTTCACAGTATCGAAGACGAAGATGTTTAATAGACTTTTTCTTATTGATATATGAAGAATCCATTCCTGAAGTTTTCCCGTCGAGTTTTGGAACACTCTGTGTAATGCAGTAATTTGATAAGAAAATAGAGGACGTAAAGGAACAGACAGAAAATACAGTTGAGCAGAGAATCGCAAATGTCACAGTGCAGGTCGAAGCCAAGGTAGCATAAGACGTAAAGACACCAAGCCCAAGGTAGAGGCTCTACAGTAACAAACAATTGTAGCAGAACAGGACATAAGCAAGCGATGAAAATAAATAAAAACAGGAGTAGGGCGCAGCGCGAGGATTTTGAGTGGAATTTTGAGGAGTCAAAGCTCAGCAATCTAAATTTAGAATAGAAGGGTCTCTACACACAGAATCTCTAGACGGCTTACGGAGAAATATACTAGCACACTGGAACAAAATAAAGAAAACAGAGGCAGCTTGCAGTTAAACGAAAAGAGATGGTCAACACTGGGCAAACGATGTAAGAGAGCAATGTGAAAGCCGGTCTCTGTGGCTGAGCGGTTCTAGGCTCTTCAGTCCGATATCGCGCTGCTGCTACGGTCGCGGGTTCGAATCCTGCCGCGGTCATGGATGTGTGTGATGTCCTTAGGTTAGTTAGGTTTAAGTAGTTCTAAGTCTAGGGGACTGATGACCTCAGATATTAAGTCCCATAGTGCTTAGAGCCATTTGAGCCATTTTTTAACCAATGTCAAATTTATGAAGAGTTTATTCAGAGATTTTTCCAAAAATTTTGCTCGCCTGAAATATAAGCTACTGTAGTGGTGGAGTTAATGTGGAGCATGGGGTACAGTAGTGGCAGTATTTCCTCCTGGATTTACAAGACGACAGGGAGACGGTAGTATTCCTCTGTTCCACCAATCACGTTCGGATACTGGAGAATGAACTCGTCGATCGGTTCACCAATGACGCTAACGGGAAGAAAATAATAAATACCGGGATCTGATATTTGGAGAACATTGTATCACCAACTCTTAGCGGCATGAAACAGTAAAGGGACAGTGAATGGGGTGTCACGGCCACATCCAAGTATAAAAGACTCTCCTTGACCATTTCAGCATGAATCCACAATTAACTTCCGTCTTCGTGCTGGTCATATCAATCTGGTGTGTCCAATTCTCACTGTTATAGGCCGAGATTCGCAGCTAGCTGATAATGTCCAGGTGGCGATTTAGTTTTAAAAAAATTCGTCTGAGTGGAGTGTATACTTTTAATTTGAGACCCTCATTGTTATGGGCGTGCTGGCTGCCAGATGGGGGAGGAGGGTGGCCTACCGCCGCATCTCTGAGTACCTCAGATGGAGGGATGGTTCGATGCGAGTCAAAATTCAGTTTTAATATTATGTAGAGTCTTAATTTCTTTTAAAAATGTTTTAATGTTCCTCCTATTGCATGTTCGGCTTGCCGACTTTGTCGATCTGATACAGTGGACAGGGTTGCTTGGTCGGATACGGGTGCGCCTTCCGACGCATGTAAGCTGTGGCCTTGAATCGCTACCGGATGCATCTACGTTACCCTTTTATCCTCCAGCTCTTTTAATAACGCATTCTTAACATCTCTTATGGGTCTCCTGTGCCAGTTTTCCTTTACCCCCTTTGTCTGTGCTTTAAAACTGGATGTTTCTGAGGTACTCGGTATGGAGGGGCCGATGACCATAATAATTTGCTCCCTTAAAAACCCAAAATCCATCCATTCATCAAGACGCTTCCAGAGTTAGGCTAGTGTACACCGGCAGACAGCGCTATTCTGAAAAATCGTTATTGGAGTGTCAATCCTGTATCATTATTCTCCGTCGACCACCTGAACAAGGATAGCATTTTGGACATGTATTCCTGAGGAAGCAGGCCAGACTATTTCATCCTCGTAATTAGTTCGGCAAGTCACCTCATACATGTGAAGTAAAGAAAAACTTTCAAAAAATGAAAAATTTATAATTCCAAACGTATTTAATGTCTAGAAAACACAAACATTCACGGGAAGACATTAGATTTTTTCCTAAACAAACAGAATATCAACTGTAATGGTAGCTACAGGTGCCAGTGTAACAGTTCCGTAGTTTCTGCACGGAGTCGTTTAAACAGATTTATTGTTTGATATAAATGAAGATAGTTTGATATGGTTATCGAGCTTCCTGTGCACTTTTAATTTGATGGAAGTAAGAATACTCCAAATTGTAAACTGTACTGCGTTGCTACAAAAAATTCTGACTCAAATGTTCAAGTGCATTCCGTTGTTGAAAAAGTAACAATTCTGGTTATAGATTTTTTTTTGTTAGAAGGACCAGTGTTTTTCCGTACTTTTTTGTGAAACCCACATTACCATATTTCTTAGACGATAAACTTTACACTTGTCCATTGCCTTTTGATTACTTGGTATATAAGGTGGTCAGAAACTGTCCCGAAAGATTGCAAGGGTGTCGCAAGGTAGGTTGTGCTGAGAAATATTTGCTAAGAAAAAAATTCTATACGTTGCACCTTTTCCGAATTAATTAGCATCGGCGTTAGCCAATCAGGCTGTTGTGCGCGCAAACTCAAGCGATCCGCTACATACAGTTAGTGTCAGTTGTTCTCTTAGCGCAGGAGACTGCTCAGCCTTTGGCTCAGGTTCGCCTCCTTACTACCGTCCCACGTTCAATTTTTGTTTCTCTCTCTTGCTCGGTTCGAGGAAAGCAAACGAAGAACACGTTTGGCCACACCGTCTGTGGCGGGCCGCTTGAATTTGCACGCGCAACGATCTGATTGGTTAACATCAATGCTAATTACACTACTGGCCACCAAGAAAAAATGCAGATGATAAACGGGTATTTATTGGACAAATATATTATACTAGAACTGATATGTGATTACATTTTCACGCAATTTGGCTGCATAGATCCTGAGAAATCAGTACCCACAACAACCACCTCTGGCCGTAATAACGGCCTTGATACGCCTGGGCATTGAGTCAAACAGAGCTTGGATGGAGTGTACAGGTACAGCTGCCAATGCAGCTTCAACACGATACCACAGTTCATCAAGAGTAGTGACTGGCGTATTGTGACGAGCCAGTTGCTCGGCAACCATTGACCAGACGTTTTCAATTGGTGAGAGATCTGGAGAAAGTACTGGCCAGGGCAGCAGTCGAATATTTTCTGTATCCAGAAAGGCCCATACAGGACCTGCAACATGCGGTCGTGCATTATCCTGCTGAAATGTAGGGTTTCGCAGGGATCGAATGAAGGGTAGAGCCACGGGTAGTAACACATATGAAATGTAACGTCCATTGTTCAAAGTGCGGTCAATGCGAACAAGAGGTGACCGAGACGTGTAATCAATGGTACCCAATACCATCACGCCGGTAATACGCCAGTATGGCGATGCCGAATACACGCTTCTAATGTGTGTTCAACCGCGACGTCGCCAAACACGGATGCGACCATCATGATGCTGTAAACAGAACCTGGATTCATCCGAAAAAAATGATGTTTTGCCATTCGTGCACCCAGGTTCGTCGTTGAGTACACCATCGCAGGCGCTCCTGTCCGTGATGCAGCGTCAAGGGTAACCGCAGCCATGGTCTCCGAGCTGATAGTCCATGCTGCTGCAAACGACATCGAACTGTTCGTGCAGATGGTTGTTGTCTTGCAAACGTCCCCATCTGTTGACTCAGGGATCGAGACAGGGTTGCACGATCCGTTACAGCCATGCGGATAAGATGCCTTTCACCTCGACTGCTAGTGATACGAGGACGTTGGGATCCAGCACGGCTTTCCGTATTACCCTCTTGAACCCACCGATTCCATATTCTTCTAACAGTCATTACATCTTGACCAACGCGAGCAGCAATGTCGCGATACGATAAACAGCAATCGCGATAGGCTACAATCCGACCATTATCAAAGTCGGAAACGTGATGGTACGCATTTCTCCTCCTTACACGCCGGTCAACTTCTGTTTGTGTATGAGAAATCAGTTGGATGATGATTAGTGTTTTAGGGCGCACAACAACGAGGCTATCAGCGCCCGCAAATCGGTTGGAAACTTTCCTCATGTCAGCACGTTGTAGGTGTCGGCACCGGCGCCAACCTTGTGTGAATGCCCTGAAAAGCTTGCATATCACAGCATTTTCTTTCTGTCGGTTAAATTTCGCGCCTGTAGCACGTCATCTTCGTGGAGTAGCAATTTTAATGGCCAGTAGTGTAACTCGGAAACGGCGCAACGTATCGAATATTTTTCTTAGCAATTATTTCTCAACACAATCGACCCTGCAACTCTCCTGCAACCTCTTCAGACTGTTTCTGACCCCCCTGTGTATGGATGATGTCTTAAGCACATACTTGACTATTTCCTTTCCTAAATATTGCAGTTCAGTGCTGCGTTACTTTGGGCTCACACCGACCGAGTTGGAGACACTGGACATTGAATACTGGAATGCATTTGGGAGGGCAGGGTTCAAATCCTTCTCTGGACACCTAGATTTAGGTTTTCCGAGGCTTTTCCAGATGCAGATGCTTGGATGCTTCTTTGAAAAGGGCACAGAAGAATTCCTTTCCCATAATTCCACAATATGTAGTTGTGCTGCATCTGTAATGCTCCCGTCGTGGACAGGACGTTAAACCTTAATGTTCCTTCCTTCATTTAGGCTGATTTTTTTTAGAATTTGTAAATAGTCATGTGTTAGATGTCAACTGTAATGTTATTCGCTAACTGAATACTTCATATCCACTAGTACTGCGTTGTCTCTTAGCGTTATGGTGAGAGTTAGGAAAAAGTCCCAGACAAAGCAAGAGCTTATGAGAGAAACATAAATCAATTTGACCAAATCCTATGAATACCTTCATGAATGAATGTTTCACTTAGTAAGGGAATGCACGCCGTTGTGAAAGTTCTTAAGAGTTGGAGCTCCTCCCAGTCTGGTTTGTAGTCTGAATGGGTACGGATGTTGCATAACATCGGGCACCCTACTCTAGAGCGAACGATTTATTCGTACATATTACTGCAACTGTAAATATCCCTCGTTCTTCAGCGAACACTAATGTTATTCTTGCTTGTGATTTCTCCTGCTGTTAAATACACTCCTGGAAATGGAAAAAAGAACACATTGACACCGGTGTGTCAGACCCACCATACTTGCTCCGGACACTGCGAGAGGGCTGTACAAGCAATGATCACACGCACGGCACAGCGGACACACGAGGAACCGCGGTGTTGGCCGTCGAATGGCGCTAGCTGCGCAGCATTTGTGCACCGCCGCCATCAGTGTCAGAAAGTTTGCCGTGGCATACGGAGCTCCATCGCAGTCTTTAACACTGGTAGCATGCCGCGACAGCGTGGACGTGAACCGTATGTGCAGTTGACGGACTTTGAGCGAGGGCGTATAGTGGGCATGCGGGAGGCCGGGTGGACGTACCGCCGAATTGCTCAACACGTGGGGCGTGAGGTCTCCACAGTACATCGATGTTGTCGCCAGTGGTCGGCGGAAGGTGCACGTGCCCGTCGACCTGGGACCGGACCGCAGCGACGCACGGATGCACGCCAAGACCGTAGGATCCTACGCAGTGCCGTAGGGGACCGCACCGCCACTTCCCAGCAAATTAGGGACACTGTTGCTCCTGGGGTATCGGCGAGGACCATTCGCAACCGTCTCCATGAAGCTGGGCTACGGTTCCGCACACCGTTAGGCCGTCTTCCGCTCGCGCCCCAACATCGTGCAGCCCGCCTCCAGTGGTGTCGCGACAGGCGTGAATGGAGGGACGAATGGAGACGTGTCGTCGATGAGAGTCACTTCTGCCTTGGTGCCAATGATGGTCGTATGCGTGTTTGGCGCCGTGCAGGTGAGCGCCACAATCAGGACTGCATACGACCGAGGCACACAGGGCCAACACCCGGCATCATGGTGTGGGGAGCGATCTCCTACACTGGCCGTACACCACTGGTGATCGTCGAGGGGACACTGAATAGTGCACGGTACGTCCAAACCGTCATCGAACCCATCGTTCTACCATTCCTAGACCGGCAAGGGAACTTGCTGTTCCAACAGGACAATGCACGTCCGCATGTATCCCGCGCCACCCAACGTGCTCTAGAAGGTGTAAGTCAACTACCCTGGCCAGCAAGATCTCCGGATCTGTCCCCCATTGAGCATGTTTGGGACTGGATGAAGCGTCGTCTCACGCGGTCTGCACGTCCAGCACGAACGCTGGTCCAACTGAGGCGCCAGGTGGAAATGGCATGGCAAGCCGTTCCACAGGACTACATCCAGCATCTCTACGATCGTCTCCATGGGAGAATAGCAGCCTGCATTGCTGCGAAAGGTGGATATACACTGTACTAGTGCCGACATTGTGCATGCTCTGTTGCCTGTGTCTATGTGCCTGTGGTTCTGTCAGTGTGATCATGTGATGTATCTGACCCCAGGAATGTGTCAATAAAGTTTCCCCTTCCTGGGACAATGAATTCACGGTGTTCTTATTTCAATTTCCAGGAGTGTAATTCCTATTTGTGTAGACCATTTCAGTTTTATAAAGGTGCGTCCACACGATGACTTTTCTGTTCAACTTTGCGCATGCGCTTACATTTCCAACAGCGCAACTACGCAGGAGCATTCCTGCATGCGTAATTGCCTCGAAATGGTGGCAGCGCGTAAGAGCGCACTGCTTCCGGGGTCCAGCTAGCAGACGTCAGACAACTGGGGCCCATGAGTGTTTCGTTGTGTAGTGTGTTGAGGTTAAGCTGTAAGGCGATTCTTGTGTAATAATGTTTGCTGACTCCAAAGAAAGCACGCCGAAATTTAGATGATTACAGATAAAGAGACGTCATATGGAACGTTGCTTCTAAAGATTACTTGAATAATAGTTTGAAGTGTGATGCGTCGGACGTCAAGTATTAGTAAATAGTATCCGATAATATTACTGTAAAGAATAAGATACCATTAGTCTGGAAGTGGGAAAACAGAGAAGAGGAAGCCTACAAATTTCTGAAAAGTGTACATGAAAACTGTGGACGATTATTCGTGCTATGGCTACTTAATAGCCCAATAACTCAGGAGCCTGACATTTGAACAAAAGAAATGGTGGGGTACGTGTAGCTCCTCTACAAACTACTAGATATTGAAAGAGATGACAATGACGAGGCAGAAAGTACGAAATTGGAAAAAGCAACTTCCGTTCAATAGATTCTGGTATACGAAATTCCCGAATTTGTCGAGTCCGAAGAAGTTAATCTACACATAATCTTTCACGTTTAAAGTTGCGTATACAACTTTTCTATAAAAATAAAGTACAAATGACTCACTGAAAGTTAATTACTCTTTATGTGATGACTAAGAATCTACCTTAACTATTTCTCAGATTAAGGAATGACTCGATCTGAAAGGCGAAATAAATAGATCAAACTGGTATATAAGTCGCGGTTACCAGCTAACGAAATATTATTGTTAGCATTATAGCTGCAGTTTCCCAAGCAGAAAATCTAAACTCTCGCTGTGACCACCTGAAATTTGCAAACAAAACGTTGTTGTCACTTTGTACTTCTCGTACCTTTGTTACTTAGATACTTTTCTATGCATAGCTGGGGTTGTGTTTTCTTTTTCTGTTGCCTTTTCAACACAATAATCTCAGCACAAACTCCCAAGCTTAGAAGGGGATCCATAGCAGATTGTTTGCGCAATGAGACGACCTGGCACGAAAACGCCCATGCGTACATGCGTTCACAAATTTTTGTGCGTGCGGTTTTATTAACGTACGTCTGCTACTCCACATGAGGAAAGAGACGTCGTGTGGACATATCTTCAACGAGGTGTAGATGCACATTGTTCTCTTTTTATATGTTTCTAACTGCAGACATTTCTATTGCATCAGTATTACCAATTTTCCAATAATAAAATACGGCTTGTTTACTGCACGCTTATCTAACATTGCTACTCCGAATATTGCTAAATTCTCCGACACACTGACATCTGTCACTTTTGCTATTGAGTTCAGTGAACAAGTTCCTCTCTTGTTGTCTGTTAGTTCCGCACGGCTCGAAGTTTACCTACGCGTCTGCTCAGCGTCACCGGATGTTGACACTACCGTCTCCAGGACAGGCTGCGCATGCGATCCAAGTGGTCTCCCGGATGTTCTACTCGAGTAACTCGCAAGCGTTTTCTCCTTGACTGTCAGACATCATGAATTCCATAATCTTTCCTTGAGAAAGTAGTCTTTGCACCCAAGGGCGATTTGCTGGAGCTAGCAGCGGAAACCTGTTTCCACACTGCTCGCGGCGAAAATCTCAAAACCGTTAAGGAACGACGGAAGTAATGTGGTACTAACGTCTACCCAAAGCAGGATACGGCCTTAGATGTATAAAGTGTACTGGAAGGGCCGATTCGAGAACATTTTCGAACACAATCGATTTATTATTTGGCGACCACCCGTCCCCACCTTTTTCCCCATACATTATACTCGCGTCAGTTTTCGCTACTAATCAAGATATGTCCTGCGCCCCCGGCGCCCCTCTCAGCTTAGCGTCCTAAACAGTGACTTATGTCGCATTTACCTTAAACCTGCCTTGTGTACTGGCATAGTTTAGCAATTAAGAATGCCTCTTCATTTTCTTTTCATGATTACATTCTATTATCGCCCGTGCTCTTCTGGTTCCTTCGAAACCACTCATGACGAAAATTTTTATTCAGTTTCATTCTGGTAGCTGGACACAGTGAACTTCCCACGCCATCATTCGTAGAAAATTTCCCTCTATCCAAACGATCCCTCACTCATGGAAATAACGTGAAGTCATATGGGGAAATAAGAAATTTAGGTCATTAGAGAAAGAGTAATAGCTCGAACCGTGCAAGGACAGGGAAGGGAACTTGTCTTGGCGTAGTTGAAGGAATTTTACCGGCGTTTGCTAGGGTTGAGTTTTTTTTAAAAAAAAAACGGAAATTTGAATCGTGGTGGGCTATAGAGAAATCTATGAGCTCCCCTTCCTCAGTCACTTACGTAGTATATGTAGTAATAAGAACGCACCTCTAACAATGCTATTCACGTGGCGAGATGAGCCTCCTTGGAATTTTTTGAGAATTTTTTTAGGACGACAGGATATGACGTGCAGTCTGCTCGTCTATCTTGGAGTGTGATACCCAGGAAGAACAAAGTTACTTCGTTTTAATGTTATCTTACAGACTTATAAGACCTGCAAGTGTATATAGGCTCAATAATGTGTGCCTAATGATAGATTCAAACCGATTTTTTTTTTTTTTTTTTTTCTTTATTGAATTTCAATTCCCCCCAAAGGGGGCGGGCTGGCAGCAGCTTAGGACGCCGCTCTGCAGCCTACTGATTTTCTGACAAAGAGCAGGAGAATAAATAATAATAAAAAAACAGGCGATAAAATCGGGGACTTAGTGAGTAACAAGGTGAAAAGAAAATGGGGAAATTAAAACAAGCAACAGAGGGATGATGAAGCGAATAAAAATACATACGGAGCAGACAGGGAAAACAATAGACAGTTAAAAAAAACACGGCGACAGTCTGGATTCTGTTCGCAAAGTATATAAAATTCACACCCAGCGACAGCATGGTTTCTGTTCGCAACACAACACTGAATAGGCACTAGAACACAGCACGAAAAAGTCGGCAAAGGTGACACCACAGTCGAGAGCAGGTGGGGGGAAACTGGACAGGAGATGGGAAAACAAAAGGGGGGAAAGGAGAGTAAAAGCGAAGGGGGGGGGGGGGGAAACTGGGAAAGGAGCTGATGGAGGATGAGGACCCATAAGAGGGGTAGGGGGCAGACGCGACAGGGAGGGGGGGTAGGTAGAGGAGGGGAATACAAAAGGACTGGGGGGGAGAAGGGAGGTAGGGAGAGCCGTAGTGGGGAGGAAAACGGAACGGAAGGGGGGGGGGGGAAGAGGGAGCCCAGGGAAAGGACAGAGGAAAGGAGGGGGAGGGAGGATCAGAGTTGATAGGAAGGATAAATGGAGGGAGAGAGGGCATCATCCGGGAGGGGGAGCTGACGGAAGCCACCTTGGGAAAGGAGATGGAGGGTTTAGAGATGGAGGGTAGGGGGGACACAACGGTGAAGACGTGGCAGGGGGCAAGGATGGGAGAGGAGAGGAGCAACCAGGGGGTGAGTGGGTTCAAGACGGCGGGAGGTGTAGAGGATGCGGATATGTTCGAGGAAGAGGAGCAGATGGGGGAAAGGAATGAGATCATAGAGGATCCGCGTGGGGGACGGGAGGCGGATACGGAAGGCGAGGCGGAGTGCATGATGCTCAAGGATCTGGAGGGACTGATAGAATTTGGGGGGGGGCAGATATCCAGGCAGGACTGGCATAACAGAGGATGGGACGGATTAAGGATTTGTAGGTGTGGAGGATGGTGGAGGGGTGCAACCCCCATGTCCGGCCAGAGAGGAGTTTGAGGAGGCGGAGGCGGTTGTGGGCTTTGGATTGGATGGATCGGAGATGAGGGATCCAGGTGAGGTGACGGTCAATGGTGAGGCCAAGGTAGGTGAGGGTGGGGGTGAGACGGACAGGACGTGCTCAGACAGTAAGGGAGAAATCCAGGAGCCGGAAGGAGCGAGTGGTACGACCTACGATGATTGCCTGGGTCTTGGAAGGATTTAGTTTCAGGAGCCATTGGTTACACCATGCAGAAAAAAGGTCAAGGTGATTCTGGAGAAGGCGTTGGGACCGTTGGAGGGTAGGAGCGAGGGCGAGGAATGCGGTGTCATCAGCATATTGCAAGAGGTGCACTGGAGGGGGGGGTTGGGGCATATCGGCCGTGTACAGGAGGTAGAGGAGAGGGGAGAGGACAGAGCCCTGGGGCACACCGGCAGAGGGGTAGAAGGTGCGGGAATTGGCATGATGGATGGTAACGTAGGAGGGGCGGCGGGAGAGGAAGGAGGCCACCAGACGGATGTACACTCCTGGAAATTGAAATAAGAACACCGTGAATTCATTGTCCCAGGAAGGGGAAACTTTATTTACACATTCCTGGGGTCAGATACATCACATGATCACACTGACAGAACCACAGGCACATAGACACAGGCAACAGAGCATGCACAATGTCGGCACTAGTACAGTGTATATCCACCTTTCGCAGCAATGCAGGCTGCTATTCTCCCATGGAGAAGATCGTAGAGATGTTGGATGTAGTCCTGTGGAACGGCTTGCCATGCCATTTCCACCTGGCGCCTCAGTTGGACCAGCGTTCGTGCTGGACGTGCAGACCGCGTGAGACGACGCTTCATCCAGTCCCAAACATGCTCAATGGGGGACAGATCCGGAGATCTTGCTGGCCAGGGTAGTTGACGTACACCTTCTAGAGCACGTTGGGTGGCACGGGATACATGCAGACGTGCATTGTCCTGTTGGAACAGCAAGTTCCCTTGCCGGTCTAGGAATGGTAGAACGTTGGGTTCGATGACGGTTTGGATGTACTGTGCACTATTCAGTGTCCCCTCGACGATCACCAGTGGTGTACGGCCAGTGTAGGAGACCGCTCCCCACACCATGATGCCGGGTGTTGGCCCTGTGTGCCTCGGTCGTATGCAGTCCTGATTGTGGCGCTCACCTGCACGGCGCCAAACACGCATACGACCATCATTGGCACCAAGGCAGAAGCGACTCTCATCGCTGAAGACGACACGTCTCCATTCGTCCCTCCATTCACGCCTGTCGCGACACCACTGGAGGCGGGCTGCACGATGTTGGGGCGTGAGCGGAAGACGGCCTAACGGTGTGCGGGACCGTAGCCCAGCTTCATGGAGACGGTTGCGAATGGTCCTCGCCGATACCCCAGGAGCAACAGTGTCCCTAATTTGCTGGGAAGTGGCGGTGCGGTCCCCTACGGCACTGCGTAGGATCCTACGGTCTTGGCGTGCATCCGTGCGTCGCTGCGGTCCGGTCCCAGGTCGACGGGCACGTGCACCTTCCGCCGACCACTGGCGACAACATCGATGTACTGTGGAGACCTCACGCCCCACGTGTTGAGCAATTCGGCGGTACGTCCACCCGGCCTCCCGCATGCCCACTATACGCCCTCGCTCAAAGTCCGTCAACTGCACATACGGTTCACGTCCACGCTGTCGCGGCATGCTACCAGTGTTAAAGACTGCGATGGAGCTCCATATGCCACGGCAAACTGGCTGACACTGACGGCGGCGGTGCACAAATGCTGCGCAGCTAGCGCCATTCGACGGCCAACACCGCGGTTCCTGGTGTGTCCGCTGTGCCGTGCGTGTGATCATTGCTTGTACAGCCCTCTCGCAGTGTCCGGAGCAAGTATGGTGGCTCTGACACACCGGTGTCAATGTGTTCTTTTTTCCATTTCCAGGAGTGTAGTTGATAGGAACGGCGTAGGTTTGGAGTTTAAACAGGAGACCGGGATGCCAGACACGGTCGTAGGCCTTTTCAAGGTCAAGTGAGACAAAAATGGCGGAGCGATGGGAGTTAAGCTGGAGGGAGAGGAGATGAGTGAGGCGGAGGAGTTGGTCATCAGCAGTCAAACCGATCTTCTTACACAGTTTTCTGTACTGCAGCAGCATTCGCTCCGTTGACTGCAAAAACGGTACCGCCGAAAAAAGGAGCATCATCGAGTCTGAAGCAAACGCTTTGCAACGCTCTGAAACATTTGAATATCGTTAAATTATGTGGAGACATTCTTCGAAACATCGATCCACTGTCAGGTCTGAAAAAATGAGCAGTACTGCAAAACTGATGGGCACCATTCATTCTTCCACTGTGGCAGGTCCTGATGAATTACGAGAAAGGCAACAGGTCAAGATTCAGCTCTTGGTTGTAATGATTGTATGAGCATGCGGTTCGTACTGAAAACTTTCGTATTACAGTGAGAGGCACCCACATGCCTTGCTCATACTGTGGCATCAAGCAGTCAGGCCTGCAAGATGAGTGGTCTGCCAAGCGAGTGGATTCATTCTTATTTATCGAGTAACATGAACTCTCGTACTCACAATTAAGTTATCAATTATCTTCCTATATGAATAATACGCAACGGAAACGCACCTTTGACTATCAGTAATTTACAGAACTCTGACTGTTCACTACGCACTGGCAATACCACATTTTCTTTTTTTTTTTTTTTATTTAACGGCTTTTATCAACACGTGGCCATCGCACTGAATATGAATGGCGCACGCATTATAAATTCTGGATATCATGACAACATACAATTCGAAGGAAAAGGCCACCAATCTTTTTCTTTTCACTATCTTATTTATTCCGATAAATTCTGTAACCTAAACACACAAATTCTATAACCTACAACAATAACACATGAGAAATTCCGCCCAGTGGGCATGGATTTACATTGGTGATTCTCTACCTTATGGTCTCGTAATTATTTAACGCTACAGTGCACTTTCTGGATAGGATGGTGGATCTTTTATTATACCTCACACTTCGACTCTCACAATCATCATCACTAAACTTTCCTCCAGATCGAGCGGTACCGAAGGAACAAGCATAACCCACTAATCTTTTGAAACTACCTTACTACTGTCCCATGCAATCCACACATACCCAAATTACATGACATACACCACACTACAACATGGAATACAATACAATAAATAGTCACAACACTATCACTTTCAGCTTTCCCACTTCAATTAGTATTTTTCCCAGTTTCACACGATACTGCCCCACTTTGTAATTCTACTTTCCTACTATGAACTCTGGAGATATATGCACGTCTTCCTGTGCAATGCAAACCAAGTGGCGTTGCTGGATAGACGGCCGACTCACCTTGCTTCTCTCTCAGAGTTTGAATCTAGCGTCACACGGAATCATATCACGCAAAGTAATATTAAGAACATATTCATCACACACGCGAGTCCTCAACTGATATCATGGACGAGTACTTCACTTTATCCTTTGTCTCATACACAGATTGAGACTCACACCGTACTCACCACGTGGAAGTACTCGTCTCTAATTTCAAGTCCTGCACACGCCATTTCTTAAATATTTCAACTTATAGTACACACGCGATTTCTTAAATATTTCAACTTATTGTACACACGCTAGTAATTCAGCTTAACTTAAGCACACGGAAGTATTTCAACTTATTGCTACACGTGGTTTCATTGTGACCGTTGGTCACTTCCGAAGATTACTACGATCCCATTAATATTACCTGCCTGACATTTAATTCTCCCCACAAAAGTTCCTGAAATAGAGAAATTATTATTTCAAACTACTCTTAAATATTCAACATGCATACCATGTCTCCACTCTTTTGTCTTTACAGAGCACAACTAAGACAGGTCTTAACAGCACAAGATCCAGCGGCAGAGTGCCGAAACATGGCCGTTCTTCAGGTCCTCTCGCACCTCTGCTGAAGTGGGGGAGCACCTTGTTACCGTATTGGTCAGCCACATTTCAGGCACTCAAAGCTCAGGTAAATTTCATCTCTTTGGTCCCACCAAAGGTGGCCAAAGGATCGTCTCAAAGATGATCATATATTCACATTCACTATCTGCGGTTAGCAGACGACCATACATTCATTCATTTCACAGATCTCACCAAACTGGATGTAGGGATTTATTTTGTGGGAGTGCACATGTGATCAATTAAATAAATATATTGTCATTCTTTCCCACACTGGTATCCGGCTTCGCTGTATTAATTGAAATTGAGTTATTATTAGAAAAAATATGTTGTTCAGACAAGAATAATGAAGTATGTTGTACCTATTTTCAATGTCGGGCGGTACTGTACCCTTTCACCACCGGTTACCCATGCAAAAAAAAATTGCACGGTACTATCCTTGCAATGCGAGGGTAGTTCTGAACATTTTTTAAAGAAAGCTGTATTAGAACAAACGTAGCAAGTCATCAAAATAACCAGGAGGAGACCTTAAATTGCGGGGTAAAAACCTTTACACAGCAAAGTCTAAATACAAAACAAAATCAACAAAAGAAAAACATTGCGTACACTAGTTACATTAGAATGTCAGGCTCCATACCATTACTCTAAAATATACATCAAACCTACAGAGAAATAAAACTGAGAAGAAAAACAATGAAATATACCACAAGTTACATACTGGTTACGTAATATAGTTCATCTAAGACATCATGTCATACCTAATTACCTATCATCACTTAAGCAATTGCCACCACTACTTGACTGTGAGTTTAACCTCATCCTTGTCCACCAGTACAAATACCTGCTGCTGAGCTAGTCAGTCCATCAACTTTGATCAATACACCCAGTAAATAGTTAGCAGTAAGTGCTTGAATCCACCAGTAGCTCTCGTATCTTACTCTACTGCTCATTTCTCTGTTGTTACACATTTAGACGACAAGAAGTTGCATTTCGACTAGCCTTCGTTACACTTTAATGTGAAATATCACCACTGTGATAATGCAAATAAGTGGCTTCAGTCAACACACCAACAAGATCATTACTGTCCGCGACATCAAAATGCATCAGTTAATTCCGATATTTGTTGTGCAATGCAAATTCTTGTCCCCTGTGACAACCTTACTGACCAATGCAACAAGAGCCGCTACGTTAGTATTACGCCACTCGCTAATAATTAAAGCATCATTGTACCAAATATTCTAATAAACATGCTACATGAACTTGATAACCCAGAACAAAAAAAAAAACTATTCTAAACACAAAATCTAATGAAATACAATTACACTTGCTGTCCCTTCAGGAATGAAACATATAAAAAAAATTTACACAATTACAAGTACAAATACATTATTCCCTATCTTGCGAGTCACACGGAATCATTTCATTCTGTGATTTTCTTGGGGTCAAAAAAGTTGCTGACAGGTTCCCTAGAAACACTGTCTCGGTGTCAAAGCTCTCCCATGGTTACCCGGACGAAAGTCTTTAAGTCACTCAAATCGGCATTTTGAACACATTAAACACAACTGTCATAGTCACTCTCAGAGTACCATCCACACGAATCTGGTCGTCCAGAAATGGCCCTACAACTACTATTACCCACGGTTCTGTCCTTTCAGTTCATGGTGTAATTAAAAGTCGTAAGTTCCAACAAACAGCACTTATTACCGCACCAATTAAAGAAATGCCTCCTACTACAAATGCAAATGTCAATGTCCCACTTTAGTTTCTTGCATTCATACAATAATTAGTCACCAAACGACAACTGTCCTCTTTAAGTATACCAAGCGTCCCACATGCAATTCACAAAGCACACTTAACAAGTCACTGCCAAAAGTTTATGGATCACACCGTTCAGCGGTCAAGACAAAACAAAACAATCGTCCTGTCTGCTAAAGACAAAATCTTTTCCACCACTCACAACGTGGGAACACCAGTCCTTCACTTTCCACTTTATGGAGACATACGAGCAGTCATCTTGTTTCACGGCTCCACAGTCCAGTACTAGTTAATAGTTGCTGTTAAAAAATGCCCGCCGCCGGACTCTGCCGCGCGTCGTTCATTCTGCCGTCGGTCCGCCGCCGCGCGAGCCGTTGAGCCGAAGAAACCACCCGCTGTTGCCTCCGCGGGATACTGTCTCCAGTCGTAAGGGTGGCGGAACTTACGAATGGCAGCCAGTGGTAGGTGCGTGTCGCCCCAGGCCGTTGACCTGCTGTAGCGGGCGCGTGGAGTGTACCCCGACCGGCAGTGGAGTGGGGAGTGCCACGGCTCTGTCGCCTCTCCCCTGGCTTACGTGGTACTGGCGCGTTCTGTGTAGCCCCTCAGCAGTACGACACCCAATCAGTCCGACCCTTCCGTGCATCTCGCAACATTACAGACAAAAGAATATTCTTACATTATTTAAATACTCATTGATTACATGTATGATCTATTAGATACATTGGCAATAAAAGAATCTTTGTTCCAAAAAACATAAAATTATACACCCTAGTTTTCTACACATACAACATCAACATTTATCCCTTTTCTATATACAGCCCATGCTTGTGCTACTGATTGTACCTGTCGTCCCTCATACAAAACATGAAAGTGTTAAAAAAAAGGAATAAGAAACAATTTATACAGCTCATAATTACAATATCAAATAGTAGACTACGCTAACATCCTATCACATTGACAATATTAGAAACTGTTAATTCTAAAACTACAATACACAGTGAACCTTTGTGCTTGTGACAGACTGAAATTAATACCCCTTGATAGTGTTCTAACAAAAAAATAAGAAATAATCTACACAGCTCAAAATTACCTACCACATGTTGTTAAATAGTAAACTACTTTAACATCCTAACACAATAAACATTTTAGAAACTGATGACTCTAAATCTACAACATACAATGCACCTTTGTGCTTGTGACAGACTGAAATTAGTATCTCTTTATATATTTTACCTTTTTATTATATATAACAACATTTCTAGGACATGTATGTACCATCCACATGATGTCAGATCCTGATCTGCCATCGAGGTTCATCCAAATCAAACAATAAAGCACAATAATGTTTTAGTTATGGATCGGTAGCATCCCCTTTACAGGAGTGTGCGCATTGATCACACTACTCTACGACTCTCACTCACCAGACATCACATTTTCCTTCTCATTCCATCCATTAATACACTAACAGAATAGGTCTAGAAGTCAGTTAACCTTAACACCACCACACTCACGACAACATACCATACCTTTGCTCCCTTATACTCAACCACATAACACATGAAGCTGTTTCGGAGATAGCATTCCAGTCTCCGAATTCGTCCTTTCACTCTGGCACCTCTCTCCATCGGCTTACCTCTGCATTCACTTTACCGATTATTCATCCTGCTAAATATCAACTTAGAATTGCGACATTTCATCTAAGAACAAAAAATACACAAATTATTCATCCTGCAAAATAACTGTACACATTCTTGGTACCGTTTTGAATAGTTATACTGGCACCAGGCTTCAACAACAACAACAAAAATTACTTTTTTTTCATGTTGCAAATGTTATGGTAAGAATTAGATTTACACTTATATTACATCTTACGTCAGTATTCCACAACGTTCACCACCTGGATCTCATACTCCCCTTATGTCCCTTCACGTTGTGCAGTTGTACTTATCTCGTCATTCGTATTTCGGCTCTCCGTCCGTCCACTACTTCATCATTTCCTGGTCTTCCTTCGCCATTGGCATCAATCTCTATTGCAGGATACACAGGCCTCTCTGTAACATACATCTAAGACATCTCCACATTATTAATTCTACTCACCTTTATTTACCACTGTTTCATCACGTCGAATCTCTCTTTATTAATCACACTGCTTCACGTCGCTTCTCTCCTTAAATATCACCTTTATCAACTACCATTTATCACGTCGCTTCTCTCACTATCTACCATCTTTATCCTCTCATTACTCATCACGTCGTTTCTGCTTGATCCTTATTCATATGACAAAAAATACGTACATACACCACTCTGTCGACTCCTGTTCATGACTCATTCGACCAGTCTATTCCGTCATATTTCCTGACATCCCGCCTGAAAATTCTTATGTTCGATTTGACCCTGCACAACGTTACACACCACAAATAAATACACTGACTATCTACCATAAATTGCCTACTTTCGGTCTATCCTTAACTTTTCCATAATTTGATGTTAGAAATGTGATGAAGCCCACGAGATTGTTTTCCCTTGATCGTCTCAATCAGTACAGCATTTTCCTGGACAATCCGCCTCACTCTGAATGGTCCACTATACACAGTAAAGAATTTGCTAGTTAGGAATCTAAGTTTACATGAAAATTAAATGTGTGCAGAGAATATACAAGCTGGGAGAAATGGGCAGCCCAAGTGTTAGAAACTTTGGTGCTAGTGGCCTCTTTCACTAACACCAGATTCTGAACAACCATACGCAGCACCTCATTATAACTGTCACCATGACAATGACATACTACCGATCAGACGGCAGCTAATCTAAAAACTTCGATCACAATGTTGACTTTAAGTACCAGCAATAGTCAAATCGCACTAATTAAACTGGACTCATTGGCATTAACCTAACATTTTTAGCAACTGGTTTTTGAGGAAACAGTCCTTTTACTTTAGTGTTCGAAATTAAAATTTGCAAATTTTAGATGCCATTACTGGTGTTTCATTCTCTGATCAGAAGTATGGTATTTGCATTCGTACATATCAGTAGAGTATGTCTGCTACATAAACAATTTTCAGTGCCAGTGGCAAGTGTTTTAATGCAACATGCTAAGGGCTGATATGTTGATATGTTGGATCCATCAATCTATTACGAAAAGAAAGAAATGCCAGGATTCCATGCTCTCCTGTCATTCTGATAGTTTCTGCTGTTCCTATCCTCGACTCTGTCTGACCTATGAGTCGTATCTCCGTTTACGATGTTGCTCTCATTACCAAGTTCCTGTAACAAGTGCTGAAATGACGCGGAATCGTCTAAGCCTCTGCCTGCTATCACTATATCTCTGCGCAATCTCACTGGCAACTTCGTTATACAGATCCTAACGAGCTCCCCAGTTTCGTATGGCACATCCAAATACCTATTTCGTCTCAGCATTTCCTGATAGCACGCCACTGGATCCCTTATACCACCTACGTTACAATTTGGCATCATCAATATGCTTTGCTTAACCTGGTCCTGCTTACTTTTCGACCAGAATTCATTTCAAAACTTGTCACAAAAATTCTTGTAGCTACTACAGTCTTTAATAACTTCCTGCATTTTCGCTCTAGCCTCGTCCCTCAAATGGTTACACACAAACTTCATTCTGAGGAGCGGTCCCCACGATGAAGGTAATGAATCTTGAAATTGAGACAGCCACAGGCATGGATGTTGGTAATTATCAGGATCCGGAAAACAAGTGTACGTTTGTACCGACATGAAGTGCCTCCTACATTCTCCTTCCGCATTTATGTTTTCCGACCTTGGACTATACCCAGTTGGGTTTGCCACCTGTTTTATCCGACACAACCGTTCTTCTAACTCTCTGAGTTCGTCTTCCTCTTTCTGCCTATTTTCGTTTTTGAATTTATCTCACTCTCCCTCTGCAATCTACCTGGTGGTGTGTCACCTTCGCTACTGCACGCTAATTGCAACTGTGCTAGTTCTTCCCTATGTTTCCTACTTATTTCTAATTGCGACTCTTTAAGCTGTAATAGTGATTGTATCTCCCCCTGGTTGGCATAAACCTCTCGCTGCGTACTGTCAGAGCCTGTCTCACCTCTTATACTGATCTTTTCTACATCTGCACTAATCGTATTCATTCTGACCACTACCTCTTTGATTCGCTCATCTGGCAACACGTCCCTACGTTCGGTAGTATCACTCTCTATTGCAAAAATTCGTATCTTCAAATTATTGGCTTTTTCTTTCACGGCGTCACATACTTGCTTCAACACACCCAGATTCTTCTCCCCCTCATCTAACCGATTATTAACTGCCGACAGACGCAGCTTCCTCATTGCCTCTTTATTTCCCTTATCCACTGCCTCCAATCTTTCCTTACTATCTTGATCCACCGCTTCCAATATTTCCTTTTTATCTATATCCATCGCTTCCAATCTTTCCTTATACGCTTCCCATCTTTCCTTATATGCTTCCCATCTTTCCTTATTATCTTTATCAATCGCTTCCATCTTTCCTTATACTCCCTATCTCTTTTCTTATTGTCTCTATCCATCCTCTCTCAAAACTGCAGTAGCACATTGTCATTTGCTACTTTCGGTGCGCTCACCTTGTTCGCCTGAGAAACCGTAGCTTCGCTAAGGGTAGCTGCACTTTCACTGCATACCTGACCCAGTCCCAGCTCGCCCGCGTCGTCGGGAAAAGCCCTCGATTGTGAACAAAGCCCGCCGCTTAAAGGATCACCTAGCTGCGGTCCACTGAACAATTCAGCCCCTTCCGAGTGTTTGCCGTTCCTGCTCATTAGCCCATGATCGACACCTACTTCCTGCTCCACTGCTACATTCACCCCAGAATCAATCTTCTCCATGGTGACTACACTTTCCGACTGCGACCTAGTTACTACGGACATTACGCAAAAAAAAATTTATACAACCCTCTTCCAGCCTTGGACGACGTAGCAAGCAATTACATAAAAAAAAAAATAAAAGATCCTCACCAATCCAGAGAGAAATCGCAAACCAAAAAAATTTTTTTTACTTCTTAGCCCTATCACAATATATTCCATCAAATAAAAAAATCTTAACAGCAATAATCCTAACAGTACAATCCTGGCAAAATATCCTGGCAAAATATATCCTGGCAAAAAATATCCTGGCAGGGTCGAAATTATGAGAGGCACCCACATGCCTTGCTCATACTGTGGCATCAAGCAGTCGGTCCGGCAAGATGAGTGGTCTGCCAAGCGAGTGGATTCATTCTTATTTATCGAGTAACATGAACTCTCATACTCACAATTAAGTTATCAATTATCCTCCTATATGAATAATACGCAACGGAAACGCACCTTTGACTATCAGTAATTTACAGAACTCTGACTGTTCACTACGCACTGGCAATACCACATTTTCTTTTTTTTTTTTTTTTTTTATTTAACGGCTTTTATCAACACGTGGCCATCGCACTGAATATGAATGGCGCACGCATTATAAATTCTGGATATCATGACAACATACAATTCGAAGGAAAAGGCCACCAATCTTTTTCTTTTCACTATCTTATTTATTCCGATAAATTCTATAACCTAAACACACAAATTCTATAACCTACAACAATAACACATGAGAAATTCCGCCCAGTGGGCATGGCTTTACATTGGTGATTCTCTACCTTATGGTCTCGTAATTATTTAACGCTACAGTGCACTTTCTGGATAGGATGGTGGATCTTTTATTATACCTTACACTTCGACTCTCACAATCATCATCACTAAACTTTCCTCCAGATCGAGCGGTACCGAAGGAACAAGCATAACCCACTAATCTTTTGAAACTACCTTACTACTGTCCCATGCAAACCACACATACCCAAATTACATGACATACACCACACTACAACATGGAATACAATACAATAAATAGTCACAACACTATCACTTTCAGCTTTCCCACTTCAATTAGTATTTATCCCAGTTTCACACGACACTGCCCCACTTTGTAATTCTACTTTCCTACTGTGAACTCTGGAGATATATGCACGTCTTCCTGTGCAATGCAAACCAAGTGGCGTTGCTGGATAGACGGCCGACTCACCTTGCTTCTCTCTCAGAGTTTGAATCTAGCGTCACACGGAATCATATCACGCAAAGTAATATTAAGAACATATTCATCACACACGCGAGTCCTCAACTGATACCATGGACGAGTACTTCACTTTATCCTTTGTCTCATACACAGATTGAGACTCACACCGTACTCACCATGTGGAAGTACTCATCTCTAATTTCAAGTCCTGCACACGCCATTTCTTGAATATTTCAACTTATGGTACACACGCGATTTCTTAAATATTTCAACTTATTGTACACACGCTATTAATTCAGCATAACTTAAGCACACGGAAGTATTTCAACTTATTGCTACACGTGGTTTCATTGTGACCGTTGGTCACTTCCGAAGATTACTACGATCCCATTAATATTACCTGCCTGACATTTAATTTGTAAGTAGGCTGTTTATGTTTTCTCTATGTAAGTAGGCTGTTTATGTTTTCTTATTGGCAACGTTACGTAGCGCTCAATATGAAAATCACTGGCTGTGCTGTGTGCAGTCTGTGGCTAGTTTGCATTGTTGTCTGCCATTGTAGTGTTAGGCAGCTGGCTGTGAACAGCGCGTAGCGTTGGGCAGTTGGAGGTGAGCCGCCAGCAGTGGTGGATGTGGGGAGAGAGATGGCGGAGTTTTGTAATTTTTCATGAACTGATATATATATTATGGCATGTGATGATATTAAGGTAAATACATTGTTTGCTCTCTATTAATATCTTTCATTTGCTAACTATCCCTATCAGTAGTTAGTGCCTTTAGTAGTTTGAATCTTTTATTTAGCTGGCAGTAGTGGCGCTTGCTGTATTGCAGTAGTGGGAGAAACGAAGATTATTGTGAGGTAAGTGATTTAGTGATTTGTGAAAGGTATAGTTTAATGTTAGTCAGGGCCATTATTTTGTAGGGAATTTTGAAAGTCAGATTGCGTTGCGCTAACAAAATATTGTGTGTCAGGTTAAGCACAGTCGTGTAAAATTGTTCAAAGGGGACGTTTCATATGTCGACCCTTAGCCGAGGATACCTCACTGGAATCTTCTGATTTTTTCTTGTAGTTTGTGTATTTAGTGTAGCTTTTGTTTATTGCTAGCGCGTAATTGTAGAGAGAATCTCCTTTGTAGTTGCAGTCTTTCATTGTTGTACAGTAAAACAGTTGTGGCATGCATGTAGATTTGCACCAAGTTTTTCGCAGCTGCAATTAACTAGATATTATTTTCAGTGCTATTTTAATGTGTTCTCTTATTTTTGATCTTCAAATTGTGTTTTTCTGTGTTGTCGTGTGAAATACTGTGACAATAATGGCGTGTGAAAAACGTAATACTAGGCTCCAAAGTAAACTGAGAAATGACAGTGAAAATGAAAGCAGTGTGTTAGCGCCACCGAGTAATGAATTAACTGATGTTCAAAGTAGTAATTTGATAATTGTGCATAGGGAAATGGAGCGGGCGGCAAACAATGGCGTGGACAGTGAAACAATTAGTGAAGAGGGAAGCATTATCGATCGATCGGTCGGCAACAGCTCGCCTCAGGAATCCGAAATGATAGGACACAATTTTGCAAACACTGTAGATTCAGGTTTTGCGTCCTCACCGTTTTCTCAAATGAGTCAAGACACATTTTCTGCATGTCAAAATGTCAATGTTGCCGGTGCAAATTCACTGCCGAAAAGCACTGAGGAACATGTTTCAGACACCAGTGCATTGTTATTACAGTTAATGCAACAAATGGGACAAAAGCTACAAAAGTTAGACACAACACTTGAACAAAATCAGAGACAAACACAGCAAAAGCTTGAAAAGTTAGACACAATGGAACAACACCAGAGACAAACACAGCAACAGTTAGACACAGTGGAACAAAATCTCAAAAAGTTAGACACAATGGAACAAAATCTTCAAAAGTTAGACACCACACTTGAACAAACACGTGAAGATTTAACTAGTGAGTTACATAACATTGAATCGAAATGTCAAAAAGTCTGTAATGACGTAAAATCACAAATTTGTGAGCATTTCCAACCTATTTTTTCGCGGCATGAAAATGCATTACAGAATCATGAAGCAGCCATAAAAGAACTGCAAACTATTTTTCATGAAAATCACAACACCTTGCAAGCTAAAATTGACTCAGTTGCATCTACCGATTCGGTTACGCAACTTGCAATAACTCAGGAAAACTTAAAGGACACAGTAGATTCGATTTCAACACAAATGGACATTCTGAAACTTGGTTCAGAAAAACACACTGAGGAAATGTGTTCACTATCGGAGAAAGTAGCCGAACTTTCGGATCAGGTCACTAACTTATCTACAAAGGTAGATGATGATCTGAATGACACAAGACCTGTAGCCTTCACTGACACTGAAGATTGCGAACAAATTAGGAAATTCAAACAAAATCAGAATCAGATTAATACGCAACACCAAAGAGAAATCCGGGAAGTACAAGATCAGCTGACACAGTTAATACACGAATTACGTATTTCAGAGGATACTCGCGCCCCAATACGGGAAGAGGGACACAGAAATACGGAACAGCCACAAAATAATAACACAGGGCATTTCGGAAGTTATGAAAGAAATTGGCAATGTGCACCGAATTTTGAGATGGAACGGCCGACACGACCTAACAATGACCGATATGCGACTCGACGACATGATGATTTTGACTATAAGCTGTTCATTACTACACGTAAATTCAAAACATTTAAGAATTCTGGCAACGACATTCATCCACAAGCATGGCTCCATCAATTCTCTCATTGTTTTCCTCCCAACTGGTCATTGGAGCACAGATTAGAATTTATGTGTGGCTACTTGGAGAATGAACCAGCTGTAAGAATGCGATCGGTAATTCACGATTGCCACAGTGAAGGAGAATTTTACCATGCCTTCCTCTCAGCATATTGGTCTCAAGCCACACAAGACCGCGTAAAACATGGCATCATAATGATGAAACATTTCGAACAATCTGAATTCTCCAGTCTTGTGAAATATTTTGAAGACATGTTGCATAAGAATCAGTATCTTTCAAACCCATACAGCCCCTCAGAACTCATCCGCATTTGCTTAATCAAACTGCCTGAACATTTACGACACATTATTTTGGCAGGACGTTGCAAAGACGACATTGAGGCTTTTCAGGGATTGTTACAAGAACTTGAAATTGACACAGACAATCGCGGAAAGCAGGAGCACAACAATTACAGGTCACATACGTCACAATTCCGTGATGACAGAAACAATAACTGGACACGGCAAGGCTATTCTCACAACGCAAATCGTGACCAAAACAGACACCACCCATATGACAACCACTGGCAGAGTAATAATAGTTACAGAGAAAGATCGCATTCCGGTAGTAATGACTATCACAGAGACAATAAGAGAAACAGACAATATGGGAACCAAAATAAATATTATCAAGGGAGGCAGAATAAATTCAGGCGCAACAGTTCGACGCACAGTTACGATTCAGGGAGAAATTCTCCACCACGTGACCGACAAGGAAGAAACTACGGATTCTACCGAAATGACGACAGACGATATGATCATAACGACAGACGTCAATTGCATCAGAACTGGCGGGATTCAAACAGAGCAGGGCCCTCTCGGCAAGGCGAATTTGTAGAAGTTAGGTCTCCTAATCCCAATAACGACGCGCGCCAACAAAGAGACAGACAATGACTCGCACAGCAGGCAGCCGCGTGCGCCAGGTGGCTCAGAGAAAAATAACATAGACGCTAACCTTGAGAAAAACTCCAGTATTCTTTACCGACGTATACCGCCTGACAATTGCATTCAAGTTCAAACTCTGAGTACTATGAAGAGTAAAGGTTTACACCACATTCCTCATGTAAAACCATTTATTGACAGATAATCTGCCTTTTAACTTTGTCTTTGCCATAAAACGTTTCACTTCACGTTACTAGTATGCTTTAGAAACTGTTACCATGCAACAATGTTTGAAGTTAAATATCCAATCCAGAACTAAGAGAACTTATTCAAACAGAAATGACGAATGCATTGTTATAGTGAACAGACGTCACAGTGTTATTGTGTGTGTACATTCTTGCTTGTTTGTTGCACGATTACGTAACGACTATAAGGCTCACATACTTAGAACATTTACCAGTACTGCTAATGAGATTTTAATGCAACATTTTGGTTTATTTGAAAATACATTCTGAATTTAAAGTGCTTTCTGAGAGATACCAGATGACACAGAGGTTAGTTTATGTGACAGCTACACGATTTTATCACGACGCTACTAATGAGTGACAATTTACAATGTTGCTTTTGCGGTGTATCTGTTTTATATCTGCACAGTTTTCTGAATTCTTCTAGGAAGAAAAACATGTTTTAGTAGTAACTTTTGTGGTATAGCAACAATGAGACAGCCTTTTTCGTGGCATAACAATACGTTACTGTACAGTACTTTCCTCATCACGGCAATAAGCGTAATAACTAAGATATCTATACGCAAAGCATTTCACTTTTGTGTTTCATGAGGTAAGTACATTGACTTTAGCAGAACCTTGCTTACAGAGGACGATAACTACGACAGTTCCACAGAATTATCTTACAGCAAGACGCGCATTTAGCGCTACAGGACACGCATTTGAGTGATAAATCTTATACTTAAAACACTTATTTTCAAAGATTTTTTAATTACAAAGAAAGTTTTCCGTGATACATTTCATTCCATTGCTGTAATTTGTAACACCTGAGGGTATAATTACATTTATCCTCAGGGGGGTACACGCTTACTTTGTGTACCATGTGTGTGGCAACCACAAGGAACCCTAGCTAATATGGTATTTGCTTATACAACTTTACACATCGGTACCATATTTCTCTAACACAGAATTACACAGCTATCTGATTATTTGACAGAGAAACAAACATTCTTTTTACTACATCAGTGACACATGTTTACGCAATACACAGTTGGGTAACTTCACACTTATGAAACTGTATTTTGTCTGTACTTTGAGAAACGCTCATATTTTTCGGAATCATTGTGATACTATGAGAGCTTTGAATGACGTATTTCGTAAGGGAGCATGATTTTAAGGTACGTTTGAGGCAGATGACACTTTTGACATGAGCAGAGAATTTTTTTAATTATTGGAGGAAGCTACGACGATTTTGAGATTTGACTGAGGTGTTATGAGGTTATTTTTACGACGACGATGTGTATTATGCTGCTGAGGTATGTTTACGATTAATAGGCTGAGGCTACTATATGAGTTATTTGATTATGCTTCATATTTATAATGACGAAATATTGACGAGTGTCGATGGATACGTATATGTGTAATAAGGTAAGGAATAATGAGTAGTGTTTAGGGACTCTGATTTATGAAAAAGATGTTGGAAACCAAGAAACGTACTTTAAGAGTTATGAAATGTGTGACTGTATCACAATGCTGACGAATATTTTTTTTTTTGGACACTTATATTTATAGGATTTTGTTTCTACAGATTTGCAACGCTAATTCTTGACCTGTGAAATATTTTTATATGAGACTACCACGGTAGTGCTGTCGTAAATATTTCCGTACGAAAGTTAAGTGACCACCTGCACATAATGCGTCGCGGGCACCCACCTGGGCGACAGCCGCCCGAAAAAAAAGCCATAAGCCTTTCCGGAGGCACAGGTAGAAAAAAAAAAGGGGACGTGGGACGTGTCAAACACCTGGAGAACAAGCCATTAGGGTGTGCCTTTCATCGCTAATGCGACACCCTCGTTACTTGAAAACATATGATTACTCGCACTTTGTGCTAATTACTGAAATGCTTATGAATTGATGGGAAATATTCGTACATCTGCACACCTGATTACGACAAGCGTCTTTCTACAAGAGTTGAGAGAATTTCTACTAACTTATGAAATGTCACATGACTGTTGAATGATATTTTTATGCTTTGGTTTGCGTAATTGCTTATTTCATTTGATACCTGTTTTTCAGCTGTGTTGCAGCATTGCTTTTATAAAATAAAATGCATTTGCTAATGTGAACACTTTCTGTCAACAGATCTATTAAATAATTATTTTGTGATCCACATTCTTTAAAAAGGGAGCACTTGGAAAGGAAAGCACAATAAGAAGGAACTAGTAACTGCATTCATAATTTTCTTTTCAAGTAATTGGTAATTTTTTGGTAGAATAATTTCTTGTGGTGCACCACTTTAATTACTTAGACATTAAGATGTGATTATACATTTCCCTTATCTGCATTGTTGTTTTTACTGTAATATTTTTTCTGCTTGAGCTATGTCATGTTTAGATATAAGTTATTGCATTTGCTGTTGCTGTTTGCCAGGCATAGTGCTACTAAATTTCACATTACATTACTCTGCTAAGCCAATTTTACTACTCATTGATTTTTCATGTTGCTGCACATTGGCTCATATTAGTTGTAATTTTGCATTTTATCTGTAAATTAGATTTACTGCTGCTGGCTTTGCCATTTTGCATTCTTTTCATTGCTGTTTGTATTAATTGTTTTGTGCTGCTGCATTGCCTCGTCCCTTAGTTTAGCATCTGAGCACAGTAGATTTAAGTTAGCTTAAGAGGGGGTAGTCTATAGAAGAGAATGAGTTGCGATGAATTGGAAGAAATGCATTGAGAATCTATACGAAAACCGTACAGAAAGCAGGTATAGGTAGGATTTTCTTGGAAATAAATAATGAGGTAAGAAATATGTGAAATAAATACAGAAAGCATGCTTGGATAGGATTTTTTTGGTGGAAACAAAGGATGAAATAAGAGGAAAGATATATGAAGTTTTGGGTTGGACTGCAGTACCACATGTTACACTGAAAACGACCCCTGTCCTTTCCTATTGGTGTTATCCCACTATGTGTGTGTGTACCCTTGTGTATTTGTTTTCTTCCTGTCTCTGTGTAGTTTCATAGAATTTTTTTTCTTTTAATATTAAGCTACATTCACTATGATGAGGAATACTTTTATCCTCAAATACAATTGGCATTAATAATATGTTATTTACCTTATAAATATGCTTACACATTATTTATTCTGTTTAATGCTCATGTGTGAAGTTGATGTTTCAAAAATTATTGTGATCTTTTATGTATGTACTCATGTCATAATTCCTGGAACACTGACGTATATGTTATTTCGATTCTTTTGTAAAGCTTGTACTACAAATGTTCTCTGTATTGTTATGTTCTTTAATGATATATTTTGTACCTTTGTAATTGTATTCTCATGTTATAAAATTGTAATTGACACCAGTTCATCTTATTATTAACTTGTAAGTTACATTTCACTGCACACGTTTCTGTTGGTCATAGTATATGGACAATATGTGAGAAGTAGGGACTGATAGTGTTTGCACGTGTGTTAATAATTCAGCAAGGGACTGGATAACAGCATTGCTGGTTCTAAGGACAATTCCAAAAACGTTGTGAGTGCACAAGTGGTGGTTTATGGACTTGCTATATTCTCTGCAAGACTCTTTGATGGTGAATGTGCACCTGCACAATCGCAACAGATGGCTGCTGGCCGTCTCTACAAGGACTCCAGTGGGTCTGCACCTCTGGTGGCCCACCAATACCGTAATCTCTACCAGGACTACAGTGGGTCTGCTCTGTGATGACCTACTTACCAATACTCATCAAAACTTCGACTGACTCTGCAGTGGGTTTGCTCTGTTGTGGCCCATTACCTGTCAGCATGTCGAGAGTCAGCACTGTCTTTCCGTTGGAAGGACAACACTACTTCTTCAAGACTGCATGGAAATCCACTACTTCTGTGTGCATTGTCTTTTACTGCTCAGACTTTGAGAAAAGAAACGGCAGTTTCACTGTGATGAACAATGTGGACTGTCTTTATGGACTGTGAGAAATTTTTAGCTTTTGACCAACAATGTATCAATAAGTGTGTGCATTTTATATCTTTGTTACTGTAATTGTGAAAAATTTTTGTCAAACCTGTATTGGCCAGTGCCCAACACCATTTGTAAAAATTTTTGTGGGGAGCATGGGGGCTATGTAAGTAGGCTGTTTATGTTTTCTCTATGTAAGTAGGCTGTTTATGTTTTCTTATTGGCAACGTTACGTAGCGCTCAATATGAAAATCACTGGCTGTGCTGTGTGCAGTCTGTGGCTAGTTTGCATTGTTGTCTGCCATTGTAGTGTTAGGCAGCTGGCTGTGAACAGCGCGTAGCGTTGGGCAGTTGGAGGTGAGCCGCCAGCAGTGGTGGATGTGGGGAGAGAGATGGCGGAGTTTTGTAATTTTTCATGAACTGATATATATATTATGGCATGTGATGATATTAAGGTAAATACATTGTTTGCTCTCTATTAATATCTTTCATTTGCTAACTATCCCTATCAGTAGTTAGTGCCTTTAGTAGTTTGAATCTTTTATTTAGCTGGCAGTAGTGGCGCTTGCTGTATTGCAGTAGTGGGAGAAACGAAGATTATTGTGAGGTAAGTGATTTAGTGATTTGTGAAAGGTATAGTTTAATGTTAGTCAGGGCCATTATTTTGTAGGGAATTTTGAAAGTCAGATTGCGTTGCGCTAACAAAATATTGTGTGTCAGGTTAAGCACAGTCGTGTAAAATTGTTCAAAGGGGACGTTTCAAATTCTCCCCACAAAAGTTCCTGAAATAGAGAAATTATTATTTCAAACTACTCTTAAATATTCAACATGCATACCATGTCTCCACTCTTTTGTCTTTACAGAGCACAACTAAGACAGGTCTTAACAGCACAAGATCCAGCGGCAGAGTGCCGAAACATGGCCGTTCTTCAGGTCCTCTCGCACCTCTGCTGAAGTGGGGGAGCACCTTGTTACCGTATTGGTCAGCCACATTTCAGGCACTCAAAGCTCAGGTAAATTTCATCTCTTTGGTCCCACCAAAGGTGGCCAAAGGATCGTCTCAAAGATGATCATATATTCACATTCACTATCTGCGGTTAGCAGACGACCATACATTCATTCATTTCACAGATCTCACCAAACTGGATGTAGGGATTTATTTTGTGGGAGTGCACATGTGATCAATTAAATAAATAAATTGTCATTCTTTCCCACACTGGTATCCGGCTTCGCTGTATTAATTGAAATTGAGTTATTATTAGAAAAAATATGTTGTTCAGACAAGAATAATGAAGTATGTTGTACCTATTTTCAATGTCGGGCGGTACTGTACCCTTTCAACAGTTTCTACAGAACAATAACTTCCATGAGCGCTTAAAATCGAGCCCTGAAGGCTCTTGTTAGTCATATAAAGAAATGGTTCAATAGGAGCACTTCTCGGTGTCTCTTGTGGTCTTACAGCTCCAAACTGTGCTGATCTATCATTCAGTACTCTAGTTTACACAAAATACGAAGACTTTACGTGGTTTGAAAAGCAACTAAAGAACGGCTTTGGTGAATTTGGTTTTCCATGTAGTGAAATTCTAAATTCGTGATACGTTAATGAAACAGACATGTACTTATGGAAAAGGAACGCTTATAAGCTCAGCAACAGACCACGAATTTGTGTGATGGGCACCTCAGGTGTCTGGCAATGAAAGACTGTAAAGTTTCACCCCGAGTGTTGACACACAATTCAAGTATTGCTACAGATGGGACATTGTCTGGGTCCTCAATTAGAAGGCGGTTGTTACGCTGAAAACCGTGTGTGCATTCTGCGTTGTATAGGATGCTCGTGACTCCAAGATCTAAGAAGCATTCTCCTACAATTGGGGTCGTCAGTATGAATAGGAGATAGCAAACCGTCTTTTCCTGCAAGCTATATTTCAGTTTGAGCTCAAGTTATAATTTAGTACGTGGATACAGCAGTGAATGGCTCTGTCTACTAAAAAGTATCATATAGCGTTACACCACGTCTACGACGTCATTGAATAGCGACAGCAGTCCCGAATTTTCTAAGTTACGGGTCCTTTCAACGGCTACGTGTAATGCCTGGAACTGATTCCTGGGACCATAATGGAACAGTTGAATGCTCGTCCACACATACAAAATGTTCAAGGCTACGTTTGTGTTCGAGAGATATTGATCCGTACTGATCCGGCGTGTACACATGGGACATTATCCACAGAATGCCTGGCATCGCACAGATCAATAATTTTCTCGTGACGTTTCTCAAATCTTCAATACAGTGGACCTTGGAATTCGTTCAAACGCTGTTTGTCGTTTGTCAAATGCAAGTCACTATTCTGTACTTCAACGCGAAGAGGTGCTACGGATCGTACCACAGCACCTGACAGACTCAACAAAGTTGATATAAGTAAGCCGTATGTGCACAACATTCTGTATAAGAGTAAAATTTTATAAAAAAATTCTTCAGCCATTGGAAACTGAAAAAATTTATTTCAGTAGATCATAGAGGTAATTTTGAAAGCACATATACCTGCAGAAACAAGTGAAACTGTAGAAAACAAGTCTCATTAGTGAAATTAGGAATATCGGTGAATGATTTAGTAAAGAAGGAAAAGTTTTACTTTGCATTGTAACTATATTTCTGAATATAAAATACAGTTGCTCAGAATATTGTATTAAATGTGTAAGTGTAAGTGTAAAACAGTTTGAACTAATTACCTTGCTTAGAGGATCCTGTGTTAAACGTTTCTTTGAACTAATTACTTTCCTAAGAGGATGGTGCGTTAGCCGGCCGGAGTGACCAAGTGGTTCTAGACGCTACAGTCTGGAACCGCGCATCCGCTACGGTCGCAGGTTCGCATCCTGCCTCGGGCATGGATGTGTGTGATGTCCTTAGGTTACCTAGGTTTAATTAGTTCTAAGTTCTAGGGGACTGATGACTTCAGAAGTTAAGTCCCATAGTGCTCAGTGCCATTTGAACCATTTGATAGTGCGTTAAGCATAAGTGTTGGGATCTGTTGTTTTTTCTCACACGATTCCACTGTACACATGCGGAAATAAGTGTGCAAAAGTTTATATAATTACCTTGCTTAATTCAGTTTAGTTTTTTTCGTTCTTATTTTGTTCAGTAAGAACACATCTATAATTATTTTCATCTAAAGAAAAATAGAAAAATAAGTCTCAACAAATTGGCAAACGTTATGACGTTTCTGTGTATTCATTAAACAAAACTCATACTACACAGCAAATTTATAACAGAGTAATAATTATGTGTCATAAAGAAACTCTATGTCAGCTCATCTTTTTGACAGATGAATTTATCTCTACTTTCCCTGTCTTAGACGTCATGTCACGATGTTGTCCTGAAGTGAGGGAGGGGTGGGGGGGGGGGGTTACTTTGTGACAACTAGTATTCCATATTTTGAATACCTTATCGCACATACAAACTTTATTGCCATCAAAATTAAATGATAAAGGTGTAAAATTCGATATAAGTGGAAATTAAATGTCTCAGTACATATTTGTGTACAGTTATGTTACAAAAGTGCTAAAAGTGTCACCAAGTTGCCCACTTTTACGGTACGTTAAGGAGGACGATAATTTAATTGTGATGGCGGTCTGGAAGCCAATAATATGAAAAGGAAGAGACGGAAAAATGCTAGCAAAAGGTGAACTGGGAGAAGAAATGAAAGGGGACGCTGCATGGTAAAATTTCATAACGAGCACAATTTAATCATTATTAACATGTGATTTATGAATCGTGAAAGAAGGCCGTATACGTGGAAGAGATGTGGAGACACAGGACGGTTTCGGATAGATAATATTATTGTAATACTGAGCTTTCAAAATCAGTTTTTAAACTGTGAAACATATCCTGGGGCAGATGTGGACTATGATCATAATTTATTGGTTATGAATTGCAGATCAACACAGAATAAATTACTGAAATATAGGAAAATAAGGAGATGGGATCTGGATAAGTTGGAACAATTAGACATTCATGATAGTTTCTCAGGGAGTATTAGTCTGCTAATGACTGGAACAATGGGAAATAACACAGTAGAAGACTAAGCCGTAGCTCTGAGATATGAAATAGTTAATGTAACACACGAACAACTAGGCATAAACATTATCCGCAATAGAAATTCTTGGATAACACCCTAGATATTGAATTTAATTGATGAAACGAGAAAGTATAAAAATGCTTTAAGTTAGGCAGTCAAAAGGGAATAGAGACGTATAAAGATGAGATTGACAGAAATAGTAAAATGGCAGAGCATTAATGGATATAGTGAAAATGGAAAGCTTTAGAAGTATGCACGACTGTGGGAAAAAAGAGGAGCAAGTATACGAAAATTATTAAAGCGAGTAAAAAGCAAAGGAGGGAAGACTGAAATGTGCAAAGAATATGTAGGAGGGCTATGCAGAATAAAGGACAGAAACTCGAAGACAATATCATTGAAATGGAAGAGGAAGTAATGAATATAAGTTGAGAGATATGATACTGTGAGAAGAAATGAAAGACGTAAGTCTAGACAATGCACCAGGAGCAGACAGTCCCTCAGAGTCGTTAAGCTCTTTGGGAGAAGCAACCTTGACAAAACTATTCTACATGATTCGCAAGATATACGAGTACGAGACAAGCCAAATACCTCCAGGCTTCAAGAAGAATTTTATAATCCTAATTACAAAGAAGGCTGGTGCTGAGAGGTATGAGTATTGCCGAACCATTAGTTTAATGAGTGATGGTTACAAAATACCAACACGTATTATTTACATAAGAACGGAAAGTATGGTAGGAGCCGACTTGTTGGAATCAGTTTGAGTTCCGGAAAAATGTAGAAAAACTGAAGTAGTATGAGACCCACTGCTTGCCTTAAAAGAAAGACTGAGAAAGGGCAAACCTACATTGATAGAAACGGTAAATTTAGAGATAGTTTTTGGCACTGACGGCTACAATACACTATTTGAAACTATGAAGGTAACAGGGATCAAATATAGGTATGAAAGGTTTTCTGCAACTCGTACAAAAACCAGGTACCCGTTAACGAGAGTCAAAGGATATGGTGCAAACCAGCTGACGATGTCAGAATTACAGAGGATATAAAATGCATACTGGCAATGGCAAGAAAAGCTTGTCTGAAAAACAGAAATGTGAACATCGAATTCCTGTTTAGGTCAGGACACAAAGAAATTAAATACTTTAGGTGCCATTGGACACTGATATATCTCGATTAGGGCAAGTTGAAAATTTGTGCCGGACTGGGATTCGTACCTTGGTTTCCTGCTTGGGCAGATGTGCTGACCACTACGCCTTCCGGACACAGTGATCACAACCGCTCGGACTACCCTAGCACGCCTCCCGTCAGACCCAAATTATCAACTCGTACCACACACTACTAATGGAGTGCCCTTGCTCGTCAGCCTCATTCCTCGCGGCATCTTGCCGATTCCCGTAAGAGTTAGAGCTTGGTGTGCATCTGCTCTGGAGGGATCATTGGCCGCCATCGCCTTGATTAATTACGATTATGAAGTCTTTCCTGGAGGTATTTGGCATTTGTCTGGAGTGTAGCCTTCTACAGAAGGCGAGAAGCGAATAGCAGCTTCTGAAATGTGGTGCTACACAAGAATGCTGAAAATTATATGGGTGGCTCGGATAATAAATGAATCGAAAACAGAGGAGAAGGAAGTCGTAGCAAAACTTGACTATATGAACGGATTACTTGACAGGACACATTTTGATGTATCAATAAATAGTTAACGTGTGATTTAGCGAATTGTGATAGGTAAAATTTATAGGGGGATATTAAGGCTTGACTCCAGCAAATTGGTTAAGCGTGTATGAAAAGATTTGCACAAGACAGACTAGCGTGGAGAGGTGCATTAAACCAGTTTTTCGACTGAGAACCATAACAACTAGGGCGTTTTAGGATTCCCTGGCCCAATTTTCTCTGTGGAGACTATAGTATCTTCCCCTCCATCGTGTGAGCAATGTTATTGCCCTACCAGTATCTGCGACGTTTGTTGATTGCACCCTTTTCTCACGGTCTGACGTTTTTCCATAGACGCTTCCGTTTTGATTCCATGGCTCAGCTCCACAAAGCAGATGCTGACAAGTCCATATCTGACACGTTTCTGTTGATATGTAGAGTCTGCAATATAATTTCTCTGTTTTCAGTGCTATAAACAAAGATATGTGAAAGTTAGTAGTTTTTGTTAACTGTTGGTAAACGTCCTCAGTACTAAATGCATATTGTACATTTGTGGTTCTGTTGAGTACGCCGGCCGCAGTGGCCGAGCGGTTCTAGGCGCTTCAGTCCGGAACCGCGCGACTGCTACGGTCGCAGGTTCGAATTCTGCCTCGGGCATGGATGTGTGTGATGTCTTTAGGTTAGTTAGGTTTAAGTAGTTCTAAGTTCTAGGGGACTGATCACCTCAGATGTTACGTCCCATAGTGCTCAGAGCCATTTGAACCATTTTTTTGTTGAGTACGAGAACGAAACACAAATAACAGGAACATTTCCGTAAGAATTCAGAAACTTGTTTAAGTTAAACTAATTTTTGAGTCTGAGAATGACAGTCTAAACATAGACAACTCCAGAACCAAAACGGAGTCCATGTGGAAAGACTATACACGATTCGTAACTAAGGACTGATTCTTAAGTCCCTGCTGATATTACTTGTGGTTACTCTTTCTTTTAACGTACCCAGAGTGCCTAAAATTTTTATAACAGTAACAATAAACTACGTAAAGTATTTTTTTATACACTGCCTAACAGAAACAGTGAAGCATCCGCAACGGGAGAAGGAAACGGAATGAAACTTCGCAGATTGAGAGGATATATTATATTATTTCAGCGATTACAAAATGGAGTCATATTTACAAAGAACTTGGCAGGATGAGTTTACTTATCAATGTGATGTTGTACCCCCTCTGACCTGGGTGCATGCACTGATTCGACTTGGAATTGTGTCTTAAAGCCTTTGTATCCCTTCCTCACGGGAGATTGCCCACATCTGCTGTAAATGGTCCTTGATATTCTGGATACCGGTACTGGGATGGAGATGACGTCAGAGCTTGTCTCACACATGTTCTACTGGAGACATATCTAGCGGTCTTGCTGGCCGCAGAAGTACCTCAATATCATACAGGCAGCTCACAGACGTACGTGCCATGTGTGGACGAGCATTGTCCTCTTGACAAATGCCACCACAATACTATCGGATGAGAGGTAACAGCCGGCCACGGTGGCCGAGCGGTTCTAGGTGCTCAGTCCGGAACCGCGTGACTGCTGCGGTCGCAGGTTCGAATCCTGCCTCGGGCATGGATGTGTGTGATGTCCTTAGGTTAGTTAGGTTTCAGTAGTTCTAAGTTCTAGGGGACTGATGACCGCAGATGTTAAGTCCCATAGTGCTCAGAGCCATTTTTTTGAGAGGTAACACATGATGACGCAGGATGTACGTGACGTACCGTTGTGACATCAAGATTCCCTCAGTCACCACCAGCCGTGAGATGAAGTCATACTCGATGGCTCCCCAGACCACGACGCCAGGAACAGCACCGATGTGCCTCTCCAAAACGTTGGAATAATGGGACCTCTCCCCAGGTCGCCGCCATACTCGCCGACGATGGTCATTTGGGGTGGTGCAAAATCGCGATTAATCATTGAACACAATCTGACGTCATTCATCATCAAGGTTCCCAGTTACAGCACCAGTCAAAACGCATCAGTTTCTGTTGTGGTGTTAACGGCAGCCTGCGAATGTGTCGGTAATTCGCTAGTCCGGCTATTTCTAATCTCTAACCAACGGTTCGGGATCTCTGGTAAAATGCGGAGCTTTAAATTTGCGTGGGTCGTTGGAACTTGTGCAGAGATTTAATCTTTGAGTTCAACCCAGACAAAAAGGATAGTGGCGTCAAATCAGGCGAGCGGGCATGCCAACTGATAATGCTTTCATGTTTTATCCAACGACCACGAAAGTGCTAGATGAGTGCTATCAAAGCCATCTACGTATTCCAAATGATACTGCCTCTAGGTGAGCTGGTAGCACTTCAGTAAGAAATTCTGCGTATCTTTTACACGTTAAGGTTTCTGCAGTGAAGTTAGGACTAATCATGTAGTCTCCAATAATCCCGCACCAAACGTTCGTATTCCTCAACCTGCCGCAACCCCTGCGGAATCTCAGTGACCCCAGTAATGCATATTTTTTACATTCGGCTTTCCTTGATTTGTAAACGTAGCTTCAAGGATAAAGAGAATTCTTTGTAGAAAGAACTCGCTGTCCTGATGTCGTATCAGAACGGAGCGACAGAATTCCTTGCGTCTTCTCCAATCCCGCTGGTTAATTTACAGGTGAAACGACACATGATACGCATCGATGATGTTTACACGCGCAATGTGAACGACTGTACGCTGACTTATTCCAGAGGCATTCGCAGTTTGTCATGAGCTAACATGTGGATTATGAGCTACAGCTGCCAGAACATCTGCTTCGTCCCCCCCCCCCCCACCTATGTTGCAGGCTCGCTTTTTACTCTCTGCGTAGTATTCTAGGCCCCTTAGCATAAAAATTTATTGCACATTCGCCGCATTGACATTCTCTTGTTATACCATCCGTCGGGACAGCTTTGTGCGGACAACTGAACGGTTCTCGTCGCGTTCCTTCTGCATTCTCCGTAAAAAGTACCATCTGTTGTTTCCCTTGATGTGTAAAAGAACACTTATTTTGTCAGGATAACCAGCGTTTGAGCACGTGATCGACAGACAGAATGAAAACTACATTTTTCCTGTGTCCCATTTACACAGGTATCAGACGGTGCAACACGCTGTTTTATCCTTACCCGAAGTGACGAATTTCCTTATTTGGATGCTGTAGCACGAACCTCCGCAAACCAGATAAATCTTAAGTTTTAAATATTGTGATTACTTTGTAACTAATAATCGTATTTTGAAAAGCGAAACGCCGTTAAATTTGACTCTTTGAGAACCACGATACCACCGAACGAGGTGGCGCAGTAGTTAGCACGCTGGACTCGCGTACGGGAGGACGGCGGTTCAAACCCGCGCCTGGCCATCCTGGTTTAGGTCTTCCGTGATTTCCCTAAATCGTTTTAGGCACCTGCGAGGATGGTTCCTTTGAAAGGCCACAGCCGATTTCCTTCCCTCATCCTTCCCTAATCCGATGGGACCGATGACCTCGCTGTTTGGACCCCTCCCCCAAATCAACCAACTACGATACTAGGAACAGGAAGTGCTATAGTTCCACTTGGAAAAGCGAAGTTGATGCCATCATGACTGTAATTAACATAACAATGGAAAGGGACTATAAGTCGTTTAGTGAAGGCTTTCTCACTATTCAGCTTGGTGAAAACAGAATTACGTTATTCTGAACGGTTCCGGAAATATATCAGATAAACAGCTTAACTGAATCTCCTGTATGCAAAAATATAACCTTTTCTACAGCAATTTGCGAGCGGTTCCAGGCGCTTCAGTCCGGAACCTCTCGACTGCTACGGTCGCAGGTTCGAATCCTGCCTTGGGCATGGATGTGTGTGGTGTCGTTAGGTTAGTTAGGTTAAAGTAGTTCTAAGTCTAGGGGACTGATGACCTCAAATGTTAAGTCCCATAGAGCTCAGAGCCATTTGAACCATTTTACAGAAATTTGTTTTTTTTGGGGGGGGGGGGGGGGGGGAGGTGGAGGCTCATATCCCGACGAACCCTCTCCCCCTCCCGTCTTGGATTCACGCCTGACTTCACCTAACGCGTATAGAATCGTACAGGTATATAGGTCTCCCAACACCCCGGTGGGTAGCCACACGCGACAGCACGCGACTTACGGGATTTGGGAGACGCGCCAGAACCGGATCGAATCCGCCCGGCGGATTAAGGAGAAGGGCCGACATGCCGACCAGCCTGAATGTGGTTTTTAGGCCATTTCTCACTTCCGACTACGTGAATACTGGGCTGGTACCCATGTGCTGCCTCAGTTATACTATTCGGAAACGTTTACACACTTTCACGTGAGGTAACATTAGATGCAGACAGATGGGATTGACAAGTTCCGTCTCCGGAAGGGGGGGGGGGGGGGGGTAAGAGGTTGAAGGGGTGGCGACAGGATTGGCATCCTATACCACTGACATTGCCGAAGCCAGATTAATATGCCGACTGTGTGAAGACTCGTGATAAGGCTGGAAAAAAGAAATAGAAGTTTCAGGTATTCCCATCATCCTCATCTCTGTTAAGCAATTTTCTACTCCACGTTCATTTATCTCACTGTACATCATTTGGCGTTACTGCAAAGATTGGAAGGAGAAATGATACTACGATCATCTGCTGTGAAATGCTTTAGAAGCCTCCAAGTCAGTATTTTGGATTTCTCTGTGTCATCCTTCGTTTCGCCGCCATTTCGGTGAATTAGCGACTCTGTATACCACTTAGAACTATTTACTAGCTTTAATTAAGACCCAAACTGCCAAGGGTTTTACGTCAGATCACCACGAAAACATTTACTTTCGAATATCTAACAATATGGTGACTTGTTGAAACAAATGTCATTTTCTTCGTCTAAAACATCGAGACGAAAGCTTGCACTGAAAACAGACTTTTGAACATATCACAAAACGGCTACGTACGCCGATAGAGAATTCTGATTAAAATAATATATATAAAATTTGAAATAATAATAATAATAATAATAGGATCCTTTTACCGACCTCCCAATTCAGATGATACAGTTGCTGAAAGGTTCAAAGAAAACTTGAGTTTGATTTCAAACACGTACCCGACTCATACGATAATAGTTGGTGGTGACTTTAATTTACCCTCGATATGTTGGCGAAAATAAATGTTTAATTCCGGAGGTACGCATAAAATATCATCCCAAATTGTGCTAAACGCATTCGCTGGAAATTATTTCGAGCAGTTAGTTCATGAGCCCACGCGAATAGTAAACGGTTGTGAAAACACACTGGACCTCTTAGCAACAAATAACCCTGAGTTAATAACGAGCATCAAAACCTATACAGGGATTAGTGAACACAGGGTTGTCGTAGCGAGAATTAATATTGTAATCCCTAAATCCTCCAAAAACAAGCGAAAAATATACCTATTCAAAAAAGCAGATAAAAATTCACTTGACGCCTTCCTGAGAGACAATCTCCACTAATTCCAAATTAATAATATAAGTGTAGACCAGATGTGGCTCGCATTCAAAGAAATAGTATCGGCAGCAGTTGAGAGATTTATGCCAAATAAATTAACAAACGACGGAGCTTATCCTTCTTGGTACACAAAACGGGTTAGAACATACGTCCCCTTTGAACAATTATACATGACTGTCCTTAAGCTGATACACAATATTTTTTTTAGCGCAACGCAATCTGACTTTCAAAAATCCCTACAAAAGAATGGCCCTGACTAACATTAACCTATACGTTTCACAAATCACTTACCTCACAAAAATGTTGGTTACTCGAACCACTGCAATACACTACTGCCAGCTAAATAAAAGATTCAAACTACTGAAGGCACTAACTACTGATAGGGATAGTAAGCAAATGAAAGATATTAATAGAGAACAAACAATGTGTTTACCTTGATATCATCATATATAAATATAGCAGTTCATGACAAATTTCAAAACTCCGCCATCTCTCTCCCCACATCCACCACTGCTGGCGGCTCACCTCCAACTGCGCAACGCTACGCGCTGTTCACAGCCAGCTGCCTAACACTACAATGGCGAGTATTACAACAATGCAAAGCAGCCACAGACTGCACACAGCACAGCCAGTGATTTTCATACAGAGGTGGCGTTACCAATAAAAAAACCTAAACAGCCTACTTACATAGCCCCCATGCTCCCCACAAAAATTTTTACAAATTGGATTGGGCAGTGGCCAATACAGATTTGAAAAAAAATTTTCATAATTACAATAACAAAGAAATCAAATGCACACACTTATTGATACAATGTTGGTCAAAAGCTAAAAATTTCTCACAGTCCATAAAGACAGTCCACATTGTTCATCACAGTAAAAATGCAGAGTTTTTCTCAAAGTCTGAGCAGTTAAAGAAAATGCACATAGAAGTAGTGGATTTCCATGTAGTCTTGAAGAAGTAGTGTTGTCCTTCCAACGGAAAGACAGTGCTGACTCTTGACATGCAGACAGGTAATGGGCCACAACATAGCAAACCCACAGCAGAGTCATTCGACGTTTTGAAGAATATTGGTAGGTAGGTCATCACAGAACAGACCCACTGTAGTCCTGGTAGAGATTACGGTATTGGTGGGCCACCAGAGGTGCAGACCCACTGCAGACCTTGTAGAAATAATGGTACTGGTGAGTCAGCAAAGGTGTAGACCCACTGTAGTCCTTGTAGAAATGGCCAGCAGCCATCTGTTGCGACTGTGCAGGTGCACAATCACCATCGAAGAGTCTTGCAGAGAATATAGCAAGTCCATAAACCACCACTTGTGCACTCACAAAGTGTTTGGAGTTGTCCTTAGAACCAGCAATGCTGTTATCCAGTCCCTTGCTGAATTAGTAACACACGTGCAAACACTAACAGTCCCTACTTCTCACATATTGTCCATATACTATGACCAACAGAAACATGTGCAGTGAAATGTAACTTACAAGTTAATAATATGATGAACTGGTGTCAATTACAATTTTATAACATAAGAATACAATTACAAAGGTACAAAATACATCATTAAAGAACATAACAATACAGATAACATTTGTAGTAAAACAGGCGTTACAAAAGAATAGAAATAGACATATACGTCAGTGTTACAGGAATTATGACATGAGTACATACATAAAAGATCAGAATAACTTTCGAAACATCAACTTCACACATGAGCATTAAACAGAACAGAATTAATAATGTCTAACATCTTTACAAAGTAAATAACATATCATTGGTGCCAATTATATTCGAGGATAACAGTATTCCTCATCATAGTGAATGTAGCTTAATATTAAAAGAAGAAAAAATTCTATGAAACTACACAGAGACAGAAAGAAAACAAATACACAAGGGTACACAAACATATAGTGGGATAACACAAAAGGGAAAGGACAGGGTTTGTTTTACTGCAGTATTTTGCATGGAGATCTCCCTTTGTTCATCATTATTCCCAAAAAGTCCTATCTAAGCCTGCCTTCTGTATTTTGTTCACATCCTCTGTCAATAATAGTTTTTCTCCACTGTACAGTATCCTATTTCTTATAAATTTATAATAGTTAGTTTCTTATATAGTCTACCCCCTCTTAAGCTAACTTAAATCTACTGAGCTCAGATGCTAAACTAAGGGACGAGGCAATGCAGCAGCACATAAAACAATTGATATAAACAGCAATAAAAAAAATGGAAAATCGCAAAGCAAGCTACAGTAAATCTAAATTACCAAGCAATGCAACATTACAACTAATATGAGCCAATGTGCAGCAACAAAAAAATAAATCTGGCTTAGCAGAGTAACACAAATTAAAGTTCAGTAGCACTATGCCTGGCAAACAGCAGCTTATATCTAAACATGACATAGCTCAAGCAGAAAAAATAGTACACTACAGATAACAATGCAGATAAGGGAAATGTATAATCACATCTTAATGTCTAAGTAATTAAAGTGGTGCACCACAAGAAGTTATTCTACCAAAAAGTTACCAATTACTTGAAAAGAAAATTATGAATGCAGTTCCTGTGAAGGTAAATGTCATTTTGAGCTCCCTCATTTTTTTAAAAAAATTATTATTTACTCGATCTGTAGACAGAAAGTGCTCACATTAGCAAATGCATCTAAGTTTATTTTATAAAACTAATGCTGTAACACAGCTGGGAAACAGGTATCAAATGAAATAAGCAATTACGCAAACCAAAGCATACAAGTATCATTCAATAGTCATGTGACGTTTCATAAGTTAGTAGAAATTCTCTCAACTCTCGTAGAAAGACGCTTGTCGTAATCAAGTATGCAGATGTAAAAATATTTCTCGTCATTTCATTAGGCATTTCAGTAAATATCATAAGTTACGAGCTCCACAGTATACTTTCAACAAGGAAATGTCAATAGCAAGGTTAATGGAAGTAATGAGGGTGTCGCATTTGCAATATTTTCTCTAAAGGAATGTCAATGGCGAGGAAAAAAGCCTGCCTTTTTTCTTTTTTTTCTACCTGTGCTTCTGGAAAGGCACACCCTAATGGCTTGTTCTCCAGGTGTTTGACACAGCTGTGTGCCCACGACGCATTACATGCAGGTGGTCACTTAACTTTCTTACGGAAATATTTACGACACCAGTTTCCGCTACAGTGACAGTCTCACATAAAAATATCTCACAGGTCAAGAATTAGCGTTGCAAATCTGTAGAAAGAAAATCCTATAAATATAAGTGTCCAAATAAAATATTCGTCAGCATTGTGAAACAGTCACGCATTTACGCACATTTCATAACTCTTAAAGTACGATTCTTGGTTTCCAACATACTTCTTATTCCTCATATACGGTAGCATCATCTTATTGATCATAAACATATCTCAACAGCATAGTACACATCGTCGTCGTAATAATAACATCATAACACCTCAGTCAAATCTCAAAATCGTCGTAGCTTTCTGCAATAATTTCAAAACCTAAAAAAAATTCTCTGCTCATTTCAATAGTGTCATCTACCTCAAACGTACTTTAAAATCATGCTCCCTTACCAAATACATCATTCAAAGCTCTCATAGTATCACAATGATTCCGAAAAATATGAACAGTTTACAAAGTACAGACAAATTCAGTTTCATAAGTGTGAAGTTACCCAACTGTGTATTGCGTAAACATGTGTCACTGATGTAGTAAAAAAATGTTTATCTCTCAGTTAAATGATCAGATAGCTGTGTAATTTGTGTGTTGGAGAAATATGGTACCAATGTGTAAAGTTGTATAAGCAAATACCATATTAGCTAGGGTTCCTTGTGGTTGCCACACACATGGTACACAAAGTAAGCGTGTACCCCCCTGAGGATTAATGTAATTATACCCTCAGGTGTTACAGATTACAGCAATGGAATGAAATGTATCACGGAAAACTTTCTTTGTAATTCAAAAATCTTTAAAAATAAATGTTTTAAGTACAAAATTAATCACTCAAATACGTGTACTGTAGCGCAAAATGAACGTCTTGTTGCAACATAATCGGTGTGGAAGTGTCGTAGTTATCGTCCTCCGAAAGCTAAGTTCTGCAGAAGTCAATGTACTTACCTCATAATACACAAAAGTGAAATGCTTTGCGTAGAGATATCTTAGTTATTCCGCTTATTGTTGTGATGATGAAAGTACTGTGCTGTAACGTATTGTTGTGCTACGGAAAAGGCTGTCTCATCGTAGCTATACCACAAAAGTTACTACTAAAACATGTTTTACTTTCCAGAATAATTCAGAAAAACTGTGCAGATATAAAACAGAAACACTGCAAAAGCAACATTGTAAATTGTCACTCATTAGTAGCGTCGTGATAAAATCGTGTAGCTGTCACATAAACTAACCACTGTGTCGTCTGGTATCTCACAGAAAGTACTTTAAACCCAGAATGTATTTTCAAGTAAACCAAAATGTTGCATTAAAATCTCATTAGCAGTACTGGTAAATGTTCTAAGTACGTAAGCCTTATAGTCGTTACGTAAACGTGCAACTAACAAGCAAGAATGTACACACACAATAACACTGGGTCGTCTCTTCACAATAACAATGCATTCGTAATTACTGTTTAAAAATGTTCCCTAGGTTCTAGACTGGATATTTAACTTCAAACATTGTTGCATGTTAACAGTTTCTTAAGTCTGACAAAGCATACTAGAAATGTGAAGTGAAAAGTTTTATGGCAAAGACAAAGTTAAAAAGTAGATTATCTTTCAATAAACGGTTTTACATGTGAAATGTGGTGTAAACCTTTATTCTTCCTAGTACGCAGACTTTCAACTGAAAAGCAATTGTCATGTTTTATACGTCGGTAAGGAATGCTAAAATTTTTCTCAAGGTTAGCGTCTATGTTATTTTTCTCTGAGCCAGCCGGCGCACGTGGGTGCCTGCGGCGCGAGTCATTGTCTGTCTCTTTGTTGGCGTGCGTTGTTATTGGGATTAGGAGGCCTAACTTCTACAAATTCACCGTGACGAGAGGGCCCTGCCCTGATTAAATCCCGCCAGTTCTGATTCAATTCAGGTCTGTCGTTACGATCACATCGTCTCTCGTCATGTTGGTAGTTCCTGTAGTTTCTTTCTTGTCGGTTAAGTGGTGGAGAATTTCTCCCTGAATCGTAACTGCGCGCTGGACTGTTGCGTCTAAAGTTATTCTGTCTCCCGTAATAAGAATTATTTTGGTTCCCATATTGTCTGTTTCTCTGATTGTTTCTGTGATAGTCACTACCGCGGAGAGGTGATCTTTCCCTGTAATTATTACTACTCTGCCAACGGTTGTCGTACGGATGGTGTCTATTTTGGTCACGATTTGCGTTGTGAGAATAGCCTTGTCGTGTCAAGTTATTACTTCTTTCATCGCGGAATTGCGACGGATGTGACCTGTAATTGTTGTGCTCCTGGTTTCGCGTTCCGCGATTGTCAGTGTCAATTTCTAATTCTTGTAACAGTCCCTGAAATGCTTCAATGTCGTCTTTGCAACGTCCTGCCAAAATAATATGTCGTAAATGTTCAGGCAGTTTGATTAAGCAAATGCGGATGAGTTCTGAGGGGCTGTATGGGTTTGAAAGATACTGATTCTTATGCAACATGTCTTCAAAATATTTCATAAGACTGGAAAATTCAGATTGTTCGAAACGTTTCATCATTATGATGCTATGTTTTACTCGGTCTTGTGTGGCTTGAGACCAATATGCTGAGAGGAAGGCATGGTAAAACTCTCCTTCACTGTGGCAATCGTGAATTACCGATCGCATTCTTACAGCTGGTTCATTCTCCAAGTAGCCACACATAAATTCTAATCTGTGTTCTAACGACCAGCTGGGAGGAAAACAATGCGAGAATTGATGGAGCCATGCTTGTGGATGAATGTCGTTGCCAGAATTCTTAAATGTTTTGAATTTATGTGTAGTAATGAACAGCTTATAGTCAAAATCATCATGTCGGCGAGTCGCATATCGGTCATTGTTAGGTCGTGTCGGCCGTTCCATCTCAAAATTCGGTGCACATTGCCAATTTCTTTCATAACTTCCGAAATGCCCTGTGTTATTATTTTGTGGCTGTTTCGTATTTCTGTGTCCCTCTTCCCGTATTGGGGCGCGAGTATCCTCTGAAATACGTAATTCTTGTATTACCTGTGTCAGCTGATCTTGTACTTCCCGGATTTCTCTTTGGTGTTGTGTATTGATTTGATTTTGATTCTGTTTGAATTTTCTAATTTGTTCATACTCTTCTGTGTCAGTGAAGGCTACAGGTCTTGTGTCTTTCAGATCATCATCTACCTTTGTAGATAAGTTAGTGACCTGATCCGAAAGTTCGGCTACTTTCTCCAATAGTGAAATTATTTCCTCTGTATGTTTTTCTGAACCAAGTTTCAGAGTATCTACTGTGTCCTTTAAGTTTTCCTGAGTTTTTGCAAGTTGCGTAACCGAATCGGTAGATGCAACTGAGTCAATTTTAGCCCACAAGGTCTCATGATTTTCATGAACAATGGTTTGCAGTTCTTTTATGGCTGCTTCGTGATTCTGTAATGCAATTTCATGCCGCGAAAAAATAGGTTGAAAATGCTCACAAATTTGTGTTTTTACGTCATTACAACTTTTTGACATTTCGATTCAATGTTATGTAACTCAGTAGTTAAATCTTCACGTGTTTGTTCAAGTGTAGTGTCTAACTTTTGAAGATTTTGTCCCATTGCGTCTAACTCTTGCTGTGTTTGTCTCTGGTGTTGTTCCATTGTGTCTAACTTTTGAAGATTTTGTTCCACTGTGTCTAACTTTTTAAGATTTTGTTCCACTGTATCTAACTTTCGAAGATTTTGTTCCATTGTGTCTAACTTTTTAAGATTTTGTCCCATTTGTCTCTGATTTTGTTCCATTTGTTGCATTAATTGCAATAATAATGTATTAGTGTCTGGAATCTGTTTCTCTACGCTTTTCGGCAGTGCATTTGCACCGGCAACATTCACATTTTGACAAGCAGAAAATGTGTCTTGACTTATTTGACAAAACGGTGATGACCCAAAACCTGAATCTACAGTATTTGCGAAATTGTGTCCTGTCATTTCGGATCCCTGAGGCGAGCTGTTGCCGACCGATCGATCGATAATGCTTCCCTGTTCACTACCTGTTTCAATGTCTACACCATTGTTTGCAGCCCGCTCCATTTCCCTATGCACAATTACCAAATTACTACTTTGAACATCAGTTAATTCATTACTCGGTGGCGCTAACACACTGCTTTCATTTTCACTGTCATTTCTCAGTTTACTTTGGAGCCTAGTATTACGTTTTTCACACGCCATTATTGTCACAGTATTTCACACGACAACACAGAAAAACACAATTTGAAGATCAAAAATAAGATAACACATTAACATAGCACTGAAAATAATATCTAGTTAATTGCAGCTGCGAAATACTTGGTGCAAATCTACATGCATGCCACAACTGTTTTACTGTACAACAATGAAAGACTGCAACTACAAAGGAAATTCTCTCTATAATTACGCGCTAGCAATAAACAAAATCTACACTAATTACACAAACTACAACAAAAAAATCAGAAGATTCCAGTGAGGTATCCTGGCAGGGTCGCCATATGAAACGTCCCCTTTGAACAATTATACATGACTGTCCTTAAGCTGATACACAATATTTTTTTTAGCGCAACGCAATCTGACTTTCAAAAATCCTTACAAAAGAATGGCCCTGACTAACATTAACCTATACGTTTCACAAATCACTTACCTCACAAAAATGTTGGTTACTCGAACCACTGCAATACACTACTGCCAGCTAAATAAAAGATTCAAACTACTGAAGGCACTAACTACTGATAGGGATAGTAAGCAAATGAAAGATATTAATAGAGAACAAACAATGTGTTTACCTTGATATCATCATATATAAATATAGCAGTTCATGACAAATTTCAAAACTCCGCCATCTCTCTCCCCACATCCACCACTGCTGGCGGCTCACCTCCAACTGCGCAACGCTACGCGCTGTTCACAGCCAGCTGCCTAACACTACAATGGCGAGTATTACAACAATGCAAAGCAGCCACAGACTGCACACAGCACAGCCAGTGATTTTCATACAGAGGTGGCGTTACCAATAAAAAAACCTAAACAGCCTACTTACAATTGTTGCAGAAACAACGAGACAAATATGCCAAATTTAAACAGACGTAAAATCCCCAAGATTGGCAATCTTTTACAGAAGCTCGAAATTTAGCGCGGACTTCAATGCGAGATGCTTATAACAGTTTCCTCAACGAAACTTTGTCTCGAAACCTGGCAGAAAATCCAAAGAGATTCTGGTCGTATGTGAAGTATGTTAGCGGCAAGAAACAATCAATGCCTTCTCTGCGCGAAAGCAATGGGAATAATGTCGAAGACAGTGCTTGCAAAGCAGAGTTACTAAACACAGCCTTCGGAAATGCCTTCACAAAAGAAGACGAAGTAAATATACCAGAATTTGAATCGAGAACAGCTGCCAATATGAATAACGTAGCAGTAAATATCGTCGGAGTGGTGAAACAACTTAAATCACTTAATAAAAGCAAGTCTTCTGGTCCAGACTGTATACCAATTAGGTTCCTTTCGGAGTATGCTGATGCATTAGCTTTATACTTCACAATCATATACAACCGTTCGCTCGAAGAAAGATCCGTACCCAAAGACTGGAAAGTAGAAGTAATCCACTAAATTACAGGCCCATATCGTTAACGTCGATATGCTGCAGGAGTTTGGAACATATATTGTATTCAAACATTATGAATTACCTCGAAGAAAACTGTCTATTGACACACAGTCAACATGGGTTTAGAAAACATCGCTCCTGTGAAACGCAACTAGCTCTTTATTCACATGAAGTGTTGAGTGCTATTGACAAGGGATTTCAGATCGATTCCGTATTTCTGGATTTCCGGAAGGCTTTTGACACTGTACCACACAAGCGGCTTGTAGTGAAATTGCGTGCTTATGGAATATCGTCTCAGTTATGTGACTGGATTTGTGATTTCTTGTCAGAGAGGTCACAGTTCGTAGTAACTGACGGAAAGTCATCGAGTAAAACAGAAGTGATTTCTGGCGTTCCCCAAGGTAGTGAGGCCCTTTCCTGTTCCTTCTCTATATAACCGATTTGGAAGACAATCTGAGCAGCCGCCTTAGGTTGTTTGCAGATAACGCTGTCGTTTATCGACTAATAAAGTCATCAGAAGATCAAAACAAAGTGCAAAACGATTTAGAAAAAATATCTGAATGGTGCGAAAAGTGGCAGTTGACCCTAAATAACGAAAAGTGTGAGGTCATCCACATGAGTGCGAAAAGGAATTCGTTAAACTTCGGTTACACGATAAATCAGTCTAATCTAAAAGCCTTAAATTCAATTAAATACCTAGGTATTACAATTACGAACAACTTAAATTGGAAGGAACACAGCAAATGTTGTGGGGAAGGCTAACCAAGGACTGCGTTTTATTGACAGGACACTTAGAAAATGTAACAGATCTACTAAGGAGACTGCCTATACTACGCTTGTACGCCTTCTTTTAGAATACTGCTGCGCGCTGTGGGATCCTTACCAGATAGGACTGGCGGAGTACATCGAAAAAGTTCAGAGAAGAGCAACACGTTTTGTATTATCGCGAAATATGGGAGAGAGTGTCACAGAAATGATACAGGATTTTGGTTCGACATCATTAAAAGAAAGGCGTTGTTCGTTACGACGGAATCTTCTCACGAAATTCCAATCACCAACTTTCTTCTCAGAATTCGAAAATATTTTGTTGACACCGACCTACATAGGGAGAAACGATCACCACGATAAAATAAGGGAAATCAGAGCTCGTACGGAAAGATATAGGTGTTCGTTCTTTCCGCGCGCTATACGAGATTGGAATAATAGAGAATTGGAAGGTGGTTCGATGAACCCTCTGCCAGGCACTTAAATGCGATTTGCAGAGTATCCATGTAGATGTAGATGAAAACTACGATTTAGAGCGAAACGCGATTGAAGTTATTTGTAGTTAAGTTAAACATACTTCTAGTCAGCGATCGCTGGACCGTACTGTAATCCTCCCAGTTTCATAAGCATATCCTCCTCGATATTCTTTGTGGCCATGGTAGTTCTTCGGGCCACCTTGGCAGCTGCTGGAATCCGCTGCTCTGCTCGCTCGATACACTTTTCGTCCGGTTCTGAGCAAAAGTTGTAACAGGCTGACCCGTTCTCAAGTTCCAGCACGTTCATAATTTCCATAATGCCTTTTAGGCCGTCATTGGAATTACATCCTGCCACACTGACCGCGATGTCGACTATTTTTTCCCGCGGTGAATTGTTTTCGGAGAACCTTTTTTAGAAATCGCCTTGTAATTCGATAACGGAGTTTCAGACGAACTTGAGAGGTCACTACAATAAAGCAGACATCCATGAAAACATTTCAAGAAAAAATAATCGATTTTCTGAAATTTTCGAACTGGGCTATCTCCTCAACCTCTTCACTCCTGAGATAAAAAAATCCACAGGAATTTTCTTTTCATATTTTCCATCACACTAATAAACTAGCATGATGCAAATGCAAATGAGATATTTTTTAATGATTCATTAAAGACATAAACGTGGGTCCACATACGTGGATCTCAAGTCTCACTTATCGTAAAAACGTACTACCCCTTTCAAAAAAAGCATTTTATTAGTATATACATATACACTGTTTGAGACAGTAAACTGTATATGCTAATGCACGCAGTAAATAGGATTTTTAATGCTAATATTTTTGAAATACATGAAATCCAATACACGTTTTTGTTGGTGCTTTAAAACATGTTCATAAATGCAAGAAAATGATAATCCTACAATAATTTCTGCCCAGTAATAATTTGCTACTGCCAATAAATAAACACTTACATTTTATTATAAGATTCAAACAATTGTTTTTCATAATATATAAATAAATTCCACATTTGGCACACGTTTCTCTTATACTGGAAACGCAGCCAGGTTTCCTGCATTTTGAGGCATTCAGCAAATTGCGGTAGCGGGCGCACCTTGTAAGATCTAACTTCTGAAATTGGTTGCAGCACAGCTCTTCTGGCTTTTTTTTCGAATTTTCTACATCCTCTACGTCTTCACTATCAGAGGAATTCACTGTACAAGAACGTCCTGTTCTCCTAGCCACTGGCACTACATTTTATCGTTTTTATTGTTAGCAGTCAGTTTCATCATGCTCAGTAGGACAATCTTCAGTAAACAAACGCGAATTCGTCATCTTCCCAGTCAGATAATTCCGCACTGCTATTATTAAGAAGATCTTTTAACTGCTCACTAGTTAATATTTCATGCAATGCTGAAGAGTGTAGAAATAAGGATTGTTTCAGTATTCCACTATCGAAGACCAAATTGAAATTAGCAAATATGAATTATGACCCGACGTCCACATATCAAGACCTTCAGAAAGTGCGTTATTTCCTAGCAACGAACAAATTTTATGCAAATCTGAACTAATTCTCAACATCCAGCAAACTTAGCGAACATTAGATAAAAATACAGATTTTAAGTCTAATATTTAAGCTAATAATTATTTACTCACTTTTTCGATTTGTAGAAGTAGCCAATTTCTGCGTACGAGCGTTTGCAAACTAACTTGCGAATCGTTCCTTGCAAGGTGCTGCACCCTGGTTTTCAAACGAAGAACTAGGAGGTGCACAGTCATGGATCAGCTGTCTATAAGCGGAGAAATACGCCTACTTACTGTGGGATAAAAGTGGATGAAGGTCCACATGTGTGGACCGAGGGAACAGAAAAGTTAAGAGCAGCTGCGAGAAAACACACGAAGTGATTATTTTCAGTGTATTCCATCGTGTCGACAGCGTGCTGGGTTCTGCTTGCTTCGTTTCCAGCGACAGGAACATATTAAAGGGTCTTTGACAAATCTTTTATAAGCCGTATCCATCAGCACCTTGCTCAACACCGCCTCCTCCCCCTTACCCAGTGTGGCTTCCGACCCTCCTTCTCTGCTGAAGACCAACTCCTCAATCTTGTTCACCTTCTGTCCCTCCAGCTCAACTCCCGTCACTCTGCCATTTTTGTTTCCCTTGACCTCCAAAATACCTATGACCGTGTATGGCATCCCGGTCTCCTCTTTAAACTCCAAACCTACGCCCTGCGTATCAATTTTGTCCGTCTGGTCGCTTCCTTCCTCTCGCACCATCCTTCCTATGTCACCCTCCACAACACCGACTCCCGTATCTTTTATCCTACGGCTGGCGTCCCCCAGGGTTCTGTCCTCTCCCCTCTCCTTTATCTTTTGTATACAGATGATATGCCCAAGCCACCCCCACCAGTCCACCTTCTCCAGTATGCTGATGACACCGCCTTCCTGGCTCTCTATACTACCCTTCAACGGTGTCAACGTACCCTCCAAACCCACCTTAACCAGTTCACCACTTGGTGTAACCAGTGGTTCCTCTGTCTCAACCCCTCCAAAACCCAGGCGATCATCATAGGCTGCACCACTCGCTCCTTTCGCCACCATGATTTCTACCTCACCCTTTATGGTCGTCCTATCCAGCTCACCCCCACCCTGAAATACCTTGGCCTCACCCTCGACCGACACCTCACCTGGACCCCTCATCTCCAGACCATCCAGCAGAAAGCCCATTCCCGCCTCCGCCTTCTGAAACTCCTGTCTGGCCGGACATGGGGATTGCATCCTTCTACCATCCTCCACACCTACAAATCCCTCATCTGTCCTATTCTCTGTTATGCCAGCGTTGCCTGGATCTCCGCCCCCATCCGCTTTTACAAGGCCCTCCAAATCCTTGAACGCCATGCGCTCCGCCTTGCCTTCCGTATCCGCCTTCCTTCCCCCACACGGCTCCTGTATGAACTGATCCCCTTCCCCCACCTCCTCCTGTTCCTCCAACATCTCCGCATCCTTTACATTGTTCGCAGGCTTGATCCCCCCCACCCTCTGGTTTCCTCCTTCCTCTCCACCCCCTGCCCGTTGCCGCGCCTCTATCGCTGTATCCCTCCTTCTCTCCACCTCCACACCCTCCATCTCCTTCATCAGGGCAATTTCCAACACCTCCCCCTCCTGGATGACGAACTTCGCCATGACATCTACCCTTCCTTCCAACTGTAACCTGGCCTTGTTCCCCCCCCCCTCCCCAGGGCCCCCTTTTTTCCTCTTCCTTCCTTCTCCCAGAGCGGATTTTCCTCCATTCCCCTCTCCCCTGAGGCCCTGCACCTCATACTTGCCTCTTTCCTTCCCACATCCCTCCCTACCTGGCCCTCCTCTGTGCGCCTCCCGCTCATCTCCCCCATCTCTTCCCCTCCCTCCCTTCTTCAGGTCTCCCTCATCTCCTTGCGCCTGGCAGATCCTCTGTATTGATCATCATCAGTGTGCCTCATCAGTGTTGTGTTTAGTGCTGTTTCTCCTGTGCGTCAAGAGGTGTGATTTTAATTGTGTATTGCCTTGAGGTCCGCCGTTAGTGTTACGTTATGTGCTACGCCATCCGTCGATACCTTATGCTCCAGTCATACTGTGCCTTGTGTTCTTTTACTCGTCGCAGTGTGTGGCTTTTTGTGTGTGCTACTTTTATACAGTTTTTTTATCTCCATTTTACAGTCACCCCGTTTTTTGTCTATTGCCTTCCATGATGTTCCCCCTTTGTTGTATCTATGTTCACCTTATTCTCTCCTTTGCTGTTTTTAAATGTCTTCTATTGTTTTGTTCTATGTCTTTCGGCTGAAGAGCAGCGCATATGCTGCTGCCAGCCCGCCTCGATGGGGAATTGAAATACAATAAAGAAAAAAAAAAATCTTTTATAAAAGTTAGGTTCATACTCCAACTTTTATATATCTTATAAGTACCACACTACATGGTCAATGAATGCATAAAACGTCTTTAATAAAATATTTTTGACGAAGTTATTTTCCAGTGTAATACGGCCCACGCAGCGAAAACAGGATGGCTCGCTGGTGCTGTCCCTCAGCTTCAATCAGTCCCCCTACTCCGTCGTTCTGGGAATTTGCCGTTCCCTCGGCTGCTACGGACGCAGCGAATATTTCACTGCCCCCATCATCCTGGTGCTTGTGGCATCTCGTCATATGAAGCTCAAAAGTTCGTACTATTCATTAACAATACGGACTAGCACGTTCCAGTCAAACATTAGCCCACGTGTAACGTCGCGGCCTCTTGTAACCATTTCGAAAATTATTAGTGCTTACGTTATGCCTGAATCAGCTTCATTACAATTTCATGTGTCTAATTTTGAATGTACAGCAGCCTAGTTGTCTCTGCGGCTCCAAGATGGCGCTCGTAGCAACACCATGTTTACTTGCCCACACTTTCTAACGTGGGCACCTCAGTTTTGTTGCAACCCGTGTTCACTCAGGTAAGAGCAGCAATTAGCGGCTCGCCATCTTATCTTATTTACAACTTTTCATGACGTCGCCTTTCCGGCTTAGATTTTTTTACAATGTGACTTGTAAGTACTGCATCTCTTTCCAGTCAGTACACACTTTAGTTTATTAATGTCTTATATACCTATCATGTTTTAGAACAGTTAGTTTAATTCTGAAGACGACGCTCATAGTAGCGTCGAAACCTGGTCAATTTTTACTTAATATTTGTGACCGAGGGCTTATTTGTTCTAATATAATTTCGAAAAGAAGTGGTTCGTAGCATTTAACGTTAGAGGCAACCCGCAGTCTGCCATTCTTATCTGACCACAGAGTGCTGCTTATAATCTGTTAGTATTTCAGCTTTCGCAGCTTAAGTAGACAGTTCAGCGAAACTAGTTGATTACAAAATTACTTTCATTCATTCGTTCAGAATTACTTTATTATAAAAATACTTAGTTCATTATAAAATTATTACAACGTTGCTGTCGCATGACGGTATATAGTCAGGTTGCCTTACAGAATTTAACGAGCTCAAAGCCACTCATACTGAAGTGCACTCTCAGGTGTCTACCAAACAAAAAAGTGAATTCTTTGATTATAATTCATCTCTGCAACGCAGAAATTAATTTCTGACTACTGCTGCTACCACTGAAAACTCAAAATGTACACTACTGGTCATTAAAATTGCTACACCACAAAGATGACGTGCTACAGACGCGAAATTTAACCGACAGGAAGAAGATGCTCTGATTCGCAAATGATTAGCTTTTCAGGGCATTCACACAAGGTTGGCGACAGTGGCGACACCTACAACTTGCTGACATCAGGAAAGTTTCCAACTAATTTCTTATACACAAACAGCAGTTGACCGGCGTTGCCTGGTGAAACGTTGTTGTGATGCCTCGTGTAATGAGGAGAAATGCGTACCATCACGTTTCCGTCTTTGATAAAGCTCATATTGTAGCCTATCGCGAATGCGGTTTATCGTATCGCGACATTGCTGCTCGCGTTGGTCGAAATCCCATGACTCTTAGCAGAATATGGAATCGGTGGGTTCAGGAGAGTAATACGGAACGCCGTGCTGGATCCCAACGGCCTCATGTATCACTAGCAGTCGAGATGACAGGCATCTTATCCGCGTGGCTGTAACGGATCGTGCAGCCACGTCTCGATCCCTGAGTCAACAGATGGGGACGTTTGCAAGACAACAACCATCTGCACGAACAGTTCGACGACGTTTGCAGCAGCATGGACTATCAGCTCGGAGACCGTGGCTGCGGTTACCCTTGACGCTGTATCACAGACAGGAGCGCCTGCGATGGTGTACTGAACGACGAACCTGGGTGCACGAATGGCAAAACGTCATTTTTTCGGATGAATCCAGGTTTTGCTTACAGCATTATGATGGTCGCATCCGTGTTTGGCGACATCGCGGTGAACACACATTGGAGGCGTGTATTCGTCATCGCCATACTGGCGTATGACCCGGCGTGATGGTATGGGGTGCCAGTGGTTACACATCTCGGTCACCTCTTGTTCGCATTGACCACACTTTGAACAATGGACGTTACATTTCAGATGTGTTGCGACCCGTGGCTCTACCCTTCATTCGACCCCTGCGAAACCCTACATTTCAGCAGGATAATGCATGACCGCATGTTGCAGGTCCTGTATGGGCCTTTCTGGATACAGAAAATGTTCGACTGCTGCCCTGGCCAGCACATTCTCCAGATCTCTCACCAATTGAAAACGTCTGGTCAATGGTGGCCGAGCAACTGGCTCGTCACAATACGCCAGTCACTACTCTTGATGAACTGTGGTATCGTGTTGAAGCTGCATGGGCAGCTGTACCTGTACACACCATCCAAGCTCCGTTTGACTAAATGCCCAGGCGTATCAAGGCCGTTATTACGGCCAGAGGTGGTTGTTGTGGGTACTGATTTCTCAGGATCTATGCAGCCAAATTGCGTGAAAATGTAATCACATATCACTTCTGGTATAATATATTTGTCTAATGAATACCCGTTTATCATCTGCATTTCTTCTTGGTGTAGCAATTTTAATGGCCAGTAGTGTAATAACTCGTTGAGATAGAGGCTGTGAAAAATGGAGAACCTGCTCTTTTGGACAGGTATGAGGCAGTGGCCTCGTTGAAGGAACTATTCCAGAATTCACCTCAAATGTTTTACTGAAACCACAGAAATCCTGAACTGGGATTTGAAGCCAAATTTCTGTGTCATAGCCACCCCACCGCCAGTTTCACATACTACTGCACAGGAGACAGGTCATGACGTACGAAACTGACGTAGGCCGAATAATTCTGTTTCACAGCGTATTTATTTTCTCGTTCTGTTCTATTGCTCACTATGCTATCAACTGTCTTATTGAGCTGGAAAAACTACGTCTTCTTTACAGTTGTTAAATGCAGCCGGTACTGCGAAGTAATAGAGAACGCATTACCAGACAATTGCCTCGCTGGTTTGGACCTCCTAGCTACAGACAGACGCCATGCCTATGACAGTATCATCAAAGGTATAGAGATCTCTGACAATTATACTGTTGTAGCGACGATGGTTACCAAAGGCAAAATGTTCATCAAAGAATCTAGGGGAGTATTAATATTTGGTAGATATTATAGACAATCACTGGAATCCTTCTTAGAAGACAGACTGAGATTATCTAGTCCAAATGTGACACACTTAGAATCGTTGTGGTTAAAGTTCAATCGCATCGCAAATCGGACTTTAGGTAAACACGTTCAAAATAAAACAACTTTAATAAATAATGGAAAAGTACCTCTTTTGTTTTAAGATAACATTCGGCGAATGTTAATGAAACAGTGATTGTTACATTCTCGAAACAAAACAGTTATGTACTTAATCTGATGGAGAATATAATATTATTAATGAATCGTGCATCCGTGAGAAGGGCTTTACGTGAATCAGTCGGATCATCCTAGGGAAAGATCAATCAGAAAGCTCTAGGAATTTTTAGACGTTCCTATAACCAATGGTCAGGTCGACATATTCCAGCCGGTCTCTCATAGATCCGTCTAATGTTGAAACTGAGGACAACACACAGACACCCAAAATATTAAATTCTCGATTTACATATACATACACGCATGAGAATCCTACTACCGCATCATAGTTTGGCAGCCACACAAACTCACAGTTAGGTGATCGTGAAGCACTCTCGGTACCGAAAAATAATGAAGACTACTCACAACGAAATATGGCCAAGCCCTGAAAAAATTCCTCCTAGATTGTGCTCTTAATGCGCTGCAGAATTACCTCCTTCCCTAGGCTGTGCTAATAGAGAAACACTTGCGCATAAATAGACCCACCTAATATTAATTGAGCACAGATGACATCTTTTCATAAAAATAGTGTAAAAACGGATGCTCATAATTACAGACCAATAAACTTAGCGTCTGTCAGTTTTCGGCTATTAAAGTATAGTCTAAAGTTCAAATAAGCTTCGCCCGAGGATCTTCACGGTTTCAAGAAAACCGCTGGTCTGACAGGACAGCTCTCTATTTCGCCCATGGTACTTTACAAATGATAGATATAACTGAACAGGCAGATTCTGTCTCCATAGATTTCCAACAAAAATGTTTCAACACTGTACCACATCGTCGACAGATAATCAGTATATGGTTATACGGAAAAGCTTCACTGGTATTTAAGTGGCTAGAAGAAATTAAAAGCCAATACATTATATTACGCGGTGAATGATCAAGAGAAACAAAAGTTATATGGGGTGTGCCTCCTGAGAGCGTAACTGAGGCAACTAACTTTCTTCATGCTCGCCTCGGTAGCTGCACGGTCAGCGTGACGGATTGCTGACTGAGGAGGTTTGGGTTTGATTCCCTGCTGGTTCGGAGATTTTATCCTCTCGGGGACTGGGTGTTGTGTTGTCCTCGCGCTCGTATCATCAAAATTGACATTCCACTGTTGAGATGGCTGTATGGCCACTGTGCAAAAGCCAAGAAAAAACTTTCTTTTTACCGGCTGATTCTTATTAATGATTAGAAACCGCCGAACTGACGTAGATGACGCTCAGACAAGTAATGTATTATAACACACATAGCGCCACAAATGTCGGGAAATAACCAACAGTGAATGATAAATGATGAACATGTCTCGTCACCAGATGTCGTACCGAGGACAAAGAGGACAGGCCGCGGCGTATACTACACAGCTCGTGATACTGCACATCTTACGAGTGCCAGGAACAGTCTCCGGCGGGGAGCGACTAACTGCTCCAGAGCCTACTAGTGTGGCCGGCCGCTGTGGCCGAGCGGTCCTGGGCGCTTCAGTCTGGAACCACGCGACCGCTACGGTCGCAGGTTCGAATCCTGCCTCGGGCATGGATGTGTGTGATGTCCTTAGGTTAGTTAGGTTTAAGTAGTTCTATGTCTAGGGGACTGATGGCCTCAGATGTAAAGTCCCATAGTGCACAGAGCCATTTGAATCTACTAGCGTGACGTCACATGTTCGTTGTAGGGCTCGTAGGTCTCGTTGGCCCCGATGACGTACCTCGCAGTATCTGCAGCTGTTGGGCTTGTTAATCCGACCCTCGCCCGTAGGCCGCAGTGCTGAACGTCGCTCCACTAGGCTACTCTTTTTCCGAACACGTTTTGTAAATGTGATCTGTTGTAAACGTAGAAATTAACAAAGTTATTTCCCTCACTATAATCAAACAAAAGCTGTTCTTATTTTATGTTTATGTTTCTTTCCTTTTGTCCCTTCTTTGTGGACTCTATTTACTAAAGAAAACGTAGGTCATTTACTGGTAGCGACGCATTTCGGAAGCATATACTCATTTACTTGTGACACAATACGCTAGATATTTGTCGTACTGTATTTTGCCATAAAGTAGTGGAGACCGCGAGACCGGTAAATGAAATAGCAAATCTTACCTTAATGTACACACATAGTTGTGTAACGCAGTGCAATAAATATGCTGCCTGCCACGCGAACCTTGAGCCCCATGCGCTAAAGTCGCGCACGTAGGCCCAGAGCCACACCGACGTGATTACTGGACTTGCGTTTGGGATTATTTATTTATTTAATCGTATAGCTAGGATATGGCAGCAAGAGAGGGGAAGAAAACCAATGTGCACTCCGTGTGCATACCGGGGGGAGTCATTCCAAATGTGGAACGGGTCCTTCCGGATGCCATGAAGGGTACAGGGTGCACCCATCTGCAGGTGGTCGCTCATGTCGGCACCAATGATGTGTGTCGCTATGGATCGGAGGAAACCTTCTCTGGCTTCCGGCGGCTATCTGATTTGGTGAAGACTGCCAGTCTCGCTAGCGGGATGAAAGCAGAGCTCGCCATCTGCAGCATCGTCGACAGGACTGACTGCGGACTTATGGTACAGAGCCGAGTGGAGGGTCTGAATCAGAGGCTGAGACGGTTCTGCAACGTGTGGTCTGCAGATTCCTCGAGTTGCGCCATAGGGTGGTGGGGTTTCGGGTTCCGCTGGATAGGTCAGGAGTCCACTACACGCAGCAAGCGGCTACACGGGTAGCAGGGGTTGTGTGGCGTGGGCTGGGCGCTTTTTTAGGTTAGATGGCCTCGCGCAAGTACAGAAAGGGCAACAGCCTCAAAGGGTGCGGGGCAAAGTCAGGACATGTGGGGACCAAGCAGCAATCGGTATTGTAATTGTAAACAGTCGAAGCTGCATTGGTAAAGTACCGGAACTTCAAGCGCTGATAGAAAGCACCGAAGCTGAAATCGTTATAGGTACAGAAAGCTGGCTGAAGCCAGAGATAAATTCTGCCGAAATTTTTACAAAGGCACAGACGGTGTTTAGAAAGGATAGATTGCATGCAACCGGTGGTGGCATGTTTGTCGCTGTTAGTAGTAGTTTATCCTGTAGTGAAGTAGAAGTGGATAGTTCCTGTGAATTATTATGGGTGGAGGTTACACTCAACAACCGAGCTAGGTTAATAATTGGCTCCTTTTACCGACCTCCCGACTCAGCAGCATTAGTGGCAGAACAACTGAGAGAAAATTTAGAATACGTTTCACATAAATTTTCTCAGCATGTTATAGTCTTAGGTGGAGATTTCAATTTACCAGATATAGACTGGGACACTCAGATGTTTAGGACGGGTGGTAGGGACAGAGCATCGAGTGACATTATACTGAGTGCACTATCCGAAAATTACCTCGAGCAATTAAACAGAGAACCGACTCGTGGAGATAACATCTTGGACCTACTGATAACAAACAGACCCGAACTTTTCCACTCTGTAAGTGCAGAACAGGGAATCACTGGTCATAAGGCCATTGCAGCATCCCTGAATATGGAAGTTAATAGGAATATAAAAAAAGGGAGGAAGGTTTATCTGTTGAGCAAGAGCAATAGAAGGCAGATTTCAGACTACCTAACAGATCAAAACGAAAATTTCTGTTCCGACACTGACAATGTTGAGTGTTTACGGAAAAAGTTCAAGGCAATCGTAAAATGCGTTTTAGACAGGTACGTGCCGAGTAAAACTGTGATGGACGGGAAAAACCCACCGTGGTTCAACAACAAAGTTAGGAAACTACTGCGAAAGCAAAGAGAGCTTCACTGCAAGCTTAAAAGCAGCCAAAACCTCTCAGACAAACAGAAGCTAAACGATGTCAAAGTTAGCGTAAGGAGGGCTATGCGTGAAGCGTTCAGTGAATTCGAAAGTAAAATTCTATGTACCGACTTGACAGAAAATCCTAGGAAGTTTTGGTCTTGCGTTAAATCAGTAAGTGGCTCGAAACAGCATATCCAGACACTCCGGGATGATGATGGCATTGAAACAGAGGATGACACGCGTAAAGCTGAAATACTAAACACCTTTTTCCAAAGCTGTTTCACAGAGGAACACCGCACTGCAGTTCCTTCTCTAAATCCTCGCACAAACGAAAAAATGGCTGACATCGAAATAAGTGTCCAAAGAATAGAAAAGCAACTGGAATCACTCAACAGAGGAAAGTCCACTGGACCTGACGGGATACCAATTCGATTCTACACAGAGTACGCGAAAGAACTTGCCCCCCTTCTAACAGCCGTGTACCGCAAGACTAGAGGAACGGAAGGTTCCAAATGATTGGAAAAGAGCACAGGTAGTCCCAGTCTTCAAGAAGGGTCGTCGAGCAGATGCGTAAAACTATAGACCTATATCTCTGACGTCGATCTGTTGGAGAATTTTAGAACATGTTTTTTGCTCGAGTATCATGTCGTTTTTGGAAAGCCAGAATCTACTCTGTAGGAATCAACATGGATTCCGGAAACAGCGATCGTGTGAGACCCAACTCGCTTTATTTGTTCGTGAGACCCAGAAAATATTAGATACAGGCCCCCAGATAGATGCTATTTTCCTTGACTTCCGGAAGGCGTTCGATACAGTTCCGCACTGTCGCCTGATAAACAAAGTAAGAGCCTACGGAATATCAGACCAGCTGTGTGGCTGGATTGAAGAGTTTTTAGCAAACAGAACACATCATGTTGTTATCAATGGAGAGACGTCTACAGACGTTAAAGTAACCTCTGGCGTGCCACAGGGGAGTGTTATGGGACCATTGCTTTTCACAATATACACTCCTGGAAATTGAAATAAGAACACCGTGAATTCATTGTCCCAGGAAGGGGAAACTTTATTGACACATTCCTGGGGTCAGATACATCACATGATCATGCTGACAGAACCACAGGCACATAGACACAGGCAACAGAGCATGCACAATGTCGGCACTAGTACAGTGTATATCCACCTTTCGCAGCAATGCAGGCTGCTATTCTCCCATGGAGACGATCGTAGAGATGCTGGTTATAGTCCTGTGGAACGGCTTGCCATGCCATTTCCACCTGGCGCCTCAGTTGGACCAGCGTTCGTGCTGGACGTGCAGACCGCGTGAGACGACGCTTCATCCAGTCCCAAACATGCTCAATGGGGGACAGATCCGGAGATCTTGCTGGCCAGGGTAGTTGACTTATACCTTCTAGAGCACGTTGGGTGGCACGGGATACATGCGGACGTGCATTGTCCTGTTGGAACAGCAAGTTCCCTTGCCGGTCTAGGAATGGTAGAACGATGGGTTCGATGACGGTTTGGATGTACCGTGCACTATTCAGTGTCCCCTCGACGATCACCACTGGCGTACGGCCAGTGTAGGAGATCGCTCCCCATACCATGATGCCGGGAGTTGGCCCTGTGTGCCTCGGTCGTATGCAGTCCTGATTGTGGCGCTCACCTGCACGGCGCCAAACACGCATACGACCATCATTGGGACCAAGGCAGAAGCGACTCTCATCGCTGAAGACGACACGTCTCCATTCGTCCCTCCATTCACGCCTGTCGCGACACCACTGGAGGCGGGCTGCACGATGTTGGGGCGTGAGCGGAAGACGGCCTAACGGTGTGCGGGACCATAGCCCAGCTTCATGGAGACGGTTGCGAATGGTGTCAATGTGTTCTTTTTTCCATTTCCAGGAGTGTATATAAATGACCTAGTAGATAGTGTCGGAAGTTCCATGCGGCTTTTCGAGGTTGATGCTTGTAGTATACAGAGAAGTTGCAGCATTAGAAAATTGTAGCGAAATGCAGGAAGACCTGCAGCGGATAGGCACTTGGTGCAGGGAGTGGCAACTGACCCTTAACGTAGGCAAATGTAATGTATTGCGAATGCATAGAAAGAAGGATCCTTTATTGTATGATTATATGATAGCGGAACAAACACTGGTAGCAGTTACTTCTGTAAAATATCTGGGAGTATGCGTGCGGAACGATTTGAAGTGGAATGATCATATAAAATTAATTGTTGGTAAGGCGGGTACCAGGTTGAGATTCATTGGGAGAGTCCTTAGAAAATGTAGTCCATCGACAAAGGAGGTGGCTTACAAAACACTCGTTCGACCTATACTTGAGTATTGCTCATCAGTGTGGGATCCGTTCCAGATCAGGTTGACGGAGGAGACAGAGAAGATCCAAAGAAGAGCGGCGCGTTTCGTCACAGGGTTATTTGGTAACCGTGATAGCGTTACGGAGATGTTTAGCAAATTCAAGTGGCAGACTCTGCAAGAGAGGCGCTCTGCATCGCTGTGTAGCTTGCTGTCCAGGTTTCGAGAGGGTGCGTTTCTGGATGAGGTATCGAATATATTGCTTCCCCCTACTTATACCTCCCGAGGAGATCACGAATGTAAAATTTGAGAGATTCGAGCGCGCACGGAGGCTTTCAGACAGTCGTTCTTCCCGCGAACCATACGCGACTGGAGCAGAAAAGGGAGGTAATGACAGTGGCACGTAAAGTGCCCTCCGCCACACACCGTTGGGCGGCTTGCGGAGTATAAATGTAGATGTAGATACCTCTGAGACGGTGCCGTCTACAGTCTAGTGTCGTCGGTGAATGATCTTATTGGTATACAGAATGATTTAGACTGAATTTCCATTTGCCGTACCAAATAGAAGCTCTCTTTGAATCTGAGTAAATGTATGAATTTGTCTATTAGAAACGTAACAGACTGGTACTGTCAGCACGAAAATGTAACAAAGATGCTTAGTGAATTTAATGGAAGTCAATGGGAGAAAGACGACGTTGTTGGGTAGATTTACAAAACCGTTATTCCTGAGACGCTGTGCAACAAATCTGCTAAATCCGTTCTACATCTCGCGTAGGAATCGTTAGAGAAAGATAAAAGGATTAATGCTCATGTTGAGGCACGGACAATTACTTTTCCTTTCCTTTATACATGAATGGAATGCCACAGAGAATTGCCAAAATCGGTACGAAATAATCCGTTATTCGCTGTACAGCGGCTTTCATAGTATACAGAGTGTTTCCGCGAGGGTGATTCAAATCTTCAGGGACAGCGGAAAGCGGAAATACATCAATTTTAGACAGAAAACCTTGGTTCGGAAACGATAGAGTCAAAAGTACATGTGAAAAGGAGAAAATTTCAAGTTTACCGTTCGTCTGCTGACAGTCACAAAACCCCGATTGGAGACCCTCCCATTAGGTTCGAATCCTGCCTCGGGCATGTATGTGTGTGATGTCCTTAGGTTAGTTAGGTTTAAGAAGTTCTAAGTCTGGGGGACTGATGGCCTCAGATGTTAAGCCCCATGGTGCTTAGAGCCATTTGAACCATTTTTTGAACTCCTTGAAACATTGTATGTCGTCCCGTACCATAGTCGTCCTCGTTCGAATGATCCCTGTGTTGTTCGGGCGATGTCACTGGCAGTGAAAATTCTTGTCAGAAGATGCTCTTCAACCCAGCATATGGCTTGCGCACAGGATCTTTCATATGATGACACAAGAAGAAATCAAGAGGGGCCAGACAGGGTAGCGAGCTGGGGACGAAACATGACCTCCTCTTCTATCCTCCCCTCAGGGAAAGTATGATGCAGTTGTCCAAGAGCAAGATGTTCAAAGTGAACTCAGAATACATGATACTGGAACGAAAATGAAATGGGATGTCTTCCAACAACGTGACGAATATGTTTCTGAGAACCATAGATCACACTGTGGCTCTTAAGCAGGAAGCAACTAGTTTCGGACCTACTAACTAATCACCGGTTACACCTGCCCGACGGTTCTAAGCAAATCTGTGGTGATGGCTTTTCGCAGCTTCTAGTGTGGGGATTTTCAGCTGCCTTTACAAAACTGTTGAGACTGCTAATATTTCGTCTCTGACGAAACAGGCTATAGTCGAGAAAAGTTTGTGCGCACTTAAGTGAGGACTGACCACACAGATCTTCAGAAACAAGCGACTCAACACGACAGGAGATATGATGTCAGCAGAAGTTAAAGTTTGCTTTTTCTGTGAATGGTAGCGGTGTATGTGCTGTTGTCTTGTTACACTGTCTCACAAAAAAGTGAAGCACCCAGAAGAGATGGTCGCATGTCAATGTAACTTCGTACATGTACACAAAATCGACGGGTAGGTAAATGATTAGAGTTTCAATACTCAGTGATAGGTAGAACGGCCATCAGAGTGCATTAATGTTGTTCTTCTTAAGTGTTGTTACCAGGCGTATAAGCATATACAGGGTGGTCCATTGATCGTGACCGGGCCAAATATCTCACGAAATAAGCGTCAAACGAAAAAACTACAAAGACGAAACTTGTCTAGCTTGAAGGGGGAAACCAGATGGCGCTATGGTTGGCCCGCTAGATGGCGCTGCCATAGGTCAAACGGATATCAACTGCGTTTCTTTAAATAGGAACCCCCATTTTTAATTACATATTCTTGTAGTACGTAAAGAAATATGAATGCTCTAGTTGGACCACTTTTATCGCTTTGTGATGGATGGCGCTGTAATAGTCACAAACATATGGCTCACAATTTTAGACCAACAGTTGGTAACAGGTAGGTTTTTTAAATTAAAATACAGAACGTAGGTACGTATGAACATTTTATTTTGGTTGTTCCAATGTGATACATGTACCTTTGTGAACTTATCATTTCTGAGAACGCATGCTGTTACAGCGTGATTACCTGTAAATAGCACATTAATGCAATAAATGCTCAAAATGATGTCCGTCAACTTCAATAGATTTGGAAATACGTGTAACGACATTTCTCTCAACAGCGAGTAGTTCGCCTTCCGTAATGTTCGCACATGCATTGACAATGCGCTGACGCATGTTGTCAGGCGTTGTCGGTAGATCAAAAAAAATGTTCAAAAATGTGTGTGAAATCTTACGGGACTTAAATGCTAAGCTTACACACTACTTAACCTAAATTATCCTAAGGACAAACACACACACCCATGCCCGAGGGAGGACTCGAACCTCCGCCGGGACGAGCCGCACAGTCCATGACTGCAGCGCATTAGACCGGTGGATCACGATAGCAAATATCCTTCAATTTTTCCCACAGAACGAAATCAGGGAACGTCAGATCCGGTGACCGTGCGGGCCATGGTATGGTGCTTAAGCGACCAATCCACCTGTCATGAAATATGCTAATCAATACCCCTTCAACCGCACGCGAGCTATGTGCCGGACATCCATCATGTTGGAAGTACATCGCCATTCTGTTATACAGTGGAACATCTTGTAGTAATATCGGTAGAACATAACGTAGGAAATCAGCATACATTGCACCATTTAGATTGCCATCGATAAAATGGAGGCCAATTATCCTTCCTCCCATAATGCCGCACCATACATTAACCCGCCAAGGTCGCTGACGTTCCACTGGTAGCAGCCATCGTGGATTTACCGTTCCCCATTTGTGCATATTATGGTGGTTTACGTTACCGCTGTTGGTAATGAAGCTTCGTCGCTAAATAGAACGCGTGCAAAAAAACTGTCATCGTCCCTTAATTTCTCTTGTGCCCAGTAGCAGAACTGTACACGACGTTCAAAGTCGTCGCCATGCAATTCCTGGTGTATAGAAATATGGCACGGTTGCAGTCGATGTTAATGTAGCATTGTCAACACCGACGTTTTTCAGATTCCCGATTCTCGCGCAATTTGTCTGCTACTGGTGTGCGGATTAGCCGCGACAGCAGCTAAAACACCTACTTGGGCATCATCATTTGTTGCTGGTCGTGGTTGACGTTTCACATGTGGCTGGACACTTCCTGTTTAGTTAAATAACGTAACTATCCGTCGAACGGTCCGGACACTTGGATGATGTCGTCCAGGATACCGAGCAGCATACATAGCACACGCCCGTTGGGCATTTTGATCACAATAGCCATACATCAACACGATATCGACCTTTTCCGCATTTGGTTTAACACGGGTAATGTATCACGAAGCAAATACCGTCCGCACTGGCGGAATGTTACGTGATACCACGTACTTACACTTGTGACTATTACAGCGCCATCTGTCACAAAGCGAAAAAAGTGGTCCAACTAAAACATTCATATTTCTTTACGCACTACACGAATATGTAATAAAAATGGGGCTTCCTATTTAAAAAGAAACGCAGTTGATATCCGTTTGACCTATGACAGCGCCATCTAGCGGGCCAACCATAGCGCCATCTGGTTTCCCCCTTCAAGCTAGACGAGTTTCGTTCTTTGTAGTTTTTTTGTTTGATGCTTATTTCGTGAGATATTTGGCCCAGTCACTATCAATGGACCACCCTGTATAAGAGGGGTGAACAGCGTCAGACGTTGAGTGATCCCATATACACGTTTGAGACAGCGTTGTCAGTACCTGATAGAGTTAGAGAGGCAACCCATTGAGTGTCTCCATTTGGCCGACTGGTCAAATCGTGCATTCGCATCTGACAATAGCCTAATGTTGGACTGCAATGGGAGATTGAGAGCACGCATACCCGTCGTCAAGGTTCGGTCGACCGCGTCTGGCCACCAAAAGGAACGACAGCCTTACTGTGCACCGCGCACATTGTAACCCCTTCACAGTTGTGCCTTCAATCCTATAACAATTAATGGACTCCCTGAAACATTATGCGTCGTCCCGTACCATAGGTCAGACACTCATCGGATGCCGTTAACGCCACAAGACAAATGGCGCGTTTGGAGTGCTGCCGTGACGGGGGAGCATGGACTGCTGATGAATAACGTTGCGTTGAGTTCATTGATCAATCACGGTTATGTGTTACCCTGGATGACCATCGTCAGCGGGTACTGCGACGAATTGAGGAGAAGTCCCATTTTTTCAATGTTTTGGAGAAATACGGCATTGTTACTCCTGGCGTCAAGGTGTGGGTAGCCATCAGGTTTGACTTAAGTCACGGTCGGTAATGATTGAGGGAACTCTGATGTCGGAACGGTACGTCACCGACGTGTCCTCATGAGTAATCACTCATGCGGCAGGAACGTGGTGCCACGTTTCAACACGATAGCGCTCAGCCACCTATGGGATGTGCCTCTGTGAAATGTCTGCGTGGTTTTGAGGTATTCTCGTGGCCAGAAAAATTCCCAGATCTGCGCCCATACACAAAGAGGGATCAGTTTGGACGTCAACTCCATCCCAATGCCAGTACCCGGGATATCCAGGACCAATTACAACAGCTATTGGATGGCTTGTCTCACGAGGGAATACTCCGGTTTTATGGCACCCTTACCAACCGAATCATATCATGCACCCAGATCAGAGTTGGTGAAATTTCATACTGAGAAATAGGGTTCAATTGTCATGTTATCAGTAAATTTGACTAGATTTTGTAATCACATACCTTCTCAACCCATGAAGTTGTATTTCCATTCCTCCTCCCGTTACGGGTGCTTCAGTTTTTTGTCAGGCGGTGTTCGTTTCACACAGTAGCAGTTATTGAATTGCTGATTGAAGAATCCTCATGTAGGCGAGCATGCACTGCTTATTTAAAATAGGAAGTCCGTATAGTTCGTTGTCCTTTTCGGTCATCGTTTGTGACATCAGTTACCCTGTTCCCTTTCCCACTGCAACAGTCTTGGAAACATGATGGATATCGTTATATTTCCTAGGCGGTCACTTGGCCCTACACAACCTGTCAGTTTCCCTACGGTTTCGATTTGAATTTTCGCACACGAAAATCATGTCTGATTATGCCGGAACTGTACTGACTCTACACTTCAACTTGTAAACATATTAGCTTTACAGACCTTTACATCAGTATTGACCATGTCAGTCAGGAGCGAATCCAGGGTTTGTTTCTGATGTGGAGAGGGGTGGCGGTCACAGTTTTTTACTGTGTGATACCGTGTCCTCCTCCCCGTCTACCTCCCGATATATCTTGCTAAACCCCACTTTCAGTATTCCACAGATGCCTACAATTTTAATAATCAATTAATAACAATAAAAATATTCAATCTTTTAATGTAGTAATAATAATTTCCAGATGAAGAGGAAATTTCTAAAACAATTAAAAGGTAACAAAATAATTAAGAATCTGATGATGAGTCGGAATTGTTGCAGAACTCCTGAAATCAGCTGGCCCAAAAACATTAAAGGAAATTACACTGATCATGCAAAAGATTTGTCAAAGTGTAAAAAATTTCGGATGACTGGAAAACTTCATTGCTGCTTCTACTGCATAAGAATGGAGAAAAACTGATGTTAATAATTATAAAGGGATTTCCTTTCTTCCTGTCCCATATAAAATTGTATCTCAATATTTTCTGAACCAAGCATAACAGTAACTTGAATGCAAAATTGACGTATAAGAAGCGGGTGTCAGATCAGACAGATCTTCCCGAGAACAGATTTTAGTTCCGAAGCTACTTCTCAGACTTCAAAAAAGTTATAATAAGAAAGTATTTTGTTCTGTTGTAGAATATGAAAAAATTTATCATTCAGTGGATCATTAAGCCTCTCTTCCACATCCCGTAAGAACATGGTTTGGATATCAGAGCCATTGCAGTTATTAATTAAACGCTAAATGTTGCAAAATCTAAGATAAAATTCAGGGGAGAAATTTAAGAACGTTTTGAAATTGAAAGAGGAGTGAGACAAGATGATGGACTCTCCCCATCACTTTTCAACCGATTCTTAGAAAAAGTAATCCGAGAGTGACCAAAACTAACATCGGCGCATAAAGTTACAGAACCAATCAAGTTATGAACAAACAATATTAAGATATACTGCTTAGTTTTTGCAGACGACCTGGCCATTCTATGGCAGAACATTCAAACAACACAAAAACAAACAGAAATTCTTAAAGGAACAGCAGAAAGAGTAGAGTTCGAAATATAATTTGAAGAACCAAAATAAGCTACCTGGCTTCCAGACTTTAGAACTAAATACGGGAAGTCGAGAGAACTTCTCGTTTCCAATTTTTAGGCTTCGAAAAGATTGGTTCTGAAATTCGCTGTCACCAAATGGAAATAGCTTTCAGGCTTATTAAAGATATTTATAACAAGACAACAAGTATCCCAAAACACACAAAACTGAGACACTGCAACATAGGCATCAAACTAGAGCGTCTTCACGAACCATGAAACAGTCATTTTTAACAGAGAGAGGGAAGATAAAAACCAACCAGAAAAATTTTAGGTTCGAGTTAGATTCAAGAAGGAAAGCACAGACTAAGACCAAATAAATTAATCTATTCGGATACGAAAAAAATGCATGTTAAAATTCTATGAGCATATTGAAAGAATGGAACCAACCAGATTAGCTAGATAGATAGTCAAAACCAACGAAACTTGCAGTAAAGCTAAAATTGAAACAAAAGAATGGCTCGGTGAAGTAAAAGAAGACCTGAAGGAAGCAGGAATGTTACAGCCTGATGTTCGAGACAGAATAATAAGAAAATTTACGACTGGACAATTAGCCTGGCAGAAAAACCCAAGAAGATTGGAAAGCCTTTGCTGTGATGAGCGGAAAAGAGCTCATTCTGAGAGAATGGAATTATTGTGGGCAGAAATATAAGGTAAAACAAAACTCTGAAAATGCTCCTTGTTGCACATCGCGTGCTCACGTAGGTCCCAAACAAGGAAAATATAAGGGGCGATCAAAAAGTTTCCGTTCGAAGGCCGTACTGTTCGAAATCGATATACTAATCACACAAAGCTTTTGACAATGTTGACTGGAATACCCTCTTTCAAATTCTGAAGATGGCAGGGGTACAATGCAGGGAGAGAAAGGCTAGTTACAACTTGTACAGAAACCAGATGGTAATTATAAGAGTCGAGGGGCATGAAAGGGAAGCAGTGGTTAGGAAGGGAGTGAGAAAGGGTTGTAGCCTCTCCCCGATGTTATTCAATCTGTATATTGAGCAAGCAGTGAAGGAAACAAAAGAAAAATTCGGATTAGGAATTAAAATCCGTGGAGAAGAAATAAAAACTTTGAGATTCGCCGATGACATTGTAATTCTGTCAGAGACAGCAAAGGACCTGGAAGAGCATCTGAACGGAATGGACAGTGTCTTGAAAGGAGGATATAAGATGAACATCAACAAAATCAAAACGAGGATAATGGAATGTAATCGAATTAAATCGGGTGATGCTGCGGGAATTAGATTAGGAAATGAGACGCTTAAAGTAGTAAAGGAGTTTTGCTATTTGGGGAGCAAAATAACTGATGATGGTCGAAGTAGAGAGGATATAAAATGTAGACTAGCAATGGCAAGGAAAGCGTTTCTGACGAAGAGAAATTTGTTAACATCGAGTATAGTTTTAAGTGTCAGGAAGTTGTTTCGGAAAGTATTTGTATGGAGTGTAGCCATGTAAGGAAGTGAAACGTGGACGATAAATAGTTTGGACAAGAAGAGAATAGAAGCTTTCGAAATGTGGTGCTACAGAAGAATGCTGAAGATTATATGGGTAGATCACATAACTAATGAGGACGTGTTGAATAGAATTGGAGAGAAGAGAAATTTGTGGCACATCTTGACTAGAAGAAGGGATCTGTTGGTAGGGCATATTCTGAGGCATCAAGGGATCACCAATTTAGTATTTGAGGGCAGCGTGGAGGGTAAAAATCGTAGAGGGGGACCAAGAGATGAATACACTAAACAGATTCAGAAAGATGTAGGTTTCAGTAGGTACTGGGAGATGAAGAAGCTTGCACAGGACATAGTAGCATGGAGAGCTGCATCAAACCAGTCTCTGGACTGAAGACCACAACAACAACAACAACAATCAGACAAAGTCGCCGCGAGCATTCACCGTATCCTGCTACATGAAGTCCATAATGGCCTGCTACGTATTCTCGTCTGACAGGAATCGTCTTTTTTAAAGGACCGAACCGGCCGGAGTGGCCGTGCGGTACTAGGCGCTACAGTCTGGAGCCGAGCGACCGCTACGGTCGCAGGTTCGAATCCTGCCTCGGGCATGGATGTGTGTGATGACCTTAGGTTAGTTAGGTTTAATTAGTTCTAAGTTATAGGCGACTGATGACCTCAGAAATTAAGTCGCATAGTGCTCAGAGCCATTTGAACCATTTTAAGGGACCGAAGGCGTGATAATTGTATGGGGATAGATCAGAACTATAGGACGGACGTACTTGAGTCCCCTACGCCAGTTGGCGTAATTTCTACGTTACGACACTTGTCATATGGGGATGGGTATTATCGCGACCAGCACGGAATTTAGCACACCAATTCCACAACAATGGTTTCCGACAGGCATGTTGCCTCATACATATTATGAGACCTTTATTTGTCCCGGCGTATACAAGGTTCAAATAACTTACGGAAATGCAACCGGGTAAAGCCGTCCATAACCGCCGATATTTCGACGGGAGCACACCCTGCCATTTCTAAGGCAAAGCTGCAGGAAGTAAGCGATGTGTAAGCGGACAAGAGCAATGCTACGATAAGCTGGATAAGCTGGATAACGTTCAAAAGATGTAGTGTTTACTGTCTGATTCAGCGTATCGCAGGATCGGTGCTGACCCCACAAAAAATGTTGAGAGAAAGACTAACAGCCTCCTAAAGAAAAGTCCCTTATCTCAGGAGATCGTCAAGAGTCTCAGTCCTTACTGTGCTGTTCCCCCTGTGTTATTCGTCTCCCTAAAGTTCACTAGGAATGGGTTCCTCTTCGTCCGATTGTGAGTAACATTGTTGCTCCGACATATCGTGTAGAAAGTATTCCGCTATCCTGTTGAGCCCTGCAGTAGGTCGGTGTGTGCACAATGTTAAGAACTCGGCTGATTTCTTACGTGGTTTAAAGGGAATGCGTTTGAATGACCCTGATATTCCAGTAATTTTTGATGTCTCTCTCTCTTCACTCGTGTTCCTCTGTCTGATCCGTTACGGTTGACTGAGGTTAGGTTTGGTGGTGATGTAACGAACTTATGTGTTGACGTCCATTTACTTTTTATTCAGTAAGCAGTTCTAAGAGCAGACAGGTGTAGTTGCGATTGGAAGCACATTGTCACCTGTTATTGCCCATTTGATTATGGAAGATTTCGGGGAACGTGGCTTGGTGTCGGCGACTTTGAAAACTTCGTGCTTTTTCAGACATGAAGACGATACTTTTGTTGTCTGGCCTCGTGACAGTGAGAATTTGAACGACATTTTAAAACACCTGAATTCAATCCACGCGAATATTCGCTTCACGATGGAGGTGGAAAAGGTTGGCTGTCTTCCCTTCTTTGTAGTGTTGGTCAGGAGGAAGTTGGACGGCTCGTTGGCACATGCTGTTTACAGGAAGCCTACTCGCACAGATTTGTATCTGCAGGCTGAGTTGTCACGATCCGGCTCAACGTGAAGCAGTACTTGGTACCTTGGTTCACAGAGCCCATTACACACTGGACAGTGGGTGCTTTTCGGCTGAGTTAGCCCATCTCGAAGTCACCTTTCGTCAGAATGATTATAGCGAAAGATTTGATGTGCGTTACGCTATCGATCAAATGCGCACCGGGTGAGTGCTGATAATAACGAGGTGACACTGGAGTTTACGGTCTTTTTGCTTTACGCAGGGAGCATTTCGAACAGAATTGGTCGCATTTTGGGGAAATATTATGTGAAGTATGTTTTTCGACCACCATCAAGATCAGGGTCCTGTTAGATTCAGTAAAGGATGATCTTGGTTTGCGCAAGGAGGGCGTCTGCCGTATTTCTTGCAGTTGTGGCATGTCATATATCGGTCAGAATGTCAGGACTGTGGAGGACTGGCGTACTGAGCATAAGCGGCACACATAAGCCGAGCAAATCCGCCATTGCAAAACATTGCCTTGACACCGGTCATCCTCTGGAATAAAAAAAAACACAGAGATTCTGGAATGCACTTCCAGCTATTGGGTTAGCGTTATTAAGGAAGCTGTTGAAATTAAATTAGTAAGTAATCTATCAAATAGAAATGGTGGTTTTTGTTTGGATTCTTCATGGAATCCTGCCCTTTCATTTGTCGAAAAAATAGGGACAGAGTTTATGCTACCTCACCTGTTGATTATCAATTTCACTATTGATAAATTCTGACGTCGGTCATCTTTGGTTTGTGATGGCGCTAGTGTTCAGACTATGTGTGTGTGTGTGTGTGTGTGTGTGTGTGTGAGTGTGTGTGTGTTATCTTTACGGAGTTTCTGTGGAAACCGAGGTTTCAAATTCGCTTGCACAGCGCTTACGTGCTGCAGTTTTGCATTAAAAATGGCACAGTATGCTCCTGCCGAAAGATCGGCGGTTGTGGACGACGTTATCCGGCTGCATTCCCGTAAGTTATTTACCTCATACATATTCTTCATTCTCCTATGGACGACTACCGGTGTTTGGGCTTCAGGCAGCCAAGAAAACAACAACAGCACGTTTGTCCTATTTGGATGCATTTGGTAATAACGTCACCAGAATGGTTCAAATGGCTCTGAGCACTATGGGACTCAACTGCTGAGGTCATTAGTCCCCTAGAACTTAGAACTAGTTAAACCTAACTAACCTAAGAACATGACAAACATCCATGCCCGAGGCAGGATTCGAACCTGCGACCGTAGCGGTCTTGCGGTTCCAGACTGGAGCGCCTTTAACCGCACGGCCACTTCGGCCGACCAACGTCACCAGAATTCACGTTTCCGCATTTACCGCGCGCACAACTGAAAGACACGAACGTCACACTAATCACTCGCCTACATGTCGGTGCTTATATACCCGCATCAGAGTCGCACTGTAGCAACGCACTCAAATGGAACTTTTTGATCGTCCGTTATAATTTGTTTTTATCAGCGCCTAGTACATTGCTTTACCATAATATCCAAGGAATTGCAATTTAGAGAAATATAGAATCTGAAAGCCATAATCGGAAAATCTGACAAGTAATGCAATTAATTTAACGACTGTTCACAACTTTGACAACTTCACAATTTACACAACTTAAAATTGTAGTGTACACTCACTATTATCGATATTTCACTAAGCTCTACAATAGTGAATACAGGTCTGCACACTACAGTTATCGTGTAAATCAGAGAGACACACTTCCTTTCAGTCGTTTTCATCTTCGTTCAGGAAGTTAGAGTTTCTGTTATTAATTTTTGTAGTATAGGGTCCCGTTCTCTTTTATGTTAACCAGCTTCTTACGATTTGCCGGTTCTACTTATGGACTCACGAACCATGTTCGATTTGATGTTGATAACCCAGAAATTTGGAAATTTTGTGGTCGGTTCCTACGGGACCAAACTGCTGTGGCCATCGCTCCCTAGGGTTACACACTGCCTAATCTGGACTTAAATTAACTTACGTTGAGGACAACACACACACCCATGCCCGAGGGAGGATTCAAACCTCCGACGGGAGAAGCTGCGCTAACCGTGCAAGGCGCCTAACACCGCGCGACCGTCGGCCGGAGTGGCCGTGCGGTTCTAGGCGCTAGTCTGGAACCGGGCGACCGCTACGGTCGCAGGTTCGAATCCTGCCTCGGGCATGGATGTGTGTGATGTACTTAGGTTCGTTAGGTTTAATTAGTTCTAAGTTCTAGGCGACTGATGACCTCAGAAGTGAAGTCGCATAGTGCTCAGAGCCATTTGAACAGCGCGACTACCCCGCGCGGCTGATAACCCAGAATACGACATTGATTAACGTGATAAAAGAGAAGAAAAACAAAATTATTACCTTGGTGCATAAGCTCGTGGCGTTTTTGTTTTGCACGTTGGTATTCCGGTTGTTACGGGTTTATTTACCGATTGTCATTTTTTATTTGTACTTCACTGTTATTATTTGAGTTTACATATTGGCATTTTGTCTTTTAGAGATAGTAGGTGGAGCTGTGGGCGCTAGAAAGTGTAGTGCCAAGTTGAGAAATCAGAGCATTTCCAATACATTCTTCTGTTTGAGTTCAGTAGAGGGGTGGCAGCCAGAAACATTTGCGCCGTGTATGGGGATAATGCCACTAGACAGAGCACGGCAAGAAAATTGTTTTCTCGTTTTAAGGAGGAGCGTTTTGGCATTAGTGACTCTCCACGATCAGGAAGACCTTCGGGGTTTGATGAAGATCATTTAAACGCATTAACCCAAAATGATCCACGTATTGTACTCGAGAACTGGCAGGTGTGATGAACTTCGATCATTCCACCATCATGCGACATTTACATGTAACAGGGAAGGTTAAAAAATCTGGTGTATGGGCACCGCATGCTCTAAGCCAAAATCACAAAAAATCAGCGGATGGCCATATGTGCATCTCTGCTTGCTCATAATCATCTACATCTACATCTACATCCATACTCCGCAAGTCACTTGACGGTGTGTGGCGGAGGGTACCTTGCGTACCTCTATCGGGTCTCCCTTCTATTCCAGTCTCGTATTGCTCGTGGAGAGAGGGATTGTCGGTACGCCTCTTGTGGGCTCTAATCTCTCTGATTTTATCCTCATGGTCTCTTTGCGAGACATACGTAGGAGGGAGCAATATACTGATTGACTCCTCGGTGAAGGTATGTTCTCGAAACTTCAACAAAAGCCCGTACCGAGCTACTGAGCGTCTCTCCTGCAGAGTCTTCCACTGGACTTTATCTATCATCTCTGTAACGCTTTCGCGATTACTAAATGATCCTGTAACGAAGCGCGCTGCTCTCCGTTGGATCTTCTATCAACCCTATCTGGTGCGGATCCCACACTGCTGAGCAGTATTCAAGCAGTGGGCGAACAAGCGTACTGTAACCTACTTCCTTTGTTTTCGGATTGCATTTCCTTAGGATTCTTCCAATGAATTTCAGTCTGGCATCTGCTTTACCGACGATCAACTTTATATGATCATTCCATTTTAAATCACTCCTAATCCGTACTCCCAGATAATTTATGGAATTAACTGCTTCCAGTTGCCGACCTGCTATATTGTAGCTAAATGATAAGGGATCTTTCTTTCTATGTATTCGCAGCACATTACACTTGTCTACATTGAGATTCAATTGCCATTCCCTGCACCATGCGTCAATTCGCTGCAGATCCTCCTGCATTTTAGTACAATTTTCCATTGTTACAACCTCTCGATATACCACAGTATCATCCGCAAAAAGCCTCAGTGAACTTCCGATGTCATCCACCAGGTCATCTATGTATATTGTGAATAGCAACGGTCCCACGACACTCCCCTGCGGCACACCTGAAATCACTCTTACTTCAGAAGACTTCTCTCCATTGAGAATGAGATGCTGCGTTCTGTTATCTAGGAACTCTTCAATCCAATCACACAATTGGTCTGATAGTCCATATGCTCTTACTTTGTTTATTAAACGACTGTGGGGAACTGTATCGAACGCCTGGCTCGAAGAACAACACCGACCATTCCTATCCTGTATCGATGTCTTTATCCTGTCATAAGGAAAAGAAAGGAACAGTTGAACTCAAACAAAGCAGTAGCTCTCCGAAAAAAGACCTGAGCTCATCCACAACAAAATAGTTATGCATCTGGTGGAACAGCGACGGTGTGGTGTACTACGAATTGCTTCCCCGAGGTGAAACTGTCACTGCTGATATTTATTGTCAACAACTGAAATGTCTCGCAGATGCAATCCAAGAAAAATCACCAGGGAGACTACGTGAAGTGTGCTACTCCACGATAATATCCTCTCATATTCTGCTAGACTGGCAGAAAACGCTATACAGGAGTTGGGTTGGGAAGTCGCTCCACACCCACCTTTTTCATCTGATCTTGCACCCTCAGATTTTCACCTTTTCCGCGCTCTATCGAACAACCTCCAAGGAACTTCCTTTCCAGATGAAAATGCGGTCAGGAGGTGGTACGGCGAGTTCTTCGACTCAAAACCGTGTTTGACATTATCAAGTTAGGGGGCAGTCTAGATCGACGTAGAAACAGAAGTACAACTTCAAAAACAGCCAATATGGCTATAGTACAGCATTTATTATGATGATCGGTTTCAGCAACCTAAGTTGCCATCATCAGATCTTCTGCAGTACATTTCACTGAGTCTTGATGAAATGCATATTATACCGTGTCGTATCATGTTTATGAAGTATCGTTCTGTCATAGAGCGATACTTCATGAACATGATATGTCACAGTATAATATGCTTTTGATCAAGATTCAGTGAAGTCTACTGCAGAAGATCTGACGATGGAAATGTAATTTGCTGAAACTGATCGTCACAATACATGCTGCAGTATAGCGATCTTCGCTGTCTGAAGTTGTACTTCTCTTTCTGCATCATATCCAGGTGATTTCTACAGTTGCGGAATCGAAAAGTTACTCCAACGTTGGCAGACTGTTTTAAATAGCGAAGGAGAATATATTATTAATGACTAAAACCCTTGTTAAGTGTATCTGTTGTGTTTATTAAACACAGAATAACGATACGAAATTATGTACCAACCCAATAATTGGTTCGACATAACGGCTTCATAAAAAGCAAAAAAGTGGCTCTGAACACTATGGGACTTGGCACCTTAGGTCATCAGTCCCCTAGAACTTAGAACTACTTAAACCTAACTAACCTAAGTACATCACGCACATCCGTGCCCGAGGCAGGATTCGAACCTGCGACCGTAGCAGTCCCCCGGTTCCGGGCTGCAGCGCCTACAACCGCACGGCCACTGCGGCCGGCTATAAAAAGCATGTTAGAAGGAAATATTCCAGGAAAAGTCGGAACACCGGCATTAAAAAGTATTATCAATGGAATGAACGAGAGCAAATGGTAAAGATAACGAGCACGGCTGCGTCAACGAGGCTTTGTCTTTAGTGTCTGATGATGGTGTGCAGGTATGGTCGGTCTGCGAATGTACGCCTTTACCGGGATGCCAAGCCCATGCACGCGAGCAGGCACTCATGCAAGCAACTGAAAAGTGAAACAGTGAACTCCGTCCACAGGCCGGGAGGCCTATCGGTACCTCCTGACCGCCGTGTCATCCTCCGCCAGTGGCGTCATTGCTTTTGGTATGGAGGGGCGTGGGGTCAGCAGACCGCTCTCCCGGCCGTTGTCAGTTTTGGTGACCTGGAGTCTCTAGTACTCGGCTAAGTATCTCCTCCACTGGCACAATAAGGCTGAGTGCACCTCGTTCCAGTCCTCCCACCGAGGAAAAATCCGTGGCAGTACCGGAAATCGAGTCCTGGTCCCCTGCGTGGCAGTCAGTCGCGCTGACCAGTCAGTTACGGAGTCTGACCAACTTAAAAGTAGCCCGTGTTAAATGTACCTGTGGTTTCTAGAACTCCATGCAATTTTCGAAACTCTTGGTTTTCGAGTTGCCTTATTCTGTGAAATTTGGAAATTTATATATCTAGAAATCTAAGCTTTTCGCCTAATTTCTATTTTAGGGAGTGGTGTTCGTGACTACCCCTCCCTTGTAGCTGCATCTGATGTCGGTGTACACATCACGTCACCTGGAGTGCGTTAGTGGAGTTTCCTGTCAGCGCTCGAATTTCACAAACAACGATGTTTTTATACTGCAATGCCACTACTATTCCGCAGCATGTTTGTCTTCGTAACTTCCGACTCAGCCGTTTCCCGACCAAAGTCTTTTTCTCAAATTGATACATTTGCAAGACGTGAAGTGGAAAACTGACGCAACGGAAACTATTTGGAAATTAATGGCCCTAACAAATGAGTCGAGGGTATGATCCTTGCAAAATCAATAGTAATAAATGGACTTATGGGATTTATCTACGTACGGAAATCAAAGATAGGGGTACTTAGACCGTAGTTTATTATTATAAGAATGAAAAATGAGAACAAAAGCGTGACTTAGAAAGGATACAGTAACTTCTCCAAACCAATGGAGATCAGAGAAAATTCGAATACAAAATCCTTGCAATAAAGTCAAATAAATACAACTGCTGAACGGGAAAGTCCGTAGGGAAGGTGTAGTGAAAGGAACCTGGCAATTAATCCGCGCTCCACCGACAAAAATCAAACACGCGATTCTACACTCATGCTCATAAATTAAGGATAATGCTGATACATGGTGAAACAACGCTCTGTTGGGCGGTTTGCGGGTTTAAATCACCTCGAGGTATGACCGTGCGGTGCATTTGACTTGCGGTCGTCACAAAAAAATGTTCAAATGTATGTGAAATATTATGGGACTTAACTGCTAAGGTCATCAGTCCCTAAGCTTACACACTACTTAACCTAAATTATCCTAAGGACAAACACACACACACCCATGCCCGAGGGAGGATTCGAACCTCCGCCGGGATCAGCCGCAGAGTCCATGACTGCAGCGCCCTAGACCGCTCGGCTAATCCCGCGCGGCGGTCGTCACACGGTGGCGCTGGCAGCAGTCCAAATACGCTAAGGGGAGTTGGTGCATGTCAGAGTACGGTGCAGTGAGTAAGTGTGCAGACGTTTTCAGACGTGCTGATGGTGACTGTGTGTTGAAAATGGCTCAAAGAACACATATTGATGACGTTATGAGGGGCAGAATACTAGGGCGACTCGAGGCTGGTCAAACAAAGCAGGTCGTAGCGTGGGCCCTTTGTGTGCTACAAAGTGTGATCTCAAGATTATGGCAACAATTCCAGCAGACAGGAAACATGTCCAGGTGCTACAGTAAGGGACGTCCACAGTGTACAACACCACAAGAAGACCAGTATCTCACCATCAGTGCCCACAGACTGCCGTGGAGTACTGCAGGTAGCCTTCTCGGGACCTTACTGCAGCAACTGGAACAGTTGTCTCCAGACACACAGTCTAACAGACGAATGGACAGACATGGTTTATTCTCCCAGAGACCTGCAAGGTGCATTCCACTGACCCCTTGTCACAGGAGAGCCCATAAAGCCTGGTGTCAAGAACACAGTAAATGGTCACTGGAACAGTTTTCCCAGGTTAAGTTCTCGGACAAGTCCAGGTATAGTCTGAACAATGATTCTCGCCGGGTTTTCATCTGGCGTGAACCAGGAACCAGATACCAACCTCTTAATGTCCTTGAAAGGGACCTATATGGAGGTCGTGGTTTGATGATGTGGGATGAGATTATGATTGGTGCACGTACACACCTGCATGTCTTGGACAGAGGAACTGTAACAGGTCAGGTGTATCGGGACGTCATTTTGCACCAGTATGTCCGGCTTTTCAGGGGTGCAGTGGGTCCCACCGTCCTCCTGATGGATGATAACGCACGGCCTCACCGAGCTGCCATCGTGGAGGAGTACCTTGAAACGGAAGATATCAGGCAAATGGAGTGACCTGCCTGTTCTCCAGACCTAAATCCCATCGAGCACGTCTGGAATGCTCTCGGTCGACGTATCGTTGCACGTCTTCAAACCCCTACGACACTTCAGGAGCTCCGGCAGGCACTGGTGCAAGAATGGGAGGCTATACCCTAGCAGCTGCTCGACCACCTGATCCAGAGTATGCCATCCCGGTGTGTGGCCCGTGTACGTGTGCATGGTGATCATATCCCACATTGATGTCAGGGTACGTGCGCAGGAAACAGTGGCGTTTTGTAGCTCATGTGTTTCAGGACGGTTTTCTCAACTTATCACCAATACCGTGGACTTACAGATCTGTGTCGTGTGTGTTCCCTATGTGCATATGCTATTAGTGCCAGTTTTGTGGAGTGCCACGTTCTGTGGCACCACATTCTAAAATTATCCTTAATTTATGAGCATGAGTGTATATCGGACATAATGATTGCATTGATCTACTGTAGAGTAAGGGAGATCATATCCATCAACCCCAAATGCATCAATCATGAATGAGCTACCGAACACGAAGCATAATTCCTATCAACGACCCTTTAAAAAAAATGGCTCTGAACACTATGGGACTTAACATCTGAGGTCATCAGTCCCCTAGAACTTAGAACTACTTAAACCTAACTAACCTAAGCACATCACACACATCCATGCCCGAGGCAGGATTCGAACCTGCGAACGTAGCGGTCGCGGGGTCCCGGACTGACGCGCCTAGAACCGCTCAGCCACAACGGCCGGCCAACGACCCTTTACTGCAGAAAAAAAACGCTCTCACAGCTGTCTAGTCACTCCTATCTCGCATTGGCCGTACCAGCGTATACTTAACATAATTACTTATCACGTGCAGGTAGACTGCAACCACCGCCTGGAAAAATGAACGCTGGAGTCTAAATCCCCAGAGTGAAAATGGTCACCGGTCTCTACGTCTCCGACTCTTAAGTCAACTACCTCTTTCCAGGTCTGTAAGCAAAGTGGAAGTCTCTGCAAAGCTACTCTCCTCCATGTTCTCAGCGAAGAAATAGCCAGAAAACACTTGTCTGCGAAGCAGGAAAGTTCATTAGATGCACTTCCAGCGGGATGATACGCAACGAATCTTGCCCTCTTTCCTCCGAAAAGTTTATTTAACTGCTAACCAATTTCTTATCTCTGAAAATTAGAAAAATTCCGAACAATTTGATACCAAACTCCCATTCTCGAGAAAAGTAGCAGCTCAGCGAGCAAATCCATGCTTCCTGTTTTTCAGCCACCGTCAAATTATTGTATGTCCAGCTCTCTTCTTCAGTAATTGGGTCAGCAACTTTCGTGCCCTGGTGACAGAAAGCCGCGCCAGCTCTTTTCCAAGCGGGCACAACAACCCATGAGTTTTGCGCTCCCACGGACCTGATAAGATGTTATCTGCCGTTTCGGCCACCAGCACCCTGTTCTTTTATGAACAGTTCGACCAGTAAATATTTCGGTTTGTGGGGGGGGGGGGGAGGCACTTTGTTTGAATGGTGCAGTGCATAAAGACTCAGGTCTCCAACAGTTCCAGCTATTTCTTTATTCTTCAGGGTGTCCGAAAAGTCTTTCCCTGATTACAGGCTAGAAGTAAGATACAAATATGAAACTTGTGTCGAATTGTTTACAACTATCAAAGTTTGTTTTCCTGTTTTAAGTTCGCAGTACGTAAGTAGTGGATGAGGTGCAGTGCCCAATAAGCCATGTAAACCAATCAGGAGAAGGCACAGTGTGTCCTGTGGTACCATGAGACACGATCACCAACCACAGTGCAGAGACACTTCCAGACAACATTTGGAAGGAACCCACTAGACGTCAAGAGCGTTAAAGCCTGGTATGAGAAGTTCAAGAACACGGGATCGGTTGCCGACCTTCCGAGGTCTGGTCGACCAAGAACCTGAGCAGACAGGGTGGAAGCTGTAAGGCAATCTTTTCTGCGAAGTCCGAAGAAATCGGTGCGCAGGGCATCACGTGAATTACAGATTCCAAAAAGCTCTCTCCATGACATTTTACACAAACGTTTATTGTTTCGTGCGTACAAAGTGCAAATCGTTCAGGCCTTGTTGCCCAATGACAGTACACGTCAATATGACTTTGCGGTCAAAATGCTATCACGTATTGAGGACGATGATGGTTATCTCAGACGAATTGCCTTTTCCGACGAAGCGACCTTTTTTGTCAGTGGAGTAGTAAATCGCCATAATGTGCGCATTTGGGGTTCACAACCCCCTGGTGAGGACATGGAGGGCACCAGAGGCAGTCCAAAGGTGAATGTTTGGTGCGCGCTATTGCACGATCGAATTATCGGTCCATTCTTCTTCGCTGAGGCTACCATCACATCTTCAGTGTATCTGGACATGTTGCAACTGTATGCTGCTCCTCGGCTGCTTCATTATCACATCGATGTCTTGTTTGAGCAAGACGGTGGACCACCTCATTGGGATTTGGACGTCCGTGCCTATCTCGATATGACCTTTCCTGGGCGATGGATTGGTCGTGATGGGCCAAGGGTTTGGCCTCCACGCTCTCCTGACATAACCCCATTAGACTTCTTTTTATGGGGTTATGTCAAGGACGAGGTCTACCGAACACGTGTGCCAGATCTTGAAACCCTGCGGCAACGGATAACCACAGTCGTTGAATCGATCCCTCCAGTGATGTTGGCTAATGTGTGGACGGAAATTGAATATCGCCTAGATGTGCTACGTGCTACCAAGGGTGCTCATGTGGAAGTTTACTGATGTGTGAAAAAAACTTTGATAGTTTGTAAACAATTAGACACCAGTTTCATATTTGTATCTTACTTCTAGCCAGAGTTATCAATTTATGTAATCAGGGAAAGACTTTTCGGTCACCCTGTGTATCGCCACAAGCTATTTGAGCGGCCTGTCCGCCAGACGGCTGTCCAGTTTCTCTGCAAAAAATCCTCTACCTATACAACCGTAGTCCCTGTAGTACGCAATGGTCAGTCGAGTGGCGACCGACCTCAGCGACAGGGCTCAGCAGGGGGTGGGGACGTTGCCCTGTGCATGTAGCACGGCTCTTAGAACTCGCGTGGTGTCGTGACTGGGAAGCATGCGACCGGCCGCTGTGACCGAGCGGTTCTAGGCTCTTCAGTCCGGAACCGCGCTGCTGCTACGGTCGCAGGCTCGAATCCTGCCTCGGGCATGGATGTGTGTGATGTCCTTAGGTTAGTTCTGGTCTAGGGGACTGATGACCTCAGATGTTAAGTCCCATTGTGCTTAGAGCCATTTGAACCATTTTTTGGGAAGCATGGACTGCTGATGAATGGTGTAGCACTGTGTTCTACAATGAATCGTCGCTCTTTACTACACCAGACGACCATAGTTTGCGAGTATGGCGGCAAACTGGGGAGACGTGTGGGTATGTGTGTGTGTGTGTGTGTTTGTGTGTGTGTGTGTGTTTTGTGTGTGTGCGTGTGAAATCCTAAGGGACCAAACTGCTGAGGTCATCGGTCCCTAGACTTACACACTACTTAAAGTAACTTATTCTAAGAACAACACACACACCCATGATCGAGGGAGGACTCGAACCTCTGGCGGGAGGGGCCGCGCAATCCGTGACATGACGCCTCAAACCGCGAGGTCTGGAGAGAGGTACCATTATTGTAATGTTCTGGAGAGGCATAGCGGGGTTACCCCTGGTGTCATGATGTGGGGAACCATCGAGTATGACTGCAAGTCATGGCTGGTTGTGATGGAGGGAACTCTGGTGGGACAAAGGTATGTCATGGACATCCTGCATCCTCATGTGTTGCCTCTCATATGACATATCGTGATTCCAATTTAGAATAGTACAATGCTCGTCCACAGATGGCACGCGCCTCTAGAACTGCCTGCGTGGTGATGAAGTACGTCTGTGACCAGCAAAATCCCCACATTTGTCCCTGATAGAACAGCTGTACGATCAGCTCTGACTTCATCTCTATTCCAGGGCCAGTATCCAGGTTATCAATGACCAGTTACAGTAGTTGAGGGCCAGCTTGCCTCAGAAGAGGATACAACAGCCTTATGACACTCTTCCCAACGCAATCATTGTATGTATCCAGGCAGAGCGGGTGCAACGTCATATAGTTGAGTGGGCTCATCTTGCTAAGTTCTCTGTAAATTTGACTGGAGTTTGTAATCACTTAAAAAATATAACATACTCTCTCAATCCATAAAGTTTCATTTCGTTTCTTCCTCTCCCTGTTGCTTCATATTTTTTGTCAGTGTGTTTGCTGTTTAGCTCATTGAGACAACCATACTTAGCAAACAAAGGCGGAGAACTGAAGATAACACGGTGTAGGACGAAGATCGTAGGTAGCGGGTTTGACCCCTCTTGCCCGCTTGAATTAAATTATGTCAGTGTAAGAAAAGTTATTGCTGGCAATAATTGTGGCTTTTTTGTTCCCTTAGATATAAGTTCTCAGACCGAAAGTCGTCTTGTCTATTGCCCGCATCTCGTGGTCGTGCGGTAGCGTTCTCGCTTCCCACGCCCGGGTTCCCGGGTTCGATTCCCGGCGGGGTCAGGGATTTTCTCTGCCTCGTGATGGCTGGGTGTTGTGTGATGTCCTTAGGTTAGTTAGGTTTAAGTAGTTCTAAGTTCTAGGGGACTGATGACCATAGATGTTAAGTCCCATAGTGCTCAGAGCCATTTTTTTCGTCTTGTCTATTACTTTCGTTGAATTTACATTTGGTGCAGTTCGGAGGTGCACACACCTGTTAAACAGGAGGTGCATTATTTTCGGAACAGAGGTAGACAATGGCAAACTTCCTCCAGTGGTATTTTGCACAAGTCAATAGAGCAGCATTCTAGCGCTGTCTTTGATGAGTGTCAGTAAATAAATGAGTCATTTAGCTCGGTTTTATGATTACCGGATCTTGGATTCTCCGTTATTACTTTACATGCGCTATGACGATTATGTATCTTTCCAGTAAGTCGTCCAAGAGTAATTACTCGGTGAATTTTACTACTTTTAGCAGAAACTTACCATGACTATTGTCGTGACGGTTTGAGAGCTCGTGGTTTATTACAGGTCGCTTCTAAGACATTTTTGTGGTAGCAAATACGACTTTCACCTAACCTAATGCCTTTCTTATCAAAAAAAAAGTTGCACCCTAGTTTGGTTTTCACGTAAAACTATGAATCCATAAATATTTCTCTAGGTATTATGTCAGTTCTGATGTCAGTGAAAGGCTTGGGTAAATCCCTGTTCTGATCGAAACAACTTAAGGTTTTCTAATAACTTTACTTTATGTTCCGCCAACATCTTGGAAAATGCTTGCATTTATTTATCAGAACTACCATACTGGAAAGTTATCGCAGCTGGTAGCGATCCTAAAAGTGAGCTTGACTCCTTGACTGATATCACTCGTGTGATATACTTAAAAAGTAACTCGCTGCCCTAGTTTGCTGAATACGCGTATAGCTGCTCTCTCAAGTAGATAACCTCGACCCCGATCAGTCATGTGACACCTAGACAGTACAAGAAGCTGCAGAGTGGACAAGAAATATCTTGAACGAGTCAGCTACGTTAACAAAAGACTGTTCGAATACTTCTGTCATTAAATCAAGCTTCGTAGCCTAAGAAGCAATTCTATAAAATAATACTTACCACAATGACTTTTATGTAACAACCATTCTGTCAATTTTCTGACAGGAGAGTCCTAAAATATCGGTCCCAAAAGATGGTCGAGCAACAGTTACAGGTGTTTGTGGCACAACGCCACGCAGAGAATGATCACCTATGGCTCATTCTGCGTGCCTTCCGAGTAGTAAGATTGATCTCGCGAGATAAGCACGAATCTGTAGTTATAATCCACATGCAAATTGGAAGTATAGTTTCTTTAGCACTTTGAAATGTTGCTAGGACATCTGCATAAATCTGGTCGAACATTCTTATTTCAGTGAAGGGAAAACAGACTCACCTCCTGTTGGGGAAATGTTAATCTAGTCATTGAAAGTAAATAATTTATATACCTTGCCGAAGCTTGAAAATAAGCCCGTAATTGACTCAAATAAAAATGGAAAACCGCTCGTCATGCACAATCTTAATTGTATAGTAGCCCGGTATACAACTAACTGCAGCACTTGTTCTAGGGCTACTCTCAATATTGTCGGAGCATTCAGCTTCTTGTGGGGAACAGAGAAGGATGGTCTGTTTGGACTTGTCTCTGAGCACCCAGAAAAAGAAGACACTATGTGACTCTCAGACGTCTTAGATCTTTACGTAGATACCGATCACTAGCGCAGTATAATTCTGAAGATAAAGAGTGGGAATTACATTTCTATAAACCCGAAACTTTAGCGAGGTCATTATGTGGGATGTGCTGCAAACCACTGAGTAACCAGAAACATATTTTGTCTGCGACGATTTTTACATGAAAACTCGAAAATAGAAGAACCTGGTAGTTCCACTCGTATTTTCTAACGAATACCGATGTCTATGATATAAGATTCCGAATCATCCTTTTACTAAAGTCAACTAAGATTTTAATACTTACAATTGTATGTGTTTCTCATGTCTAGAGAACCAGCAAATGTCTCTTCCACCCGTTTTTCACCATCTAGATGCACACAACACAGATCGAAATCTATGTTCTCTCCACAAAATAAAAATGGGAAATGTGTAGAACGGCAGCACTAACAGTCAACTACTCAATTTACATTGGAGGAAATAAATATCCAGTGCAAAGACACATCCATATTGAATCTTCTAAGATTTCCAACACACGCGATCACGAAGGTGCTCAAGACATACTGAGTATTAGTTTGCTATTCACCCACCTAGAGAGCGACACAGTCAGGTCAGCTGCACGTTATACCCCAGCCTGTCCAGTTCGAAGGGGGGGAGGGGCTCAAAGACGGCTCATGCCTCAAGCCGAAAACGTAAATTCCATGGTTCAAATGGCTCTGAGCACTATGGGGCTTAACTTCTGAGGTCATCAGTTCCCTAGAACTTAGAACTACTTAAACCTAACTAACCTAAGGACATCACACACGTCCATGCCCGAGGCAGGATTCGAACCTGCGACTGTAGCGGTCGCGCAGTTCCAGACTGTAGCGCCTAGAACTGCTCGGCCATCCCGGCCGGCAAAACGTCAAGTCGTTCCAGCCACCAGCTACCTCTGCGACGTGCCCCGCACGCCAGGCAGGTTCACCCAACGAATGTAATGTAATTACAATTCAATATTACATTCGTAGGGCCTGTATGGCGACATTCGATAAGGAGCGAAGTTTCGGAAATACCCTCCTGGCGACTGTGTCTCTGGAAATACAAATATCTGTATCTTCATTATGACTGGTAATAATTTCCATGTAAAATCTTTCAGCCCCTTACAGCTATCGATGTGCTGAAATCGCAATTCTGCACGCCAAATCCGTAACTCCCCTAGCGAGAGGACCTAATCATTTTCCTTGTCCATGTCAGGCCACTCATGGCAGTAACTTTACACCGCAACACGTACTTTATAAGCCTTTTGATCACAGTGAACCTATCACACGTCCCCTAATAATTGCAATACTTCCCCAGTAACTGAATGCTGGTGACACCTAACGATACTGGCCGAAAATCCGCAATGGATGGACACGTCTCATTTATTTTTCTTGCGAGAAGTATCAGTGTGTCTCAGGAAGAGAGACATAATGATCTTATAAGCGAACAGCTACTAAAAACACGATCGCAACCACTATGTTACTGTTAACCTGCATACAAAGCAGTACTGTTTCTACTTGCGCATACAAGTATCGCTAATGATATCCATGTTAAAACTATACAAGCTTTATAAATCGAGGTATCATATTGCCTCCGAATGAAGCGGTCTTCCACACAAATTCCGCAACATTGAATATAGACAGTGATTACGGGGTGTGTATGTACCTATGCTGTGTGTATGACCTCAGCTCGTAATTAAATCATCCTTCTCACCGAATTTAAGATGTTATTTGGCTAACGAACGTGGTAATAAGCTGATATTTGCAACTCTCTCATGCTACCGCTAGATATTTCTCACGGTAACAAACATTATTTGTAATGCAATCTATCTCAATGCCATGTCAGAGGTTCTGCAATATATTCACTGGGTTATCAGCGAGGGATGATGATGGTTGACTGAGAATGATCACTTACAGTAGATGGTATGCTATGTGACGAATCAATTTTAAAAAAAGTACAACGCTGGATCGTGGTTGTAGGAAATGTACAAAATCCTATGACCAATGCCCTGGCTTTTCAGATCTATAGTGTTATGCTTTCTGGTAGATATGTTGTCTGCAATTTGGAAACAAGTCTCTCTACTCAACCACATGTTTGCGTTGGATTTTATGGGAATGTCGTTTAATGATTACAGCCATTAGTGAATCATATTCGTGACAATCTCATATCTCGAAACGACTCACCTTTTCTAACCTATCTGCTAAGGTCCTTATACAGCAGAACTCCAATGTGGTTTTAGATAGACCCTATGCATCTTGTAACTGTTCCTCAGTCTCTGCCCAGTCCTTACTGCAGCTTCCTCCAAGGGATCGTCCTAAAATAAGTCATAACTGAGCAGAAGTCGGAGAGCACTATGTCTACCATCTTCTGCAAGTTACGGAGGACCAGGGTGAGCTGAGATAACTCGACAGGACTGTATTTTGACGACTCTGTGGAAATGGGAACCTGTTGTCATAGCTCCCCCATCCATGTACAATATGTAAGCCCCACACCAAACGAAGCTTTCTCCTGCAACATGATGTAGTAGAAAAGACAGTACGAGAAGTTACAGGAGCTACGAGACGGACAAGGATTTTACTACTGCATTGTGGTGTGTCTCCAACCTACATACGGGTACTGCAGTTCGAAGGAGATCTACAGCCCTGAGAATTCATTTATGTCTGCTACCCAAATACTCTCTATTAGCGGTATTTTGTACCAACCAACAGAGAAAAACTACAAACTATTAAAAAAAACTCTACTAATATCATCTGATATAGAACTCGAGAAGATTTTACCGCATCTGTATTTTCTGATATATAGGGACACAAATACTGTCTGTGTGTTGACATTGGCCATATGTAGTGATTCCATTAAATATACATGTATTGGTCCACTGGAGCAGGTGGCCAGTGGTCAAAGTCGCTTGCACAGACCAGAATAAAGTTTCATATCCTGTACTGTAGGAGGACCATATCCCACAAACTATCAGTCACAATAGAGGGTCCTAGTGTTGTTATCTGATACATTGTCTTTTCTATGCTGTAACATCTAAGCAGTGTATCACTACAGCTTTGTACGCTGCCATAAATTTTGTTTTTCCACTGCGACTTAGAGGCCTGTGTCAAGTTCTAAACTCACATTAACACGTTTCAATCCATTGGCTATGACAGAAAACTGAATATTGCATGGAGTAAATTATGCAACTGCTCCCATAACACACACAGGAAGATTGAAATAAAAGACAGAGGCAATGTTTCTAATTGACAAAAATGCTGAAGAGATCACACCATATGGAAACTTGAAGAGTTTAGGGGCACTGCAGAGCGTTTCCAAGCTGCTGTCCAAAGATGATTGATGTCCTCTACATTTGAACTCGTCTTTCACCGTGAAGGGTAGCACATGTCTCGGTGTTACATTTTGACTGATTCCTCATACTGCAGTCGTTTACGCGATCACTGTTTTGGTGCTGGCCATTCCCTGGAGGTATCGCTCCCACCAAGACCCTCTCTCCAACTCAAACAAGTGATGTCAGTTAATCATTATGTAGTAATCAACAGCGTACCAGTGGATGGATGGGACTGAAAAGACATCATCGATACAGGACAATGTCTACATCTACATCTACATCTACATTGATACTCCGCAAGCCACCCAACGGTGTATGGCGGAGGGCACCTTACGTGCCACTGTCATTACCTCCCTTTCCTGTTCCAGTCGCGTATGGTTCGCGGGAAGAACGACTGTCTGAAAGCCTCCGTGCGCGCTCTAATCTCTCTAATTTTACATTCGTGATCTCCTCGGGAAGTATAAGTAGGGGGAAGCAATATATTCGATACCTCATCCAGAAACGCATCCTCTCGAAACCTGGCGAGCAAGCTACACCGCGATGCAGAGCGCCTCTCTTGCAGAGTCTGCCACTTGAGTTTATTAAACATCTCCGTAACGCTATCACGGTTACCAAATAACCCTGTGACGAAACGCGCCGCTCTTCTTTGGATCTTCTCTATCTCCTCCGTCAACCCGACCTGGTACGGATCCCACACTGATGAGCAATACTCAAGTATAGGTCGAACGAGTGTTTTGTAAGCCACCTCCTTTGTTGATGGACTACATTTTCTAAGCACTCTCCCAATGAATCTCAACCTGGTACCCGCCTTACCAACAATTAGTTTTATATGATCATTCCACTTCAAATCGTTCCGTACGCATACTCCCAAATATTTTACAGAAGTAACTGCTACCAGTGTTTGTTCCGCTATCATATAATCATACAATAAAGGATCCTTCTTTCTATGTATTCGCAATACATTACATTTGTCTATGTTAAGGGTCAGTTGCCACTCCCTGCACCAAGTGCCTATCCGCTGCAGATCTTCCTGTATTTCGCTACAATTTTCTAATGCAGCAACTTCTCTGTATACTACAGCATCATCCGCGAAAAGCCGCATGGAACTTCCGACACTATCTACTAAGTCATTTATATATATTGTGAAAAGCAATGGTCCCATAACACTCCCCTGTGGCACGCCAGAGGTTACTTTAACGTCTGTAGACGTCTCTCCATTGATAACAACATGCTGTGTTCTGTTTGCCAAAAACTCCTCAATCCAGCCACACAGCTGGTCTGATATTCCGTAGGCTCTTACTTTGCTTATCAGGCGACAGTGCGGAACTGTATCGAACGCCTTCCGGAAGTCAAGAAAAATAGCATCTACCTGGGAGCCTGTATCTAATATTTTCTGGGTCTCATGAACAAATAAGGCGAGTTGGGTCTCACACGATCGCTGTTTCCGGAATCCATGTTGATTCCTACATAGTAGATTCTGGGTTTCCAGAAATGACATGATACGCGAGCAAAAAACATGTTCTAAAATTCTACAAGAGATCGACGTAAGAGATATAGGTCTATAGTTTTGCGCATCTGCTCGACGACCCTTCTTGAAGACTGGGACTATCTGTGCTCTTTTCCAATCATTTGGAACCCTCCGTTCCTCTAGAGACTTGCGGTACACGGCTGTTAGAAGGGGGGCAAGTTCTTTCGCGTACTCTGTGTAGAATCGAATTGGTATCCCGTCAGGTCCAGTGGACTTTCCTCTATTGAGTGATTCCAGTTGCTTTTCTATTCCTTGGACACTTATTTCGATGTCAGCCATTTTTTCGTTTGTGCGAGGATTTAGAGAAGGAACTGCAGTGCGGTCTTCCTCTGTGAAACAGCTTTGGAAAAAGGTGTTTAGTATTTCAGCTTTACGCGTGTCATCCTCTGTTTCAATGCCATCATCATCCCGTAGTGTCTGGATATGCTGTTTCGAGCCACTTACTGATTTAACGTAAGACCAGAACTTCCTAGGATTTTCTGTCAAGTCGGTACATAGAATTTTACTTTCGAATTCAATGAACGCTTCACGCATAGCCCTCCTTACGCTAACTTTGACATCGTTTAGCTTCTGTTTGTCTGAGAGGTTTTGGCTGCGTTTAAACTTGGAGTGGAGCTCTCTTTGCTTTCGCAGTAGTTTCCTAACTTTGTTGTTGTACCACGGTGGGTTTTTCCCGTCCCTCACAGTTTTACTCGGCACGTACCTGTCTAAAACGCATTTTACGATTGCCTTGAACTTTTTCCATAAACCCTCAACATTGTCAGTGTCGGAACAGAAATTTTCGTTTTGATCTGTTAGGTAGTCTGAAATCTGCCTTCTATTACTCTTGCTAAACAGATAAACCTTCCTCCCTTTTTTTATATTCCTATTAACTTCCATATTCAGGGATGCTGCAACGGCCTTATGATCACTGATTCCCTGTTCTGTACATACAGATTCGAAAAGTTCGGGTCTGTTTGTTATCAGTAGGTCCAATATGTTATCTCCACGAGTCGGTTCTCTGTTTAATTGCTCGAGGTAATTTTCGGATAGTGCACTCAGTATAATGTCACTCGATGCTCTGTCCCTACCACCCGTCCTAAACATCTGAGTGTCCCAGTCTATATATGGTAAATTGAAATCTCCACCTAAGACTATAACATGCTGAGAAAATTTATGTGAAATGTATTCCAAATTTTCTCTCAGTTGTTCTGCCACTAATGCTGCTGAGTCGGGAGGTCGGTAAAAGGAGCCAATTATTAACCTAGTTCGGTTGTTTAGTGTAACCTCCACCCATAATAATTCACAGGAACTATCCACTTCTACTTCACTACAGGATAAACTACTACTAACAGCGACGAACACTCCACCACCGGTTGCATGCAATCTATCCTTTCTAAACACCGTCTGTACATTTGTAAAAATTTCGGCAGAATTTATCTCTGGCTTAAGCCAGCTTTCTGTACCTATAACGATTTCAGCTTCGGTGCTTTCTATCAGCGCTTGAAGTTCCGGTACTTTGCCAACGCAGCTTCGACAGTTGACAATTACGATACCGATTGCTGCTTGGTCCCCGCATGTCCTGACATTGCCCCGCACCCGTTGAGGCTGTTGCCCTTTCTGTACTTGCCCAAGGCCATCTAACCTAAAAAACCGCCCAGACCACGCCACACAACCCCTGCTACCCGTGTAGCCGCTTGTTGCGTGTAGTGGACTCCTGACCTATCCAGCGGAACCCGAAACCCCACCACCCTATGGCGCAAGTCGAGGAATCTGCAGCCCACACGGTCGCAGAACCGTCTCAGCCTTTGATTCAGACCCTCCACTCGGCTCTGTACCAAAGGTCCGCAGTCAGTCCTGTCGACGATGCTGCAGATGGTGAGCTCTGCTTTCATCCCGCTAGCGAGACTGGCAGTCTTCACCAAATCAGAGAGCCGCCGGAAGCCAGAGAGGATTTCCTCCGATCCATAGCGACACACATCATTGGTGCCGACATGAGCGACCACCTGCAGATGGGTGCACCCTGTACCCTTCATGGCATCCGGAAGGACCCTTTCCACATCTGGAATGACTCCCCCCGGTATGCACACGGAGTGCACATTGGTTTTCTTCCCCTCTCTTGCTGCCATTTCCCTAAGGGGCCCCATTACGCGCCTGACGTTGGAGCTCCCAACTACCAGTAAGCCCACCCTCTGCGACTGCCCGGATCTTGCAGACTGAGGGGCAACCTCTGGAACAGGACAAGCAGCCATGTCAGGCCGAAGATCAGTATCAGCCTGAGACAGAGCCTGAAACCGGTTCGTCAGACAAACTGGAGAGGCTTTCCGTTCAGCCCTCCGGAATGTCTTTCGCCCCCTGCCACACCTTGAAACGACCTCCCACTCTACCACAGGTGAGGGATCAGCCTCAATGCGGGCAGTATCCCGGGCAACCACAGTCGTAGTCCGATCAGGGGATGCGTGGGACGAGCTGGCCGTCCCCGACAAACCCCCATCCGGACCCCCACAGTGATGCCCATTGGCAACAGCCTCAAGCTGTGTGACCGAAGCCAACACTGCCTGAAGCTGGGAGCGAAGGGATGCCAACTCAGCCTGCATCCGAACACAGCAGTTGCAGTTCCTATCCATGCTAAAAACTGTTTTGCTAAGAACGTCTGAACTAATCTACAGAGAGCGCAAACAAATCGACAAAATTTAAACGGTTATTAAAATACAAGATTGCCTAGTAAATGCAGTAATGCTGCTACTTGCGCACTGCTGACACTGCTCGGCGGCGGAAGGAGACTAAGCGAAATTACACTATTCAGGTACTAAAACACGATGCTACACTCTCAAATACTATAATACGCCCGAAATTTATGAATTAAACAATGCAAGTACCAAAAACACGCAAAGAAATTAAGAATTAAACTATGTAACAAATGAGTGAGCTAGGAGTATACGACTTGCTGCTGCAGCTGCTTATCCAACGGCGGCATGTGCTGTAATAAGCATCACAGTTGATAGTGAGATCAGTTTTAGCAATTTTACCAGTTTTTCTGTAATTCCAATGCCGACCAATGACATGGCAGCATGCTTCCCAATATCTGTATTATCGCTAATCCACCCCTTCACTACTTTGCTAGTACCATACACTAGATCGCGAATGTAGATAGATGACTGTGCAGCAGATCCATTCATTGTTAATTCTCGAACATATATATATATACCAAGGTATACTGCAGTTAGGTTATCTACATACTTCTAGCACTTTGATCATAGTGCATAATTTACGACTACGATTGACCATCTTTCCTTATGTGGATGGGAGTCACAGAGCATTCTTACAGTCTTGGGATAAAGTCAGGGATTGAAAGGTCTCCTTGTATTGTCTTTGACCAACACACCCTGCCACACTGTTACCGATATACTCTGCAGCTGACCAGAAGTAGGAGGTTACTATACATGATATATTCCACCTCTCGTGAAGGAACAGAGCGAGCCGAATCCATAACTGCTCTTCAGCCAAGACTGTTCTGCACCAATCTTATTCACGGCACCCATCCAAGTGCACAAAATCTCTCCACATGCACGCATATCGAGGAGGTTAGCACCCCATATCGGTGTATAGAAGATATGAGGGTGTTGTGGTGATATAACTCGCGGTTAAGCAGAAAACCTGTGATTTTATGCATGATGGAGCTCCAGACGGATGGATTTTGAAGAATCAGCTGCACTATCAATTCTAAAATATTGTTCTAATGTCTGGGGTCAGTACCAAGAAGGTGTTGGTAATAGAGAAATGATCTTAGAACATAAACACATGAACACTAATGCAGGACGTATAATTATGCCCAACATCTGACATACATACATCCTGCAAGTCTTTTTTTCCCCCATAACTATGGTGACAAACTTTAAAATGATGAAACTACTTCCTTCTACATCAAAGAAAAAAACATAGTGTCTTTGTGACACATGCGCAGTATAGCTTTCTGTAGCCGTATAGCGCCCAGTGTTCACATCTGACCATGGTTCAGAAATTATACTATGCTCGCATCTGCCCTATAAAATGATCGTCTTACAAGGAGACAGAGGTATAGCGGCAGTGTTTGATATGTGAAATTACACATCATGCTGCCACTAACTCCATAAACAGGACGTCTGTCAATCTGTTGTATACTCCAGGGATTGCAGTAGCTCACAAACAACTGCCACCAACTTAGAATCACTGTAGTTATGAAACCGAAGACTCGATTTTGTATCCTAAGATTTGGCAGGGGAATGGAGCACATCGCATAAATCTTTGTTTGTCAAGTCCAAGGTGCCAAAACAGGCTTTCCATTGATGGACATGTTTGATTATAACACATACGTTGGAAGTCCTCTGATGGTTGTGGTATGGAGAGCTTTGCTGTTAACAGTCGTAGGCAGATAGTGCTCTAAGTCACACACAGAACATGCAGTTCTGTATGCAATGAATGTAGCTTATGGCACACAACTGATAGACCCTGAGAGAACAAGAAAAAAGTGCGATTAAATGTGAGATAATGACATGCAGCAACATCTCCCTCTCTCTAGAATGCATAATCATCTACCATTAAATCATACCTCCTTACAACCCCATCTCATCTGATCACCCCATCCACTTTCTATCATCCTTTAAGGCTGGTGCAAGTCAATTTAGAGGCAGATGCTTCTCTTTTCCAGGAAAGCGTCAAAGGCAGCAGTCAACTTGCATGTCTCACTCTTACCTAAAAAAAAACAGACATGCAGTAGAATGTTGTGAAAAAACCATACAGCAATTGTTAGTGACATATTTGTTAACTGACACCGCAAGGTTGTGATTGATGGAGAGTACAGTGAAGCACATTGTAAATAGTGTTTGATAGGGTTTAAAACACCTAAACAATCCTGGCGCAGGGTCAAACACGTGATCCATACAGCAGTTGTGTATTACAGTCTCCTAGCTGGTAAGACAATGCTCTTTACCTAGGGACACATAGAGTCCCGCCTTCCACCAGCCTGCAACATACGTCAGCTGCTAGGCCACGCCACACCAGCCAGTGCCAGAGAACCTGCAAGCAGCGAAGTAGCGACATGCTCCAGTTGACCAATACATGAATATTTAATGGATTTGGTTCAAATGGCTCTGAGCACTATGGGACTCAACTGCTGAGGTCATCAGTCCCCTAGAACTTAGAACTACTTAAACCTAACTAACCTAAGGACATCACACACATTCATGCCCGAGGCAGGATTCGAAACTGCGACCGTAGCGGTCTCGCGGTTCGAGACTGTAGCGCCTAGAACGTAGAACCGGCCACTCCGGCCGGCTATATTTAATGGAATCACCACATATGGTCATTGTCAACACACAGACAGTATTTGTATCCCGATATATCGGGAGAATCAGATGTCGTAAAATCTTCTCGAGTTCTCTTTCAGATGATGTTAACGGAGTTTTTTTATAGTTTCTAGTTTTTCTATGTTAGTTCAAAATAAAGATGATTGAGAGAATATTTGGGTGACGTACATGACTGAATCCTGAGGGCTGCAGATCTACTTCAGACTGCAGTACCTGTATGTACACTCCTGGAAATGGAAAAAAGAACACATTGACACCGGTGTGTCAGATCCACCATACTTGCTCCGGACACTGCGAGAGGGCTGTACAAGCAATGATCACACGCACGGCACAGCGGACACACCAGGAACCGCGGTGTTGGCCGTCGAATGGCGCTAGCTGCGCAGCATTTGTGCACCGCCGCCGTCAGTGTCAGCCAGTTTGCCGTGGCATACGGAGCTCCATCGCAGTCTTTAACACTGGTAGCATGCCGCGACAGCGTGGACGTGCACCGTATGTGCAGTTGACGGACTTTGAGCGAGGGCGTATAGTGGGCATGCGGGAGGCCGGGTGGACGTACCGCCGAATTGCTCAACACGTGGGGCGTGAGGTCTCCACAGTACATCGATGTTGTCGCCAGTGGTCGGCGGAAGGTGCACGTGCCCGTCGACCTGGGACCGGACCGCAGCGACGCACGGATGCACGCCAAGACCGTAGGATCCTACGCAGTGCCGTAGGGGACCGCACCGCCACTTCCCAGCAAATTAGGGACACTGTTGCTCCTGGGGTATCGGCGAGGACCATTCGCAACCGTCTCCATGAAGCTGAGCTACGGTCCCGCACACCGTTAGGCCGTCTTCCGCTCACGCCCCAACATCGTGCAGCCCGCCTCCAGTGGTGTCGCGACAGGCGTGAATGGAGGGACGAATGGAGACGTGTCGTCTTCAGCGATGAGAGTCGCTTCTGCCTTGGTGCCAATGATGGTCGTATGCGTGTTTGGCACCGTGCAGGTGAGCGCCACAATCAGAACTGCATACGACCGAGACACACAGGGCCAACACCCGGCATCATGGTGTGGGGAGCGATCTCTTACACTGGCCGTACACCACTGGTGATCGTCGAGGGGACACTGAATAGTGCACGGTACATCCAAACCGTCATCGAACCCATCGTTCTACCATTCCTAGACCGGCAAGGGAACTTGCTGTTCCAACAGGTTAATGCACGTCCGCTTGTATCCCGTGCCACCCAACGTGCTCTAGAAGGTGTAAGTCAACTACCCTGGCCAGCAAGATCTCCGGATCTGTCCCCCATTGAGCATGTTTGGGACTGGATGAAGCGTCGTCTCACGCGGTCTGCACGTCCAGCACGAACGCTGGTCCAACTGAGGCGCCAGGTGGAAATGGCATGGCAAGCCGTTCCACAGGACTACATCCAGCATCTCTACGATCGTCTCCATGGGAGAATAGCAGCCTGCATTGCTGCGAAAGGTGGATATACACTGTGCTAGTGCCGACATTGTGCATGCTCTGTTGCCTGTGTCTATGTGCCTGTGGTTCTGTCAGTGTGATCATGTGATGTATCTGACCCCAGGAATGTGTCAATAAAGTTTCCCCTTCCTGGGACAATGAATTCACGGTGTTCTTATTTCAATTTCCAGGAGTGTAGTTTGGAGACGCGCCATAATGCAGCAGCCAAACCTTCATCCTTCTTGCAGTTCCTGGAACTGCTCGTACTGTATTTTCTGCTACTTGTGTTGCAGGAGAAAGCTTCGTTTGACGCTGGCTTTACGCACTGTTTATTGTTGGTGGAGCTACGGCAACATGTTACCATTTCCACTGACTGGTCAAAACACAGTCCTGTCGAATTAACTCAGCTCACCCTGTTTCTCCAAAGGTTGCAGAAGGTGGTGGATATAGTGCTCTCTGCCTTATGCTTGGTTCCGACTTAAACTGGGACGATCACATAGACAAAGCTGCAGGAAGAGCTGTGCAGAGACTGAGGAACAAGATGCATAGGGGCTGTCTAAAACCACATTGGAGTTCTGCTGCATGAGGACCTTAGCAGATAGGTTCGGAAAAGGTGACTTGTTTCGAGATATGCCACGAATATGATTCACTAGTCACTGTGCCGGTCGGGGTGGCCGAGCGGTTCTAGGCATTACAGTCTGGAACCGTGCGACCGCTACGGTGGCAGGTTCGAATCCTGCCTCGAGCATGGATGTGTGTGATGTCCTTAGGTTAGTTAGGTTTAAGTAGTTTTAAGTTCTAGAGGACTGATGACCTCAGAAGTTAAGTCCCATAGTGCTCAGAGCCATTTGAACTAGTGGCTGTAATCATTAAAAGACATTTCCATAAAATCCAACGCAAATATGTGGTTGAATGGAGAGACTTGATTCCAAATTGTAGGTAACATACATACCAGAAAGCATAACACTATAGATCTGAAAAGCCAGTGCAATGGTCATAGGATTTTGTACATTTCTTACAACCTCAATCTAGTGTTTTTAAATTGATTCGTCACATAGCATACCATCTACTGTAAGTGATCATTCTCAGTCAATCATCATCCTCCCTTGCCGATAACCTAGTCGATATATCGCAGAACCTCTGACATGGCATCGAGATAAAATGCATTACAAATGCTGTTTGTTAGCTTGAGAAATATCTAGCCGCGGCTTGTAGGAGTTGCAAATATCAGCTTAATACCACGTTCCTTAGCCGAATCACTTTCCAAATTCGGTGAGAAGGGTGATTTTATTACAGGCTTACACCGATGGCGACGTGCACCCACGCTTCAGGTCTGTTAATACACTCCCATGTGATCACCATCTATATGCAGGATAACGGTGACATACTCGTTGCGACCGTGATTTTAGTAGCTGTTCGCTTATAAGGCGATTACGTCTCTCTTCCTAAGACGCACTGGAACGATATGCAAGAAAAACAAGTAAGAGAGGTCCATCCATCGCGGATTTTCGGTCAGTATTGTTTGGTGTCACCAGCCTACAGTTATTGAGGAAGTGTTGTACTTAGTAGAGGATGTGTGGTAGATTCGCTATGATCAGTAGGCTTATAAGGTATGTGTCGGAGTGTAAAATTACTGTGGTCAGTGCTCCAATGTGTAAAAAGAAATTGACTATTTAACGTGGAAAATCATGTCCAGTCATAAAGAAGATATAGATATTTACATTTCCAGAGTCATTTTTATACACTGTTAAATATGTGGCTGATTTCCTGGGACGAGTCTGTTGGGCCTGTAGATGTATCTGGTGGCCGGAACGACTTGATATTTCCGGCTTAAGGTATGAACCGTCGTTGAGCCGCCTGAACTGGACAGGTTGGGGTACAACATGCAGCTGACCTAACTGTGTCGCCCTCTGGGCAGGTGAATATCGAACTAAAATTCAGTTTGTATTGGGCAGCCTTCGTGATCACTTATGTTGGGAGTATTCTCCATGCAAATTTGAGAAGATTCAATATGGGTGTGTGTTTGTGCTGGACAGTTATTCCCTCCCATGTAAATTGACCGGCTGACTGTTTGTGCTGCTATTCTACATATTTCCCATCTTTATTTGGGTGAGAGAGCATCAATTGTGATTCGCGTTGTGTGCATCTAGATGGTGAAAAACAGGTGGAAGAGATATTTGCTGGTTCTCTGGACGTGAGAAAAAATGGTTCAAATGGCTCTGAGCACTATGGGACTCAACTGCTGAGGTCATTAGTCCCCTAGAACTTAGAACTAGTTAAACCTAACTAACCTAAGGACATCACAAACATCCATGCCCGAGGCAGGATTCGAACCTGCGACCGTAGCGGTCTTGCGGTTCCAGACTGCAGCGCCTTTAACCGCACGGCCACTTCGGCCGGCAGGACGTGAGAAACACATGCGATTATAAGTGTTAAAAGCTTAGCTGACTTTGTATAGTACATGGACGATTTGGAATCTGTTATATCATTGACATCGGTATTGGTTAAAAATGTGATTGGAACAGTCAGTTTCATCTATTTTCACGTTTTCATGTAAAGATCTTCACAGACGAGATAAGTTTCTAGTTAGTCAGTGGGTTGCAGCATGTCCCACATAATGGCCTTGCTAAAAAAAATGGTTCAAATGGCTCTGAGCACTATGGGACTTAACATCTGAGGTCATCAGTCCCCTAGAACTTAGAACTACTTAAACCTAACTAACCTAGGGACATCACACACATCCATGCCGGGGGCAGGATTCGAACTTGCGACCGTAGCAGTCGCGCGGTTCCAAACTGAAACGCCTAGAACCGCTCGGCCGCCACGGTCGGCGCCTTGCTAAAGTTTTGGGTTTTTAGAGATATATATCTTTGGAATTATACTGTACAAGCGATCGATAGCATACTTGTATATGCTTGATGTCGAGAACTATCACGTAAATGGTACGATATCCTGGCAAACCATATGAAAATCTTGCAATCGGGAGTCTGGAGATGAACACAACTCATTGCAGGAACCACAGCAGCAAGCAAGCGGCCATATAAAAAACAGTACCATCAAGGAACGCTTTTGTGCCGGGGGATCCATACCAGCCTTTGTGCACCAGTCTGGAAAGTGGTCGCTGTCCATGTGGGGCGCTCTGATCGTGCAGCTGACCATGTGAGTGCGAGACTCGTGGCCGCGGTGGATGACCGACCGACAATGTGGGAAATATCTACAGCTGCGACTATATACGGTGCATTTGCTTATGTTTTTTTGGGATCTGTCTGTCTTCGTGACATACGTATGAGTGCCTGTTGGTCGATACCTATATGCAGGATGCATAAGTGATGATTTTGTATGGTGCAGGATACGAATTGCGTTTACTACATCGATATGGTATCGTGGTACAATCATTTGTGGTGATATAGCCTGGTTTTAGATCGGTTTCACGCCAAAAAATTCAAGCTTTTCTCGACACTAGCAGAGCACTGTAACTGAGAAAGTGTCTTTGGAGGTAGTTTCCGTACGTAGACAATTTTTTTTCAGGATGATGTCTTCGCTATTGCGAAGAATCGACAGCACCGATGATTAATACATTAATTGTTAAAAGTTGGCGTGGTGTTGCATGTTTGTTCGTTTTAAATGGTTCCTATTGTACAACGAAAAGGGGTAGTTAGTTCCCGGATAGACTTCTCACCGACCAAGTGGTGGTAGTGGTGTATATCAGGTCTGATCTTATAGCGTTTCACTGCGTGGTGTAGTGAGGCTACTCAGTTGACACATATGTATTGGGAGAGTGCACGGAATTTTGTTGATTATAGTTGTGGGAACAGTTTCGTTCGTAAAATTTTCTGGGGTGAGTCCCGCGTGAGCCTGATTTAATTGAAAGAGTGATTTGTTAGGTGCAGAGTTTTGTGGAATCGGTGTGACCGAAATCCCGTCTGCATTGTATGTTGAGTGGTCGCGACGCGCCCAGAGGTGATTGGGTTGCTTGGCGTTTTTATTGAGGTGGTTTGGGTATTGTGCGTGTGTGTATCGAGAAGGGAAAGCCTCGAAAACGTGTTGGTAGTTGTATTTTCAAGACCACTAGCTTGCAGCAGACAGCGAATTGGCTCATAGAACGACGAACTGTTTCACTATACGGTGATGGTGTGCACGTATCACTGAGTAGACAAGTGACAGTAAATTGAAGGAACCATTTAACGAGCTACACGTAGCTAAACCAAAACTTGGTTCATCAAGGAGACGAGTGGCCGATTTAAATGTTAGGGAACGTAGCAGGTCGCGTGTGGTCAACGCCTGAAGAGTTTAAGATTTGCTTTTAAATTGTAACTTAAGGTTAGTTGAAAAGTGGCGGTGGCATTTAGGATTTTTGTTTGATTTCTTTATTACTTGTTTCCGTATTGTGGGGAATGATGATATATTTGCTGGCACTCGTTCACTGGTGATGATCAACGTGTATTGAGATACCTAGAAGGAAAATAAATCCAATTTTCTTGGGGTTAAAGGAAACCTTCCAGTCTATTTAACTGGTATCTAGTGTGAATATATCTACAGAATTTTCGGAAGTTTAAACGAGTGTAATTCAGAGATATTGGTACAGTGGAGTCGATATCACGTATAATGTGCTGTTTTTAAATGTGCTTGGTAAAAGGTTCCTGAAAGAATGAAATTATAAATAATCTACTGAAAGTAGATCTTCTCAATATTAAAGAAAAGATTTCAATATAGGGAAAAAGCTTCCTAAATGATGAATAAGTTTAATTGAAGTAACTGAATTATTTACGGAAACGCCAAAGATTTTGCTACTAACAAAGATTCGTTATTCTGTGACGCATGCGAAGTCTCATCACTTAAATATTATCGCTGCGTCGAGTTGGAAAAATATTTAAGGGAGAATTAAAAATGTTTTAATTCCTAACAGTAGTGATGGAAGTGTCCATAAGCCGGCCGGTGTGGCCGTGCGGTTCTAGGCGCTTCAGTCTGGAACCGCGTGACCGCTACGGTCGCAGGTTCGAATCCTGCCTCGGGCATGGATGTGTGTGATATCCTTAGGTTAGTTAGGTTTCAGTAGTTCTAAGTTCTAGGGGACTGATGAACTCAGATGTTGAGTCCCATAGTGCTCAGAGCCATTTTTGAAGTGTCCATAAACAGAATAATCATTTCAAGACGGTAGACAGATTGGTATTTTAGTACAAGTAATAAAATAGTTCCGAGTTTATGTCAGAGAGTACGTACTGCGTTGTGAAAAGCTCGTTGCGAAAGATAACAATTGCTAGTTTGATGTCGCATTTATCATCACGCAAGATAATCAGGTACTGAAATTAAAGTAATTTGTTGCTCTGACGAGATCAGTATCGTAGACAACGAGAGTGGTTCATTAAATAGGCCCATTTATTCACTACTGCTTAACTTCAGTAAGCATTGGTGTGTGAATATTGTTAAGTGATTATTCGTAGTTCTATCGTGGCTTGGTTCGATTTCGGCGTCGTGTTTAGGCAGGGTGTTGTTCCCATTATTTGGCAGACAGGCTGTTTGGATGGTCAGCGGTTGAGGTGGCTGCAATATTAATTGTACTAAGGCTGATTTCGTGTCCGATTAGTTCATTGCCAGTGTGATTGCGGCGCGGGCTAGATTCTTGTCGTCATCAGAGGCTCCTCTCCAACTGGAATCTTCTGCAATTAGATAGCGTTCTGCAGCCTTAACATCTATTTAAAAATAAGAAACTGTACCTAATTAAAGGTGTGGTGCTCGACTGGTGGCCTAAGTAATTTGCGCAACAGAATACTCTGCAATAACGGCATAGAGACGTTGGTACAGTACGATCCCCTGTCGTTGTCAATCGATCTTGGGTACTGCCAGTCACGGACCAGTACAATCTCCAGACTATCAGTCGTTGCACATCGAAAATTCACCGAAATTCCAGATATTTTTCACGTCTGTAGGACAGTGCTTCGAATTCTGCTTGTGTTTTTTCACGAGCTATTGTGAGATTCAAAACATGTCATGATCTTTTAGACTGTATTTGTTCTGATTTTCCCGTCTACGCTTAGTCACTAGTGTAATTAAACGTAAAATACTGCGCTTAAACAGTCGAAGAGATTCACTTCTATTTGATTACACTATTGTCGACATATCATGAGCAATGGCAAGTACCGTAAAATACCTTGGAGGAACGATTCGGAACAACCTAAAGTAAAATGAATTGGTTCAAATGGCTCTGAGCGCTATAGGACTTAACATCTAAGGTCATCAGTCCCATAGAACTTAGAACTAATTAAACCTAACTAACCTAAGGACATCACACACCTCCATGTCCGAGGCAGGATTCGAACCTGCGACTGTAGCGGTCGCGCGGTTCCAGACTGTAGCGCCTAGAACCGCTCGGCCACACCGGCCGGCAAGTAAAATGACTACAGAAAAGAAATAGTTGGAAAAGCAGACGATAGGCTGAAGTTCACTGGGAGAATCTTAGGGAAATGTAATTAATCCACGAAAAACGTGGATTACAAAAAATGGTTCAAATGGCTCTGAGCACTATGGGACTCAACTGCTGAGGTCATTAGTCCCCTAGAACTTAGAACTAGTTAAACCTAACTAACCTAAGGACATCACAAACATCCATGCCCGAGGCAGGATTCGAACCTGCGACCGTAGCGGTCTTGTGGTTCCAGACTGCAGCGCCTTTAACCGCACGGCCACTTCGGCCGGCCCGTGGATTACAAAACGGTTGTTCCACCGAGTCTTGAGTATTGCCCACCAGTCTGGAACCCTTACCAAGTCAGATTAATAGAACAGATAGAGAAGGTCAAATGGATAATGGTGTGTTTCGACGCGGGATTGTTTTGTTGGCGCGAGAGTGTAACGAAATTACTAAACAATTGTTAAACAATGCCTTGTGTAGACGCTACAAGAGAGGCGTTGCGCATCACTGAGAGGTTTACTGTTGAAAATCAGAGAGCGTATGTTCCAAGACAGATAGGGCAACATATTACTTCATCCCACATAACTCTCGAGAAATGACCACGATGTGCAATTCAGATAACGCAGAGCATATAGGGAGGTTCATCGACAGCTGTTGTGAATGGAACATGGAAGGGGGATAAAAGTTGGTGGCATCCGAATGCCTTCCGCCACACACCGTGATGTGACTTCAGGAATATAGATGTAGACGTAGTTGTAGAGTGGTTGGACAAAAATACTGAAACACCGCGAGGAATGCATCGCTTGAACATAAATATAGATGCTAGCCAAGTCTGCAGGTTGCACTGCTGTATTTGAACACATACGGCACCGATTCAATATCCTCAGTACGCTGCAAGTTTCATTCGCGGTCAAAACAGTGTTCCCTGTAGTTGTGAATGCATTATGTTGGAACTAAGCGAATTCGAACATGGACCAATTCTTGGTGCTCGTATAATGGGTGCTTTCGTAGACAGGCAGCCGGACTGTTTGGTGTTTAGAGTGACACCGTGTGGAAGATTTATACCGCAAACATGGGCAGTACCAAAACAACGTGAAAGGAGCTCCATAAGCAGGAAATTGCACGGTGAGCTGGAATTCCAAAGGCTAATGATTCAAAGCCCGTAACTGGAAAACGTGGTGCTGAAGTCATAAAAACTGGACTGTGGGGCAATGGAAGAAAGTAATTTCGTCGGATGAGTGTTGTTGCATTAGATCCTTAACGTCCCTGACTCCAGGAGTAGATATAAACTAAGTCCACTCAGCGTTTCAGAAAAGTGATGAATACAACAGTAGCTGTAGTGTTCAGAATTTTTTTCTCTCTGTGGCAACGCCTTCAAACAAGCAGCTAAAACTCGAAAAGTGGTGGGCCTCCTGTTTAGAATTACAGAGCTATTTATTTCAACTTCCAAACATCGTCGTTTTGGCGTGTAAAATCGGATATTGCAGCTGGTATCAGTTTCAGGATCTATTTCACACAAAAGTGCACAAAGTGTCTTAAAAAGGAAGGCTGCATGAAGACTGGGATGTTTCACAAGTGTGTGCCAGAACCTGTCGTGATCCTTTTAGAGTCTGTGTTCAAGTGTAGAGGTACACATCGCAAAATTGAAGCAAACTATTGACCAATGATCTTCCTGAAAGTGTATTTAGAGACATACTCAATTTGATTTAATAACTCTTGAAGCAGCTCGTGCTCAAGGACAAGGAAAGGATGTGGTATTCCCTACAAAAGCATGCGAAGTGTCTCAGGGTAGAAGGCTGGGAGGTTCCAAAAGTGTGCCGCAATCTTTTTAGAGGCAGTGCTCAAGTGTGGCGGTATTCCTCGGAATAAAAAGTGAAATTACATCGCAAATTGTTTAAATATTCTTGCATCATCTGCAAAGGTCTCTCTCTCTCTCTCTCTCTCTCTCTCTCTCTCTCTTTTCTCTCCCTCTCTCTCAGTCTCTTTGTACGGTGGTACATTCAGTTCCTGTGACATCTTCAAGGTATCAAGATATGTATGTGACAATATTCTGCACATTGCTTAAACACTAAATTTAATATCTCCTAAAGCAGTTAGTGTTCAACAACAATATGTATCCATATGTCACAAAGAATGGAAGTGCACCAGTGATGAGGGAGGAGGGGGAGGGGGAAGGCTGCTGGTACTTCCGCCGTGGCAGGAAGTGCTTAGCGTGCGGCCCTGTGTTTGCCGGTGGCCTTCGTGAAGCTAGCTGGTGCATGGCTTCTCCCAGCGGGCATGACTCTGGTGCAGGAGCGTGCATGAGAAAGTTTTTCAGATACGTTTAGCGCGATCTAGGACAGTGTAATTACGTGATTCCTTTCGCTATTGGAATAAAAGAATACCAAAATTTTGTAAAATGAACTAAAACGATTAAACCACCAGCGTCAGTTTCGAGATGTATTGCGATTTCAGAAATAAATAAACAATATTCTTAAAGAAATTGTTAAACAATGCCTTGTGCTCGCTGTATTAGCCTACCGTCCTGATGTCCTCCTAGTCCAGCAGCTAGAAACACTTTTTCCGCAGGCTGTCATCTTGCATTATGTCACAGGATGGGAGATGGAGGGGAGGGCGGAGGGCCAACATCGCCCTCTGGAGGTGGTGTTGTGAACTGGGTCAGTTGTCTTCTGGACGTCAACGTGAACACACTTGATAGAGCTACCGTCTAGTTCAAATGATTCAAATGGCTCTGAGCACTATGGGACTTAACATCTATGGTCATCAGTCCCCTAGAACTTAGAACTACTTAAACCTAACTAACCTAAGGACATCACACACATCCATGCCCGAGGCAGGATTCGAACCTGCGACGTAGCGGTCGCCCAGTTCCAGACTGTAGCGCCTAGAACCGCTCAGCCACTCCGGCCGGCTACCATCTATAGTGCCCGATCAATGACAACTCAAATTGTTTAAATAAAATATATACCGCACTGCATACAAAATAAAGACTCGCATCCATCCTACTCAGCAGCCCAGCACAGATTGAGTCCTTTTCTTGCCAATTTCCATAAGGTGGGAGGGGTGGGGAGGGAGGAGGGGGGAGAGAGGTTCAAAATGGTTCAAATGGCTCTGAGCACAATGCGACCTAACTTCTGAGGTCATCAGTCGCCTAGAACGTAGAACTAATTAAACCTAACTAACCTAAAAGACAAAAAAGAAAATGGTTCAAATGGCTCTGAGCACTATGGGACTTAAGATCTCAGGTCATCAGTCCCCTAGAACTTAGAACTACTTAAACCTAACTAACCTAAGGACATCACACACATCCATGCCCGAGGCAGGATTCGAACCTGCGACCGTAGCGGTCTCGCGGTTCCTGACTGTAGCGCCTATAACCGCACGGCCATTGGATTTGCCATCTTGAATAAATTTGGCAACTATGTAGAGTGGGGGAATGTTCCTGTTGCCTTACTACTCAGGGATGCCAGTGACTTTTAATAAACCAAATTGTGTAGCAGACAAAGTCACAGACTAGTAACAAATGCGATAATAAATTTTTGACTATAATGTCACATGCTATACAGTTCACATATTTAACAATGTCAATATTCGTTCATTAAAACTTTACACAAATCACTTAGCAGAATAACTTCAGGTTTATACAGTCTACTCTGCACTGCAGGCAGGGTTGTGGTTCATTAATATTTACATATTCGATCAGCAATTAAGCTATTACACATTTGGCATTGCCTGTACCGGATCGTAGAAAGGGTGTAACGACGTGCTCACACCTCGTACTCCACTGCATTACATAATAATGGCAAAGTTATATAGAAAATTGGTTAGAAGAGAATCTGAATAAACTGTATGAAAGATTACTATTGAGGTTATCTGCTGTCAGTGTCAATGAATACAGATGCAAAGAGACGTAAATAAATTAAAAATATATTTGTAACTCACTCCATGTCTTACGTCACATGAATTGTTAACAATATCTTCAATTAGGAAGTGAGACTTGAGTGTGTAAGCTACGGCTCTCAAAGGCAGTAACGTCACAGACTTTTTAGTCGTATGTCAGAGGCAAAATATGGTAACTTACTGATCTTATTGTCTTCTAATCTTGAAGTGAGGTGAGGAAAACAATTCAACATCAGACCGACTTTAAATGGAACGACCACGTGAAACATAGTAGCGGAGGCAATGTCAGGTACGATTCGTTGGTAGAAACATAAGGAAATATAATTCATTCAAGAAAGGAGTAATTCATGAAGCGTTTCTTATTAAATCTATCAAAGTTGCAATATATATGTTTGGCGAATAGTTTCGAATCAGCTGGTTCATTCTCTAGCCTGATCTACTGAGGCTACAAAAAGTTGTACGTAATTGTCAGTGAACAGTGAATACGAATGTGGAATTACAATATAAACAGTTCAACTCTAACACGAATTAATTATTTGACATCAGACAAACCTGCACTTAATAACAAACATAAAAATGGCAGTTCATGCTTTATTAAATATTCAGAGATGACTGAGACAAACTTCATGTGCCTGCTTAGCAAGGCAAACTGGAGGCCGGTAAATTTTCGATAGCGCTAGTGTAACGCCCCATGTACAGTCGCACGTCCGCAACCAATGGGCGTGTCTCGTTTTACATATGGATGCGTCAATGCATCTTTATTAATCTTTTCAACAGTGCAGGAATGACTATGGCAAATTTACAAGTATTACACAAACCAGTTCAAAAATGCTCCTACCGGAGCACAAAAAACGCGAATATGTTCCGGTTTATTTAAAATACTCTGAAAAGTGTGGTAGCAGCTGCAGCATTCTACCTTCCTCACCACCTTTAAAAATTTTGGCATGTGAACATATTCACGCTTTTTTTTTTTTAACGTGCACTCACTTCAAACTCGCACAAGCTTCCCTAATTGTTATTCACTCACACCCACCAGTCCATCGCTTTAAGTCGCTTATATCCATCCATTCCCAATTACCCTTTCTCACTGACTCATTCTGCGTGTCTCTGTCATTATCTCCTGTGTCATAGCCAAGGACCCCTTCGTTCTGCCCTACTTCTACAGTTTCCTCTCGCTATCACTGTTTCCCTCTTTCCCACTCTTACTACTAATATCTCATTCCTTCCTTCCTACTGCTGTTGTCTCTTCTACAGTCTATCTTTACCTTGTTGTCATTGTCATACACTCCGTCTCTCATTATCACCGACTCTCACCGAACTCCTCTTTCTCTTTATTCCTCCCCCCTCCACCCCTCCCCCCGCCCTTCCAGCACTGTCTTCTTCACTTTTTTCCTGACACTGTTCTGTCACTGTCAACTATGTTGCACTGCCACAGTGTCCCACTCTTTCTCTCACACTGTCATTGTCTCCGCCGTTCTTTTTGTAACACAACAACGGTCTGCCATCTTCAAAGGTACTGAGGAAGTACACCCAGTCAGAGTCTTTTAAATAAACAGGAACATATTCCATTTTTTGTGCTCCGATTGGAACATATTTCCGCTGACTCCCTGCTTTTCACTGCTACAGCAGGTAATATAACTCGTATGAAAAGATATGTATTGGTCAGTTCAACCTCGTGCTCATAAAACCACTCCTGGACGATGCAAGTTGTGTGAACAGGGGCCCTATCGTCTTGGAACACACCTCTAGTATTGGGGAATAAACACCGTACCGTGGGATCGACCTAATCAGCCAAAATGGTCCCACAATCCTTCGCATTAATGCGACCTCCCAAAGCACCCAAGGGGGCCATGGAATACCATGATATGACTGCCCATATCATCACTGAACCCCCTCCATGTTTCACTGTTGGGACGTAAAATCAGCCAGAAGTTAGATACAGTATGCAACAATACTCATCCGACGAAATTACTTTCTTCCATTGGCCCACAGTCCAGGTTGTATGACTTCGACACCACGTTTTCCAGTTACGGGCTATGAGACATTTGCTTTTGGAATTCCAGCTCACCGTGCAATTTCCTGCTTATGGAGCTCCTTCCGCGTTGTTTTGGTACTTCCCATGTTTGCGGTATACATTTTCCACACGGTGCCACTCTAAACACCAAACGGTTCGGCTGCCTGTCTACGAAAGAACCCACCATACGATCACCAAGAATTTCAAAAATGGTTCAAATGGCTCTGAGCACTATGGGACTTAACTACTGAGGTCATCAGTCCCCTAGAACTTAGAACTACTTAAACCTAACTAACCTAAGGACATCACACACATACATGCCCGAGGCAGGATTCGAACCTGCGACCGTAGCGGTCACGCGGTTCCAAACTGACGCGCTTAGAACCGCACGGCCACACCGGCCGGCTCATCAAGAATTTGTCCACGTTCTAATTCACTTAGTTCCAACATAATGCATTCACAACTACAGGGAACGCTGTTTTGACCACGATTCAAACTTGCAGCGTACTGAGGATATTGAATCGGTGCCATACGTGTACAAATACAGCAGTACAACCTGCAGACTTGACTAGCATATTTATGTTCAAGCATGCATTCCTCGCGGTGTTACCGTATTTTTGTCCAACCACTCTACACATACGTCTACATCTACATTCCTAAAGCCACTTTCGGTGTGTAGCGGAAGGCATTCGGATGCCACTAACTTTTATCCCCCTTCCATGTTCCATTCACAACAGCTGTCGATGAACCTCCCTATATGCTCTCCGTTATCTGAATTGCACGTCGTGGTCATTTCTCGAGAGTTATGTGCGATGAAGTAATATATTGCCCTACCTGTCTCGGAACATACGCTCTCGTAATTTCAACAGTAAACCTCTCAGTAATGCTTAACGCCTCTCTTGTATCGTCTGCCACTGTAGTTCATTAAGCAATTTCGTTACACTCCCGTGCCAACAAAACATTCCCGCGTCGAAACACACCGTTATCCATTGGACCTTCTCTATCTGTTCTATTAACTTGACTCGGTAAGGGTTCCAGACTGGTGGGCAATTCTCAAGAATCGGTGGGACAACCGTTTTGTAATCCACGTTTTTCGTGGATTAATTACATTCCCCTAAAATCCTCCCAGTGAAGTTCAGCCTGTCGTCTGAATTTCCGACTATTTGTTTTCTGTAGTCATTTTACTTTAGGTTGCTCCGAATCCTTCCACCAAGGTATTTTACGGTACTTGCCATTCCTCATGATTTGTCGACAATTGTGTAATCGAACTTGAGTGAATCTCTTAGACTGTTTACGCGCAATATGTTGCATTTATTTACGTTTATGGTCAACTTTCAGATCCCGCACCAGCCTTCGATACTCTGCAAGTATTCCTTGTTTCGCTACAAAGTTTCACAGCAAAGTATTCAGCGAGCTATCTAAGAATACACTACAATCTTATATAATGCGAAGAAAAGGTTAGACTAATTGCGTCGCTTACAGAGGAATTTAAGCAAACATCATTCCCGCGCTCCATGCACGAATGGGACGGCAATAAACCTTAAAACGCGGTACAATGAGAAGTACCCTCTGTCATGTACATCATAGTGGCTTTCAGAGTGCAGATGTAGTGCGCCGCGGAAACGCTCGTTAACGCGTTGATTGCCGTAGTTACGGTGATGGATTTGTCACCGCGAAGAGAGGTCATGCTACGGCGTGAGGCTCTGCTTTGCTCACTGGCGGCCTCGTGGTAGTCAACGTGTTAAACCGCGATTCTAGACGTTGCAAGAGAAACGTTGTGCATCATTGAGAGGTTTATTACTAAAATTATGAAAATAGATGTACAAAAAATATCAAGCAACGTATAATTCGCCTCAAACAGAGCTCGCTACATGAGAGTAAAATAAATTCAGAGAAATTCGAGCTAATGTGGAGGCTTACGGACAGTCGTTCTTCTTACGTGCTTTCGAGAATGAAAAAAGAAATAGATTAGTGCGTAAATTAGTAGCGCTTATCCATAAGTTCAATAAACACGACTGATACACATATCGGAGACTATAGTCATCAATAATACATTCTCCTCTCTGTTGATAATAGTCTGCCAACGCTAGGGTAACTTTCAGATTCCGCGACTGCATTGATCACACGGTTTTGAGGGGGCGAACTCGTCGAGACACTTTCGGAACGCATTTTCATCCGGAAAGGAAGTTTCTTGAAGGTAGTGCGATAGAAAAGCGGAAAAGGTAAAAATCTGAGGCAGCAAGATCAGGCGAATAAAGTGGGTGTTTAATGACCTCCCAACTCAACTCCTCTACAGTGTTTTTTGTCAGTCTAGCAGCATGCGGGAGGGCTTTAACGCGGAGTAACATCACTCGCGCAGTCTTCCTGGTCGTTGTTCTTGGATTGCATCTGGAAGACGTACAGTTGTTGACAATAAATGTCAGCAGTGATGGTTACGCCTCGTGGAAGCAATCCGTAGCACACCACACCATAACTATTCCACCAGATGCGCAACTATCTTTTGTGGATGTACACAGGTCATTGTACGGGAAGTCGCTGCTACGTTTGGGCTCAACCACTCCGTTCTTTTCCTTATGTTAGCATAGAGACACCATTACTCGTCACCAGTAAGGATACAAGATAGGAATGATCGGTGTTGTTCAGGACCAAGCTGATTATGAGCAAGCACAGATGCTAATTTTTTGTGATTTTGGTTTAGAGCATGCGATACCTATACGCCCGATTATTGAACCTTCCCCGTTGCACGCAAATGTCCCACGATGGTTGTATGGTTCAAATGGCTCTGAGCACTATGGGACTCAACTGCTGTGGTCATAAGTCCCCTAGAACTTAGAACTACTTAAACCTAACTAACCTAAGGACAGCACACAACACCCAGCCATCACGAGGCAGAGAAAATCCCTGACCCCGCCGGGAATCGAACCCGGGAACCCGGGCGTGGGAAGCGAGAACGCTACCGCACGACCACGAGATGCGGGCTGATGGTTGTATGACCACAGTTCATCACTTTACGAGTTCTCGAGTGCAATGACGTGGATCATTGTGGATTAATGCGTTCAAACGGTCTTCATCAAACCTCGAAGGTCTTCCTGAACGTGGAGAGTCACTAATGTCAAACCGACCCTCCTTGAAACGAGGAAACCATTTTCTTGTCGCGCTCTGTCCATTGGCATTATCCCTGTTCAGGGCGCAAATTTTTCTGGGTGCCTCTGCTGCCGTCAGCCCTCTACTGAACTCGAACAGAATAATATGTCGGAAATGTTCCGATTTCTCCACTAGGCACTCCATTTTCTAGCATCCACATCTCCACTCGCTATCTCCAAATAACAAAATGGTAACATGTAAACGCAAATAGCATCACTGAACTACGAATAAAAAATGACAATCGATAAATAGACCCACAGCAACCGGAAACCACAAGGAAAAACAAAAACGCTACGAATTTATGACCCACCTAATCGTTCTTCACAAGCGACTTCTAATCAAGCTGCGGGCCTATGGGGTATCTTGTGCGACTGGATTCGTGATTTCCTGTCAGGAAGGTCGCATTTCGTAGTAATAGATGGCAAATCATCGAGTAAAACTGAAGTGATATCAGGTGTTCCCCAGGGAAGCGTCCTGGGACCTCTGCTATTCCTTATCTATATAAATGACCTGGGTGACAATCTGAGCAGTAATGCTGTAATTTACCGTCTAGTAAGGTCATCCGAAGACCAGTATCAGTTGCAAAGCGATTTAGAAAAGATTGCTGTATGGTGTGGCAGGTGGCAGTTGACGCTAAATAACGAAAAGTGTGAGGCGATCCACACGAGTTCCAAAAGAAATCCGTTGGAATTCGATTACTCGATAAATAATACAATTCTCAAGGCTGTCAATTCAACCAAGTACCTGGGTGTTAAAATTACGAACAACTTCAGTTGGAAAGACCACATAGATAATATTGTGGGGAAGCCGAGCCAAAGGTTGCGTTTCATTGGCAGGACACTTAGAAGATGCAACAAGTCTACTAAAGAGACAGCTTACACTACACTCGTTCGTCCTCTGTTAGAATATTGCTGCGCGGTGTAGGATCCTTACCAGGTGGGATTGACGGAGGACATCGAAAGGGTGCAGAAAAGGGCAGCTCGTTTTGTATTATCACGTAATAGGGGAGAGAGTGTGGCAGATATGATACGCGAGTTGGGATGGAAGTCATTAAAGCAAAGACGTTTTTTGTCGCGGCGAGATCTATTTACGAAATTTCAGTCACCAACTTTCTCTTCCGAATGCGAAAATATTTTGTTGAACCCAACCTACATAGGTAGGAATGATCATCAAAATAAAATAAGAGAAATCAGAGCTCGAACAGAAAGGTTTAGGTGTTCGTTTTTCCCGCGCGCTGTTCGGGAATGGAATGGTAGAGAGATAGTGTGATTGTGGTTCGATGAACCCTCTACCAAGCATTTAAATGTGAACTGCAGAGTAATCATGTAGATGTAGATGTAGATGTAATGATGCTGAAGAGCCCTCCACCATATGCTGTTAGGTGGCTTGCAGATTATGCATGGAGAGATGAAGTTCAAATTTTGCGTAACCTGGCAAGTTTTTTTTCTTTTTTTTCTTTTTCGTGATTCAAAAAGATTTCGGGATCATTGAGAAATGATCCGTGTCATAGAAATTATCTATGTATTCTTTGAAAGTCATAAATAGGTGCCTGGAAGTGTAATACTCTTGGTCATAATCTAGCGTATTTCTGCTCCACGTTTCCTGGCAGTGCATTAAACTATGACGATAGATGCTGGACACATTTACTAGCGAACGAGAAGTAGTAATCCTTAATTTCGATTCCCTGTCAATGGGCTGCAGAAAGAAATAAAGAAACGAAATCTTTTGTGATCCTCTAGATGGAAACCGAGGAAGATTTATGCAGCAGGAAGTCCTGGGAAACATTTGCAGTATGTCTGTGAAAACAATGCGCCATTTACAAGAAGTGATAGATAGTGTAGTCGTTATGAGATGCTGCGCGGCGCTGCGCTGCCCACCTCTCATAATAGAAAAGTAGCGCTTGGTGCACAGTCAGTGAGTTACATGATTTATGAACTATTGTTCAAGTGATACTGCTATCTGACGTTATTCTGGCTTTGGTTAAGCGAAATGTATATTGCCTTCCAAGAAGAATACATCTTATGATACGTTTATATTATATAGCTTCTAATTTAGCTCAGAAAATACTAATCAAATGGTTCAAATGGCTCTCAGCATTATGGGACTTAACTTCTGAGGTCATCAGTCGCCTAGAACTTAGAACTAATTAAACCTAACTAACCTAAGGACATCACACACATCAATGCCCGAGGCAGGATTCGAACCTGCGACCGTAGCGGTCGCTCGGTTCCAGACTGTAGCGCCTAGAACCGCACGGCCACTCCAGCCGGCGAATACTAATCATGGAAATTGGAAAAGGCAGTAATCCATATTGTTCCAAAAGTGTTCGCTGTGCATTGACAGAGAGCAGGAATTAACTACGTACAACAGACCTGTTATGGAGAAGTACTTCTCTTTTGTATTTGGCCTTCCGAGTAGCAAGTCGATTTAGCCATCAATAACACATAGGTGCAATGTACATCAAACTGAATAAAAGAATACAGAAATGCATATTTACAGGTAGAAAAAGTCAAACCGTCTCAGCTGTGTCCACTATATTTTTGTGACAATTACATTAAAAGGCAGTTAAAATTATGTTGGGTTACAATTCACACAATCCCTGTAATATCTTCAGAAGCAAGGCAGAAAAATAGAATATGTATACCATTAAAACCTATAGATTATACCCAACACTCTTAAGGAACTTAACAATCACTTTATATGGCGAATGTCTTTGGTAAATAAAAGAGAAGTAGCTCATTGAGGAAGGTGGTATCCCATGCTCAGCAATATCTTCAGGAAGTTCAGCCGTTCGCAGTCAGAATTGAGACACATAAACAAAATGTCGATGGCATCAGCTTCCGACTCAGGATCACACTCACATGCCGGTGAAGCGTGATCGTGGATCCGATGTAGATGTTGAGGAAAAGAGGCCTGATTGAAGCGAAGTCGTATGACAGTAGAAATCGTGGATCGGTCGAAATGTGTCCTCTTGAACCACGGCTGTGAGGGAATCCATGGGTTGGAGCACTACGTAATAACCGCCTTTCGTTTGCTGGGAAACGTTCCACATCTCTTGCCATTGTTGGTTTGCGTGACCCTTCACCTCATGTAAGTGGTATGTGTAAGGTAATTTCAGATCCAGGACAGTGCCTAAAGGTGTCACTTGCTTGGCTAATGCACAAACTTCCACATCATATAGCATACCTGCGTGGAAGTTACCCACAGCGAATGGAATGTCCGCCTCATCCGTGTGTTGCAAATACCGGGTGACCAAAAAGTCAGTATGAATTTGAAAACTGAATAAATCACGGAATAATCTAGATAGAGAGGTACAAATTGACACACATGCTTGGAATGACATGGGGTTTTATTAGAACCAAAAACATACAAAAGTTCAAAAAATGTCCGACAGATGGCGCTTCATCTGATCAGAATAGCAATAATTAGCATAACAAAGTAAAACAAAGCAAAGATGATGTTCTTTACAGGAAATGCTCAATATGTCCACCATCATTCCTCAACAATAGCTGTAGTCGAGGAATAATGTTGTGAACAGCACCGTAAAGCATGTCCGGAGTTATGGTGAGGCATTGGCGTCGGATGTTGTCTTTCAGCATCCCTAGAGATGTCGGTCGATCACTACACACTTGCGACTTCAGGTAACCCCAAAGCCAATAATCGCACGGATTGAGGTCTTGGGACCTGGGAAGCCAAGCATGACTGAAGTGGCAGCTGAGCACACGATCATCACCAAACGACGCGCGCAAGAGATCTTCCACGCGTCTAGCAATATGGGGTGGAGCGCCATCCTGCATAAACATCGTACGTTCCAGCAGGTGTTTATCAGACAGGCTTGGGATGATGCGATTCTGTAACATATCGGCGTACCTCTCACTCGTCACGGTAGCAGTTACAAAACCAGAATCACGCATTTCCTTGAAGAAAAAAGCTCCGATAACGGTAGATGTAGTAAACCCAACTCATACTGTGACTTTCTCGTCGTGCAATGGAGTTTCCACGACAGTTCTAGGATTTTCGGTAGCCCAAATTCTGCAGTTGTGGGCGTTGACAGACCCTCGGAGCGTGAAATGAGCTTCGTCGGTCCACAACACGTTACTCAACCAATCGTCATCTTCCGCCATCTTTTGAAACGCCCACACTGCAAATACCCTCCGCTTCACTAAATCTCCAGGTAACAGGTCATGATGCCGATGGATTTTGTACGGATAGCATCGGAGGGTACGCCTAAGTGCCAACCAAACAGTAGTGTATGGGATGCCGGTGTGATGTGCGACTGACTGCACGAGCGCTGACTTCCCCGTGCACAGACGAACCCGCTACAGTCGCCATTACTTCCTGAACTGTCTCAGCAGCATTACGCATTGTGCTCGGTATGCCACTACGGGGTCTATCGTCTAAACAACCCGTGGCTTCGAACTTCGAAATCATTCTCGCCACAGCTGCATTTGTCAACGGACCTTTACCCGTTCGAATCCCCTTCCTATGGCGATAGGATCGTAACGCTGAACTAGCACATTCCCCATTCTGATAATACAGCTTCACTAAAAGCGCCTTTTCAGGTAACGTCAACATGCTGCGACTGCCTGCGCATCTGATTCTCTCTCTCATTACAGCTCCTTTTATACACGGTTGTCATGCGCAGTCACTGACATTTTGTGAACTTTATTTATTTTTTATTTTATTTTTTTATTTTTTTGTTCTAATAAAACCCCATGTCATTCTAAGCATGTGTGTCAATTTTTACCTCTCTATCTACATTATTCCGTGGTTAATTAAGTTTTCAAATTTATACTGACTTTTTGATCACCCAGTATATTCCGAAACCACATCCAAGATTAAGCGGTTAGTTGTTTAGTGCCACCTCCAGTGTTGAATATTTGAAGGACGCGTTGAGAATCAGGCACAATTAATATCTTGGGGAGGGAAGTGGAAGAGACAAACTAAGAGCTTCCAAAAGTGCCACTGTCTCCCCATTAAATGTAGAAACGCTTGGGAGCAGTTTGAACTTTTTCCGGATCTAAATCTGAGGGCAAAGAAATGCACATCCAGTATACCCTTCCTGCAGAATTTTGGATCCATCGATATATACAGATGGAGAAGCTGTTGACCACGACTGGCCATGGCGTGCCAAACTTCACGCGTGCAGCGTGTGCGGACCGCAGGCGGCCCGAGGCCTGGCCTGTCACTCAACTTTATTCCATGTTTCTTGTAAGTACTTGTAACAGCGAGACATTTGATTTAGCATTGCGGTGCGGCATTTTTCGGTCGGCACAACTCTCTGAGTTCGGCAGAATCGACCTGTCGCCGCTGTTTAGCTTTCGTTATTTGTTTATGATATGAAGGACGTTCACAGGTCCAGAGACTGTTTGCATAAAAAAAAGGCAGTCTTGAGATTTGTCGTCGCAATCCTTCAAAATGAATGGGAATGACAGAAGAGAGGGATGAGAATTCTCAATTCGCATAAGAAGGTAGGTACTGCGTATTTTCTATGGAACGATATTACAATACCATGCAGAAAGAATTTAAAGATTTAGTTGACAATGAAACAGCAAAAAATTACAACGATCAACAGAAGAGATTCATTATTCTATACATCAAGAAGCACATTGTGCTAAATTTGCAGCCGGGGAGCACGTGGAGAAATAGGTGGTACGAATGGTAAAATTTATGAAGTCGCACGCATTATTCCATTCTCAGCTGCAACAGTTTTTAATAGTACTGAACGAAGAGTGTGGAAACTTCATATATAACTGTAAGGTACGTTGGTTAAGTCACGCGGCATTCTCGGAACGATTATTCGATTTAAAACTCTCTGTTGTTGAATATATTAAGGAAAATGAATGCAGGCACGTAAATTAAAACATCTGGAATGGAGTGCACACTTCGCATTTTAAGTGGACTTGACTACACACTGCCCACAGTAGCCGGCGGCTGGTGGCCGCGCGGTTCTAGGCGCTTCAGTCTGCCTCGGGCATGGATGTGTGTGATGTCCTTAGGTTAGTTAGGTTTAAGTAGTTCTAAGTTCTAGGGGATTGATGACCATAGATGTTAAGTCCCATAGTGCTCACAGCCATTTTTTTGCCGACAGTAAGACATTGCAGAGAGAGAAACAACTTTTTTTCTGATTTGATGGGGATGCATTTAAAAAGGAAATAGCATTGTAGAGGGACACATTCTAACGAAGACAGTTCAGTTCCCTTAAGTTCACTGGCGTTAAAGAAAACGCGAGGTTGAACAATTAATCGTTGCCTTGAAAGAATTACAAGGATAGTTTTATAAAGATTTTGAGGATCCGGTCAGTCTCACACCTGTTTCCGAGCAGTTTCCGAGACCGTTTGCCGTCTCAGTTGAAAGCGCCCATGTGCAGATGTAACTGATTGATCTATAAAGTAATACTAGTTTTCCATAATGAGCTTGCAAAAGTGCTATAATGTTTCGATCAACATGTCAGTGTGAAAGATCTTTTATTTCGATTATGAAACTAAATAAGTCACGATTGCGTGGCAACTTGAATGCTAAGCTCTGTGAAATTGTCTGAGTCTGTCAGTATGCCGACAGTTTGTACCAGGTAAAAATTATATTATGTCCTCAGAGCGCCAAAGATAACTAAATAACAATGAAAATTTGTATTGTTTGTGACCTGTGTTGTTGCAGAATGTGAAATATGAAACCAAGTAGCGTGCAGTGCGACTGCACAGCCTTTTAAATGCGACGCGTTCGCAGTTTTCTGCTCTTCCTCCTCCGCTCGGACAGCGTGAGTTGTCGGTGGGGGAAGAGTGAACCGACATTGAGCGCTTTTGCACAGCAGCCCGAGCACGACCCGCGAGTCGAAATCTTGGCCGCCCCTACTCTAAACAATACAGACGTGTTCAAATTATTAGACTAAAGACATTTTTTCCAAACTTTACATTTATTACACACTTACATCCACATACAGATTATATTTGTACGTTCAATACTTTGTATTCATGCCTTTGTTCTTAATCAACATTTTTATCCTGTTTGGCATGGTTTTTATTAACTTTTCACGTGATATTTTAATATCATTGTCATAGTACCTGATTTCCTCTAATTTCTCCATGAGATCTTGTTTAGTGGTTATTGTAAATTTCCTTATCCTCTGTTTCACAATAACCCATAAATTTTCAATTTGGTTCATATCAGGGTTACTCCCTGGCCGGGACAACACTTTCAGTTGCTTTTTTCCAAGTTCTTGGAAACACTTTTGGCTTCATAGCAAGGTGCTCCATCATGCATAAAAATGGCATCTTTACTAGGAAACCATTCATTTATTTCGGGGAAAAGTTCCTTTTCAAGGATTTCTTTAAATTGTTCTTCCCGCATTGTCCCATCAACAATGTGTAATCTGCGAGGGCCTTTCACACACACCAGACCATAACGGAAGTTGGATGCTTCACACATTGCTGCACACACTCAGCTCTGAACTCTTCTCCAGGTCTGCGACGAACATACTGGCTGATTTCTTCCATTACAGTGAATACAGATTCATCACTTAAGCATACCTGAAGCATGTGTACAAAATTGCAAGTTACGAAAGTTGGGAATAGTAGCATAGGAGACCTCAACAGTCCCAAAATTCAAATGTGCATTTCTCCACTATCAATAATACATCACAATTTCAAGCCAAGAGCTCAGACCCAATTAATTTACCATATCATTGCACATACCTTAGCCCAGCCCTCACTAGTTCATTCCTGAAGTTGTTTAGCCCACTGCAATCTTTTGGTTTTCATGGCAGGTGTGATTTCTGTTCTTTCCTTGATCGGCATGCCTTTAAGCCACATTCAAACAGCCTCCTCCTCACTGTCACAGGTGAAACTTCAACACCCAAACCTTTCAGCTGATGACTCATGTCTGTAGAAGTAAGTTTACAGTTCATTGTTGCCATGTTTGTAAAACTTCTCATTGTTCTAGGACTGATGTTTCTTTTATGTCCACACTTTCCTGTTTGGCTTGTATTCACCACCTTTCTGCACTGAAAGTTTGATTCTGCTGACAGTTTTCTGTGATATTCTCATTCTGTCAGCAATTTCTTGCTGTGTATAACGATTTTCAGCAAGAAGTGCTACCGCAACCGAAACTTTCCGAGGTGAAATATCTTTTGTCTTCCCCATAACCTCACTTTCATTGGAAAATCTACGATTTATTCCTATGGCTCAAAACATGCAAGTTCACAAACTATGTATGTCTTGTTAACGTAGCAAGAAGTTGATAGAATAAGTAACAAGCTGAAGTACACCAGAAACATAAAACATTACTGTAAACACAGTGACAAAGCATGTACACACACTACCAACCAAATTTTGAGGGAAAACGACAAATAATGTCAACTGTGAAAAATTCAGTGATGTGTGAGTTGCTTGGAAGGAAATCTCGTGGCATCAATCAAACCACAAAAACAAATCAATTATTACACTTTTCTCTCCTATTTTCGACCAGAAAACTTAATATCAAAAATAATCGCTTAGTCTAATAATTTGAACACGTTTGTAGTTTTGAGACATACACTGCTGAAGCGCCAATATGGTGACGTCCTCCTTTCGTCCTTCTTTAAGCGGATAGCCGTCATGGCAAAGTTATAATTGTACTGGTATCAGTCCTTTAGTGTTGTCAATCGTAAAATTTTCAGTAATATATTAAAATTTTGTTCAAGCAGATGAATTCGTGGTGATATCAAAAGATACACCACGAATTTCGTTAACAGGCTCTCGTCTTCCAGTAAAATATACAAGAAGGTTTAAAACTGGTTTATTACTTTGTCAATCATTGTAAAGAAAAAACAGTAAAACCGTTGATCCGGTAGGGCAGCAAAAAACAGACATCGTGTAGATAGGGCGACACTGACACCGCTGTGTTGCCATACTACGAAGACATCTCGCAAAAATTAGCTATCATTCGGAAGACGTTTAACATTACAGTTGGCATTAAAAGGGAGAACTTTATTGGGACGATAACTGTAGCACAACCTGAAAATTAATTGCAATAAGTACGACAGATCTGTCGGGCACAAGATAAAGTGCATATCGTACGACGCTAAATATGCAGGGTAGACGAGGAGGAATTTTAAAATAATATAGGTATAATGAGAGTAAAGATGTTTTCAGATTGAACAACTTCCACGGTAGTTACGCATGTTCGTGATATCAAGCAACCACAAACTGAAGGGAACAGGATCGTACAGAACTGCGTAATCTTAAAAAAAGTGATTAATTGCACCTGCTTAGTGAACTTTAAATATTTATGAATTGCAGTAAGGACGTGAGTATTTTAAATGATGAAGTCATCAGTTACTCGAGTATTTTCTTTTGAACCTCTGATAAGAAGCTACAACAAAAAGTCCCCACCCCTCATTACGATATAATCAGCATTTGCGCATTCCATAAACAGGTAAAAGCGACTTCTATAAACTGGTGATTCAGTCGCCACCTGCAGACAGAATCGATGTACCACAACCAACGATGGTGGAAAATGCACATGAATATCGGTGACATGTTTACATTGCTACCCTAATAACAGCAAATAACCCAGTGTACTCGTGACTCGCGCCGGGACGCAGACCAACGTTCGGTTGTAAACATGCAGCAAAACGCGCGATACGAAGTGGTTGTGCGAGTCGAAGGTCGAAGACGATGTTCAGGAAGAAAGCAAGTGTGTGTGTTCAGTGGTTCCAGCAATATAGGAAGACTACTGAATGTAAAGTAAGACGGAGACTGCTTAACCAAATGGTTTTACCGTTATTTATGTTGTTGAAGTAGTAAGACATTATAAGGAGTTTTGTGCATTGTAGCTCAAGATGAGATCCTTTTGAAGACATAACTTGTGACCTTATCACAAATATACGTAGTTAATCCAAAATTTTAATATTTTACCACTCAGTAAAAGTTACTTAGTGGACCGCCCCCTCCCCCTTTTTTACGTTTTTCGTAGTTTATGTAAGGTATACATATATAATACGCATCACAATACTCATCAGATTTGCAAGTTATCTAATACGCGTTTTCTGAATTTACCTTCCATTTCGTTTTTCTGATAAAGTGCGTTAATTATGGCAAAGGATGTTTAGATATGACGCGAAACTAAACATTAGGCTACGCTAGAGGTCACTCTGTTACCACAACCTACATTTGGCATTCAAATTAGTTGACGTCTCCAACTCTCAACCAGATTATCACCTTTCAACCTAACCTAGACCTCGGGCTTTGCAACAGGTCAGTCTTTCATTTCAGGTGGTGTTGAGTCCAACTCTAGTCGCACATAAAACGGCGTTCTTTTCGCCAGTGTTTAACAGGTTATACAGATTTGAGCAAAGAAGCCACTGATAGGGAAATTGAAATGATTGTAAGGATAGGATGGGCTAACGGGTACTCGGAAAAATTTGTACTGTAAGTAGACTGTTCAGGTTTTTTTTTATTGGTAACGCCACCTAGTGCTCTGTATGAAAATCACTGGCTGTGCTGTGTGCAGTCTGTGGCTGGGTGGCATTGTTGGAATTTGCTATTGTAGTGTTGGGCAGTTGGCTGTTAACAGCGCGTAGCGTTGCGCAGTTGGAGGTGAGCCGCCAGCAGTGGTGGATGTGGGGAGAGAGACGGCGGAATTTTCAGAGCGGACGATCTGGACGTGTGTCCATCAGAGACAGTAAATTTGTAATATTGGATATCATGGACTGATATATATATTATGACTTTTGAACACTATTGAGGTAAATACATTGTTTGTTCTCTATCAAAATCTTTCTTTTGCTAACTATGCCTATCAGTAGTTAGTGCCTTCAGTAGTTTGAATCTTTTAGTTAGCTGGCAGTAGTGGCACTCGCTGTATTGCAGTAGTTCGAGTAACGAAGATTTTTGTGAGTTAAGTGATTTGTGAAACGTATAGGTTAATGTTAGTCAGGGCCATTCTTTTGTAGGGATTATTGAAAGTCAGATTGCGTTGCTTTAAAAAATATTGTGTGTCAGTTTACTGTAGATCAGAATAGGTAAAGAGCGAAATGTCTGAGTAAGTTCAGTTTTGCTCAGCTGTTTGAAAATCAAATAACGTAAGTGATATACCAGCACAGTAATTCACTAATTTTTCTAAGGGGACGTTTCAATACGAGAGTTTGGAGCTAAAATTCTTGGCAAGACGCGGCAGTCAGGCCGCCCAAAACTAAATAGTAAGTTTGTGTCAATGGAATATGTTGGACCATGTTGCCAAAAAATAACTAGAGCCTTCAGGAGGGCTGGAGTTCGCGTAGGCTTCCATACAAGGAAGAAGTTGGGGGAATATTATGACATAAGGAAGAAGGGAAAACATAAGTTTAAGCAATCCGGTGAATACGAAATTAAGTGTGGAGGATGTGCTGGGACATACATTGGCCAGATGGGTAGGGATTTTGCCACAAGGTTTAGAGAACGTAACTATAGTAATAATAGTGGGCTGGGGTGCCATATGAGGGAGACTGGCCATAAGCTGGCCCCCATAGAAGATAGCCTAAGGATTCTGCATTTAGAACCAAAAGGGGAGATTTTTGATAACCTTGAAGGTCTGGAGAGCTATGCGCGTATACAGCACGCTGCCCACCCAGTCTTTAATGAACAGGCTTCCGGAGGGAACAACTGGTTTTTTAGCTTCTTTGAACGGATACTATTTTGAATTTGGTGTCTATTATCCCCTCATAAGAAGTGTGATAGTGTATTTTATAGGAGCTGGTGGTGGTCTTTCTGTGCACGTACCGTTATGACAGGCTAGGTTTTTTTTTTATGAGTAGTTGGCTAGTTTAAAGTCATATGGGGAAAGTTAGATGGGTAGACAGGTTGACACATACGGATTTGTTCACCACCGTACCCTTTGGGAGGTCCTTGGTGACACAATGGTTTATTTTATTGATTTTAGACTTTAAAGTTTTGATACTTTTAATGTTTTGTTTTTGTTTTCTGAAAACCTATAGCTCTCCGGTATCCGGATAGCATAAGCAGGACTCGAGCAATTGTCGTGCCACTAGTTTATATAAGAAATGTATGAGGTATAACCCAGGTGTGTGTTTTGGGATTTTATGAAAATGCTCTTCCTCTCATCATTAAACTTTTTCCATGTGGTAGAGGGGTGTAAGTTGTTGTTTGAAGGCTTCTATTTGGGCAACCATGGCCCATGAATATCACTTGGATGTAATTCGATACGCGGATGGCTGCTGCCGATGTGGTTGCTGTAGGCTTTAACAGATAGCGCCTAAGACATTTGCGTACGCGAGCTAATCACAGGGTTTTAGTTTATGACGGATAATGTTGGTTATATTTAATTTGGTGGTATTATTTTAGAGAACTGACAGGTTGAAAGGTATGTTCATGAAGGAACTCCCCCCCCCCCCCCTCCCCAATTATTTATTTTATATTGACACATAGTTTGAGTTGTGCTTAGTGCCACTATTGGCTATTGGCTATAGGCATAGTATGGCAACGTAAATAAAAAAAATTGGAGTTTTAAAAAAATCCTTTAGCATTAGCGTGTACGGAAGTACTATATCGATTGCTAGTCATAATTCCACCCTGTTAGATGTTACATGCTGAGTATATTATTAAATTACATGTGAACGCATGGAGCTTCGCTGCTAGTTGACTTGTTTAGCGTCAGTGTTTAGTTGACTTGTTTAGCGTCAGCATACTCTCTGCTTCAAGACTGCTTGTGTCGCACTCATATGTTATTCGACACTTTGAGTTGTCAAGGCTGTACGCCTGGTTGGTTAGGAAGGAGTTGAAGTTTGTGGTATGCAACTCATATGACCGGATCTCACTTTCTGTAACGTTGAGACGTGTTGAGTGTGCTGTTCACTTATGTTTTGTACTTCTTTTTTGTAACAGATGTCTGAAGATCGGTGTAATCCCGGAACGCGTAACATCTAATAAGAGAGTCAATTGAACATCTCACGACTTTATTGCAATTGTACAGCATTGGTTGCCAATTATCAATTCTGTAATGTTTCCAGTTTTGGCGACGATGTGGAGAACCACTTAAATTTAAATGATCGGATTAATTATTCTATGAAACCCAACCAGTTAAAAGTGAGAATGAGATTCTTCGGGGACTCTAGACATTATGGAAGTTGGTTCAGGGTGGTTTTTTAACCTTTCTTGTACTGGGCTTCAGTTGTTCTGAAGAAGGTGTCGGCATTTAAGAACAAAATTCAACGTCCGGATGCATACCATCGAACTGTGAAGCAAAGTGGTGGGAATAATAGTTAATTTCTTTATTGGCACAAAAGATAAAAACTCTTATCGTGTAAAGATTTCCTCACAGCACGTCAGCCGTCCTGCAGTGTCGTTTCATTCTGCACGATGGACCCACAGCCTTACGCGGCTTGCCGGCCCGCCTGTCCATAGGATGAGGAAAGAATTAAGACATCATTCGCCAGTACAAAACTTTTCTGCAGTTGGTATTCCCCGCTGTGTCAGAATTGTCTCAGAAAGTGTCTGCTTAAGGACCCTACACACACACACACACACACACACACACACACACACACACACACACACACACACCAGCCGACAAATTGGATGTGTAGGCGTTCTGACCAACCACCTGACAGCTGAAACCCCCCACCACTCCACACAACGAATTGTGCCGTGTGTAGCGCTGTTGTGCTAACCATCCGACAAAAGAACGTCTTCTGTCGCTGTGCGTGGGATAAATACTGCTCTAATTTATATGGCAGAGAGCGAGGCGGACCGAACGTATATAGTTTCTGGAGAAATTTAAAGACTGCAGATGTTTGTGGGACACGTCTAGCAAGAAGTATAGCAATACAGACCGAATAAATGAAGCACTTTTTCATTTTTTAACATCCACGATGATTTCGTGTGGCACATAGAGAAAGTAGATCCGTCGGCCTTCTATATTTCTGTTTCAGGTTTCGTTTCGGATACTTACGGAAATGAACTGTACAAACCCCAATATCGACATTCAATGGACGTTAAGTCACAAATACATGCTTCATTGTTATAAGTATTAAAGCCAGCCTATATTAAAGCCCTCTGCTATATAGGGCGAGTACGGGATTTTTTACATGCCTAACAGTTGCTAAATGCTTCATTTCTGAAGTATCTGTTGTATTTATTAGATGATGTCCACCACACCACGATTGGTCTTTCTGTCTTTGAATCAGAACTGAGTTTCTTAAACTTACAGGTAAACTTTTATGCTACATACATAAATAAACACCGTTTCATGAACTTCTTTTCATTTTGCTCTACCATGATGTAATTAAACTGTAAACCACGTTGCAGGTTTCAGGAATCATTTTGGTTAATAGGGGGGATACAACAGCACCCAGTTTGAGGTTCTCTTAACTTCTGTTACTGGCTAAAAATCGTAATGTAGCCTCTCTCATGACTGTATTTTTCTTCGTTAAGAATGGTATCATATTCAACTCCGAAATGCAAGATCCATCTAGTCTTATATAATTACATAAACGATCGTATCCCAGCTGCTTAAGTAACAAAACGTGGGTGAATTTTTCTTTGCATTAGTCACTTCTTTGCCCAAAACTTTTTTATCCTTGTTACATCTAAAACAACCAACGCAAGCCTCCGTTTTTGTTTGTATAAAATCAAGCGGGATTTCGGAGAACATACACAGTGAACATAAGACAAATCACAAGAAGACGGCGCTGTAATCGCAGAGTGCAATCGCTCGGGACATGTGTAGACTGCGGATAAATTGGTGCGTGTCTCCTTTAGATAACCAATTCGTAGGTGCGTGTGGAGCAGGGTCATAAAGGATACATTGATCATTGTTAAAATCTATGCTGAGCTATCTAAAATGTCACGACTGATGGAATGTATGCGGCATGGAATACAAGGTGCGCCTTGACTGTGATTAACCTTTGCTACATTCCACAGCTGGTTTCGCATTCGGGACGGCGGTAGTTCAATCCACGCCTAGCTGTAAAACTTTGTTTCCTATGATTCTTATGAGAATGCATAACCGATTTCCTTCCCTTCCCTTTTCTTTTCTCAACCAGAACTGGTGGTTCGTCTCTAACAATCTCATCGTCGATCGTACGTTAAACACTAATTTTCCTTGCTTCACAATTGTGCTGCTGGATTGCTGTTCCCTCGTATAGGCACCAACTTCGATACACCTGAGAAACAGATTCAGGAGTGATGCCAACTAAACATACAGATATCAGACGTCTTTGTCCTGTGACTTAATATTGTGGAGTATGACGTCATATACACGCAGACAGGGAGAGATCAGAACAATATTTTTCACGTCTATCTTTTGGAATGTAGGTCATGGTGATATGATCGGTAGCGTACCCCGAGGCCTAGGTTAGGCTGAATGTGAGTTTGGTTGTGTTGATGAAGCCGTTCTCCAGGCCACTGCAATGGATATCAGCTGCAGCCATTTGAAAAGAAGTGCTGGATAAAGGCCACCTCTACACCTGCACAGACTTAAGTTATACACGGCCAACTTGCTCCTCCGTTTTTTGTTTTTTTCCCCCCTTTATCATCGTCTTAGACTCTGTGTCGGTCGGTCGGTCGGTCGGTCGGTCGGTCGGTCGGAGTCCAGAGGACAACTAGTGGTCCATCTACAATACCATTTCGGTAAAATGTTCTATTTTCATTGTTTTAGTCTTATTGTAGCCCTAGTTAGTTTCAAAGCCGACGTTTAGAATTGGGGTAATAGGTTATTCCATAGTTAAAATTGTCCACCTGAACAACATTGTAATTGGAAAAAAATGTAAGTTTTACAAGAGAATACAAAATTTATTATCTTCTTGGGTTTTAATGCAGGCAGTATATATATTGAGATAAAAGGCCATTCTATAAATTTTTTAACAGTTCCTTATCTTTGAAAAACTAGCATTTTTAATTTTCTTGAACGAACAATGTAGTATTTACAGTTACGAAGCTTTACTGCTGAAACGCACTTCGTTTATATGCGTTGGCCATTGTAGAAATAGGGAGCTTACTATAAAGAAATACAACAAATAGATAACCCATACACACTACTGCACCACATACCTGAAGAAACGGAGGTAGAAGATGTTGAAAATTGCAACACCGTCGTTGTTGCAATGTACATTCAGTATTTATCGGTCCATAGCCATTGGGTCTTGCAAATTACTCTTGCAAATTCACTACCCACTTGGCAGTTGCTGACAGAAATTCCGTTTTTCAGCTCGGTACACATGTCAAGTAAGTCTGTTTTCTTGACGATTTTGACTTGCAAATATTTGCATACAAGGTAGGGAAAACGGCAGATTTCTTTTCACTGTAACTCCCGGCTTCTGTGCAATGATCTGACACACAATAACAGGATGTTATTTTTTTCTTCCCTTTATTGTAGTAGGGTCGTCAGATGAAATTTGTAAGCAGGTATAATCTCAAGTAAACCTACACAAGGGATACACTTAGATTTTGATTGGCTTTGGATATGTTGTAGTGTAAAGAAAAATTAGAATGGGTTTAAATGTACAACAGTGTACACAGATTGGTCAGCAGTCATTTTTTCGAATTCCTCACCTACACGCTCACGGTCTCTCTCTCTCTCTCTCTCTCTCTCTCTCTCTCTCTCTCTCTCTCTCTCTCACACACACACACACACACACACACACACACACACACACACACACTCTCTCTCTCTCTCTCTCTCTCTCTCTCTCTCTTTCTTTTTTCTTTTCGACTTTTGGCTAAAACCAAAACGGATAGCATTGTTAATACCAAATTCAGTCATATATGATGAAGCGGTACTCCACAGACGCATTTGTCGCTGTATGCGCACACGATTTGTGCCCTCTTCAGTGCTAATAATCATATTGGATTGTTTGATAAGTCTTTCGCAGATAAATATATTCTAAATGTATGTTCTACGCACGTCGTCCTATGCATTTCTTTTACGTTTACTAAATATAAAATATCTCGTGTTGTATTTATTTTCTGCTTATATTTGCTGTGTATTTTTTTTATTTTCAACTTGTAACATTTCAGATTTAATATTGCCATATTTGAAATTGTTGTTGTAGCATTATTGGAGATCTGTACAGTGATGAGTAACTGCAGAATTGTTCAGGTCAGAAAATATTGAATGCACTTTGATTCCGCGCACGAAGTACATCGGTCAATTGCAATTTAATGACATTGCTCACAGTCACAGCTTGTAAATAAAAAGTGAACAGGTGTCTCACATTTACGTGGTTTCCGTTCAATGTAAACACTCTTGAACCTTGCATATTTAAAAAGATAGACGAATCGGGAAGGAGAAAACCGTGAGTGAGGGATTGAATTTTTAGAATATTGTTTCTTAAAAGCAAGATAATATCGTAATTACATAGTCTGAAAAATGTTTCAAAATTTTTCCACTGCCGAAATGTGTTAATCTAATATGTCAATCATACAAGTCTTTCCAGTAGGATTAGTTAAAATATTCACCTTTCACATGTTTATCAGTGGTGTAAACTACTTTTCGTTTTGTCTTGGCCATGAATCTAAACACAAGACAGATTTTTCATTCGTATCAGGTATATAAAACGCTTCAAACCATCTCTAAGAGATCCGATGTCAATTTGCCGAACGTAGAAGGGAGCACGAGGATACGATCTACTCAGTATAAATCTTTCAACTTTTGGTACGAACTTGCCATATTTTTCTTCCAAAACCTTTGAGGAAGGAGAACATTAAATTTGTGATTCCAGATATAATGGAATATATCATATAACTATGTGTTGAGGTATTCAGAGATTTTGCTGGAATTTAAACCTTTGACGTTCCTCTAAAGAATAATGTCAGTTCTGCATGCATTTCCAAACTGAAACTTGGCTGGACAGACTTAAACGTTGGCCTCTCAAATTAATATAATATAAGATTTTAGTCTCCAGAAATTGGTAAGTCCCCCCCCCCCCCCCAATTCTTCTTTATTCGCTATTTGCGCTTGAGTGACGAATTATTTATTTTCCTTGAAACAATCCAGTGTTTTACTTCATAATCACGAATCCATTTTGAGGAAGTCTTGAACAAATGTTGTGAAATTACCACCGCCTTCGCTTGTAAAGGCCAACACCTTATATCCAGATCAGATCGGTACTGATTTGTTCACGGCAATTGGAAATACCTAATAACTTTTCATTTCTCGTCCCGCCTGCAACAATTTGTTTCTCATTTATGCAGATCTTCTTCTTTGTGGCTCTTCTTTATCTGCGTTACAGCTTCAAATCTGTTTTTACCAGAGTGTCGAAATGTACAGGCTTTTATTTATACTCAATGTCTGCCACCTTTCGTTTCTTATCATCGTTTACCATTTGTTGATAACCTTCATAGTGTTCAGTTATAATAGGATCAGAAATTGAACGTTTGTCTCCAGACTTTAAAGTAGTGTCTTTCCACAAATGTCACTAACAAAGCGTTTTAATCAAATCTTCTATGATCGCAACGTCACTTCTTCGCTATAGATCATTGTTTCCACATTATATTGTGGCTGATCAGATTTTGTACATAGTAAATGGAAACTATTTTTAGGCTAATCTGTGTTTTCCTTAAAATTATAAGGCGTCCCGGCAAGCAGCCTTTCCCCTCACACAACTTGCACTCACTCCACTGCCTGTGCACTTGGGTAATCTTCGTCGGCCGTGGGGAAGAAGTGGACTCATCTCTTCCTTCCCGCTCTTGTCATGAAACTGCAATTGACGGATGTGCTTAGTGTGCAAAATCAAAGTTCATTTAGCATTTTTTGACCTGAACAATTCTGCACTACTTCATAATTGTACAGATTTACAATAATGTTACAACAACAATGCACAATCAATTTCAAAAATAACATTATTAAATGTGAAAAGGTTAAAATTTCAAAACCAAAAAGTATACACCAGATGTAAAAAAAAGTACAACAAAAGATTTTTATATTTCATAAAATTAAAATGAAATATATACATAGGACAACGTACGTAGAAAATACATTTAGAATACATTTACATGGAAAAGACGTACAAAACAACCCAATATGAAATTGGCATTGAAGCGGACACACATCGGGCGCGCGTACAGCGGTATGTAGCTATTTTATTTCTGACAAATGGGTCTGTGGAATACCGCATCATATATGACTGAAGTTGTTATTGACGATGCTATCCGTTTCGGTACTAGTCAAATGTTGAAATGGAAAAAGTGTGTGGGAGGGATTTCGAAAAATGACTTGCGACTAATCTGGGTACACCGTTGTAACGCACATTAAAAACCATAGAGCTTTCATTTGAAGTTTCTTAGGTTTGTAACCGTTATAAAGGTATTAATTTAGGAATATTAAATTCATTTTTTTTCAAGGGAGTGTTTCATCCTTCAAAGGGAGAAAAAATCTCCGATTTAGCTCTACACTACAAAGTATTTAAAGCCAATCAAAATCTAAGTGTATCCTTTGGGTAGTTTTACTTCTCAGATATTTTGGGATCGTCTATGCAACCCTTGGTCTAGTGCGCTAAGATCCCTGAAATCCTCTGGTTCCCTCTTGCAGATAAGGGTTCCATTGTCCTTGGCGTTGATAATGACTAGACTCCAAACGTCTGGATGATTTACATGAAATTCTCTTATCTTTCTATAACAGCCTATCCATATCAAATGGTAGAAAACTGTCCTGTAACGAGAAATTTATTTCCTACCGCAGTGAAATATTTTCGGACTATCAGGTTTTGAGAAAGGGGAATCATCCTCCAGCAGTTCTGTCCAATGCAGTGAGATCAGATTCTGCACTTCACCATCGCTGAGCTGACTGAAATGTGTAAGAATGTACTTCAGAAAGCAAGAGGATATTTTTGCTGGCTCCCTGGAAATGTTTTTATGTCAAAAACATCTGAAATCAGTGTTAATACCATTGTTATGTATTTCCACGTAGTAAAAGAGTATGCTGTTGATAAAAAACAGGAATCGTTCAGCTGTGGACAAGAGTTCCTGCTGAAGATCGACGCACTGTCACTTTATTAGCCTTCGTATAGTTTTTTTCCGGTATCAGTGAAGTGTTTTGTTCGTTGGTTCAGATATTGTATGGTGGAGCGCTCTTCACATTTTTAATTCCTATGGCAGAGTCTACACTAACCATCTGCATAAGAAGTTTGTCGCAATCTGAACACGCATCCAACCTTGGCACACTAGATTTTAGTTTAAAATCAGTTCTGAAAAATATCTGAAAATGTTTCGCTCATATTCAGTTCAGGTTAATTCTCCCGGAAACACACATTTCGAGCACACTTCGATCGTAGGTCAAAGAGCAGCTAACACTTTTATGCCTGTTGTAGTGACGTTCTTGCTTTGGAAGGAATTCACTGCGTGTCTTCAATGAGTTCGTCATGATAGTGATTGATTGAGGCCTGTTGCCACACTTCGCTCTATTTTCGAGGGGGTGAATTACAATTTAGTCAATCAAAACTTAAATTCCGCTAGGTGTAATCCGGAAAACATTGCTAGCGCCCTTAGACAATCGTGCCCCTTGAAGTGGACAGTGGGGATGAGACACTTCCTTCTGTTGTTGGACTCTCCATATCAGCCATTAATGCTGTCATTGAGTGCTCAAAAAGAGGTTACCTGCAGGATTTTCCGGGGGGTTTAAAAGTAGATAATTTTACACATTTTCGTATTTTCGCTTTGCCACCCCATAAGTCTGCCGCTGTTGGGAAAATGGCGCTCTAGAAGGTTTTTGACAGCATCTGTATTCCGATTCACTTTTGTGGTGTCAACAGTGATATAATAAAGTAAACCAGAGGATTTCCTATACTTCGTGGTAACCTTTATTTTGCTGCAGTTATAAAGTGAAGTAGGTAGTGCTCCCATTCCAAAACTCATCAGTGGCGATTTCTACACAATAAAATTCAAACGGAATAACACAGTAAAAGCAACTAGAGTTATGAATACAGACATTATCCAGATTAATCCTTTATTATTTTTCAAATAACATGCATTGCAAAATAGCCTGAAAAGGTACTTGAAAAGTCCCTTACTTACGAACGTGAATGGTTTATACCTTTTCAATGACGAAGGCATGTGCAAGTGCTTTATGTATTATAAGGCATTTGTGCAATTTTTTGGAGATAAAAATTTTGGAGACGCTATGTATGTCATACGCTAATAATACGGCAATCAGCATTTCATCAACATTTGATTCCGTAATAGCCGTCAACGAAGATGTACATCTTCTTCATGTTTGACGCCTAGTTGTTGTAGCACAATCCTGTTTCTTGGTCCTTTCCTTTTTTCGATAAAAGGATGATGTGGCTGCTCCATATTCGCCACCGGAAGACTACCTACAAATTTTTCAAATGTGTGAATTCCTAAGGGACCAAATCTACATGCCGAAGTGTAATGCCCTCTGCCTCCTGGCCTATCTTGGGATGCAGAACGTACCACTGTTCTCCATCTTTACCGCGATCTGGTTTTGTCCAGACTACATTATGGTTGTCAGACTTATGGGTCAGCGGCTCCTTCCACTCTGAAACTACTTGTCTCTGTTCACCACTATGGGATGCATCTGGCTAACGGTGCCTCTCGTACTAGTCCCATCCGCGCAGAAGCTGGGATTCCCCTTCTACCAATACGACGGACCCAATTTCTGTTTACTTACACAATCGGCATTCGATTTTACCTGACCATTCCATGTGCCCCGTCCTCTTTGCAAACGATGGATGTCCCCCTCCTGATACCTGCCCTCGGGTGTGATTGCCAGCTGGAATGCGTCTCACTTCTTTCTGTTGGGATCTCCAGCTCCAATCCCTGGAATGTCTCCCGTGTATTTCCTACCGTCCCTCCTCCACGTCGGATTGTGCCTGGACAACGGATTAGGGCCGACCTGTTCCAGGGTCCTAAGGTCTCTTGTGACCCTATGATATTCCTGTGCCTTGTCTGTTCCATCCTTGAGTTCCAGGGTGCTACCATTTTCTACACTGATGGTTCTAAAACAATAGATAAGACAGGATACACTTTCACATCTTCTATTGGCATCAAACACCATTTACTGATGGGCTTATGTATTATTCACAGCAGAGCTACTAGCTATTAACAGGACCCTCCATTTTGTTTCTCAGGATTCCCTCCACAGTGTTTCAATATATGCTGACTCAACGAGCAGCCTGCATGCTATAGACAGATGATATTCTCATCATCCTTTGATCTCTATCTGCGACCTTCTCTCTGCCCTTGGCCGTACAGCCTGTTCAGCTGTCTTTCTCTGGGTCCCAAGTCATGTGGGAATCCCAGGGAATGAATTGGCTGACCGTTTGGCTAGAGGGGCAGATACTAGCCCTCATTTCCTTTTATGATCTCAGGTGCAGATATGCAGATACACATTGGAATGACGTTTGGTGCACTACTGCTCTCAGTAATAAACTACGCCCAAATCTCCCCCCCTCCTCCCCTCAGGGGACTCATGGTCCTTTCTTGAGTATGTGCGTGGCGAGCACGGGACCCCGAGCTATTGCAGCCTTCCTTCCTTTCCTGGGCTCCATTTCCCTTCCCCTCCTCTCCTGTCCTTGCTCCTTCCCCTCCGCCCTCTCTCTCTCTCTCTCTCTCTCTCTCTCTCTCTCTCTCTCTCTCTCTCTCCCTCTCCCTGTGTGTGTGTGTGTGTGTGTACTTTTTTATGTTCGCCCCACTATCTTCCTGGTTATGTCAGCTTTGCGATTTGGTTTTGTTGAGTAATCACCACATCCTTTTGGCATTCTCTGGTCCCCCCCTCTGGGGTTCGACCTATTTCTATTCCGTTGTGTGAGCCGTTTGGGAAAGAGCACCTTACCTAGTGTCTCTGGCATGTGCCCTCCTAGTTCCTTCCCTCTTTTCCTTCATGTAGTTGTCTGATGCTAGGGTACATAGCCAGCCTGTGAGATGGGGTAGCTATGTACCCTTTTGGTTGAGGCCCCTGAAAACACGGGGATCACACTTCTGATATCTGATATGCGACCACCTCATGTAAGCCTAGGAGTGGTTGCCTGTCGTCCTGGAACATCAGAACTCCCTGCTGCAATGGCGTCCGTGCCAGATGGCTCTTGCTTTGGCTGGGTGGCGCCCATGGGGGGAGACCCTGATTGGAGTGGGTGGTATCAGGGCGGACGCTATGCAGATGAAATGCATACGGGTGCATAACTCTGGCCATTCTTCTACGACCATCTCTCTGCATGGACATAATTCTTTTATTGCTGCTTCTGCCTCCCCTTCGATGGCTACCCCCTGGAGGAAGGTCAGGCTTGTTGGCTAGGGGCGAAACCTTTCGCTCGCTACCTGGTTTGCACCAGGACTGGTGGGGATACTTCCCCAATACCAAACCTTTATTTTTTGAGGAAGACATTGAAGACAGGTTTGGCGAAGTGAACTCTCTGAGCAAGATGCAGTCGGGTTCATTATTGATCAAAACTACTTCAGCTGCCCAGTCTGTGGCCCTTCGTGCATGTAACCATCTTGGCACAATTCCTGTGTCCATTACCCCCCACCAGTCTTTGGATATGGTTCAAGGTGTGATCTTTCACAGTGACCTCATCCTTCAAACTGATGAGCAACTTCGGGACAATCTCTGACGACGGGGTGTTCACTTTGTTTGGCGTGTTTAGAAGGGTCCGAAGAACAGTCACATTGATACTGGTGCCTTTATCCTGAAGGGGATACACTCCCTGAGAAGGTAAAGATTATGGTTTACCTATGTGACATGAAGCCGTACATTCCACCACCTATGAGATGTTTTAAGTGCTTGCATTTTGGACACGTCTTCCCACCCATCTCTGTAGTGACTGTGGAAGTCCACTCCATCAGAGGAGTTCCTGTGTTCCTCCTCCTGTGTGTGTTAATTGTCATGGCAACCATTCTCCACGTTCACCAGATTTCTCGGCTTATAAGAAGCAAAAGAAGATACAGGAGTATAAGTCCCTTGATCATCTAACCTACACTGAAGCTCGTAAGAAGTATGGACGTCTTCACAATATGTCCATGACGTCTAGCTATGCTTTCGTTACATCTTCAGCACTTCCTCCCCCTCCCCCTCCCTTACCCTAGTCCCGAACTTCTCTCCTCCCCCCCCCCCCCACCCTGCAGCTCCCAAACCCTCCCCTCCAGATACTGCACCCCCTCCCCAGCCGGAGAAGTGCCCCACTTCTTCAGTGTCAGCTGGTCAAGGGCGCCCCTCCTGGTATACCCCTAACCGGCTCCCTCCAAGCCAAAGGTCTGCTGTCACATGAGGACCACGAGTACCACAGTCTGTGGGCCCCAAGTCGCCCGATCTCTTTCTGTCCCAGATCTTGCTGCAGCTGGCTCTATGCTGCACAGCCCCCCTCGATCTCAAACAGAAGAAGAAGAAAAAGAAGAAGAAGAAGAAGAAGAAGAAACGTAAGTCTGGGGAAAAGGAACCTCTGGTGTCATCAGAGGTCCAATCCCCACCTTCGCACCCTGATTCTGACCTTTTGTTCATCGATGTAACCCCCTCCTTGTTGGTGATGGGTGATGATCCGGTGGAATGATTGGTTTTAGCCTCTACAACCCCCTTTTGAATCATCGTTCTGTGGTTATCCAATGGAATTGTAACGGATATTACCATCACCTTCCAGAGTTGAAATCACTTATTTCGTCTTGCTCTGCAGTTTGTATGGCTCCACAGGAATCTCATTTACCTGATGAACACTCACCAACCCTCTGTGGGTGCCGTGTTTTCTGTCGAAATCAGTTTGACCCCCTGTGGGCCTCTGGTGGCGTTTGTACGTTGGTCCATATGGACATTGCTAGCACATGGATTCCTCTTCAAACTACATTGGAAGCAGTTGCTTTTAGGGTCCACCTGGACTCTGAGGTCCTGGTTTGCAATCTTTACCTCCCTCCTGACAGGACTCTTACACCTGCTGCCTTAACTGCCCTTCTTCAGCAACTTCCTCTCCCCTCCCTCCTTCTCGGGGATTTTAATGCTCATCATCCCTTGTGGGGCAGTGTATTTCCATCTACTCGCGGTGTTCTCATAGACCAGTTTCTTGCAGACCATGACTTGTGCCTTCTTAATGTTGGCCCCCCCTATTCTTTTCAGTGCCAGTCATGGTACCTTTTCTGCCATTGATCTCTCTCTTTCTTCTGCCTCCCTTCATTACACTGGTCGTCACATGACGACCTTTGTGATAGTGACCATTTCCCGTTGATTCTCTCGCTCCCTTCCCGCTCCCTGATGGACAGGTTACTTCACTGGTCTTTACAACGTGCCGATTGCCCTCTATATACTGCACAGGTCGTCTTTTCTCCCTCTTTGTCGGGTTGTATTGATGACGTCCTACGTGACGTGTCTGACGCGATAGTTCGCGCTGCTAGCATCACTGTACCTCGCTCATCTGGAAAAGTTTGCCACCGGCAAGTCCTGTGATGGAGTGCGGCCATTGCCATTGCCATCCGTGATTGCCGTCAAGCTTTGCAACACCTTAAGAGGCACCCATCCATTGCTAACGTTATTACCTTTAACCGCCTTCGCGCTAAAGCCCGCTACTTAATCAGAGCAAATGGATGTGTTGCGAAAGCTTTGTTTCTTCCCTCAGTTTTACTGTCCCTATCACGGGTATGGGCTACACTTCGCTCTCTCCAAGGTTGCCATCAGCAGTCTACCCTCACGGGCCTTCACCTCTCAGATGGCCTTTGCACAGACCTGTTCATTTTCGCAGAACATCTTGCGACCCATTTTGCAACAACATTAGTCTCCTATCCGGCTGTTTTCCTTCACCAGAAACAGTGGGCCGATGCTCTGACCTTGTGTTTTACCGCTTGTCAGTCAGAATCTTATAACGAACATTTTACTGAATGGGAACTTCATTCCACACTTTCGTCTCCACATGATACAGCCCCTGGCCCAGACTCCTTTCATAACCAACTGCTTCAACACCTCAGTGCTCCACAACAGCAACGTCTTCTCTGGGTGTTTAGCCGTATTTGGCTCGCTTATCAGTGGAGGGATAGCGTCGTGGTTCCCATCCTTAAGCCTGGTAAGAACCCCCTGTTTGTCGAAAGCTATCGGCCAATTAGACTGACAGATGTTCGCAAGTTACTTGAACGGATGGTAGCCCGTCGGCTCAATTGGGTCCTTGAATCTCGGGATCTATTGTCCCCTTACCACTGTGGCTTCCAAGGGGGATGGTCTCCATTCGATGATTTACTTTGCTTGGAATCCGCAGTACGGCAGGCTTTTTCCCAGCGCCGCCATTTGGTTGCAGTATTTTTCGACCTTCGCAAGGCATATGACACGACTTGGCGCCATCACCTCTTACTTACACTTCATGAGTGTGGTCTTCGGGGTCCACTCCCGATTTTTATCCACCAGTTCCTGTTCCATCAGTCGTTCAAGGTTTGGGTTGGTACTGTTTTTAGCTCTCTACTTACCCAGGAGAATGGCATCCCACAGGGTTCGTATTGAGTGTACTTTTTTCCCCTCATTGCTACAGACGGACCTGTGGCCTCTGTCGGTCCTTTGGTCACGCCTGCTCTGTATGTGGATGGTTTCTGCGTTTGGGTTAGTTCCTCTTCGATGGGCTCTACAGAGTGGTAGCTCCAGGGTGCCAAATGGTGTGCCTCTGAATGGACTCTCTCACACGCTTTTCAATTCTTTCCTTTAAAATCGTGGGTGATGCACTTCTGTCTCCGTACTACGGTCCACCCCAATCTGGAGCTCTACCTCGATGCACAACAATTACCTGTGGTCCCACAGTTTCGTTTCCTGGGTCGTCTTCTCGACAACAAGCTCACTTGGCTACCTCATATCAGACTTCAGAAGATAGGATGATTCTGTAAACTCAATGTCCTTTGCTTCCTTGCGCACACCTCTTCAGGTGTGGACCGCTCAATTCTTCCCCGCCTTTATCGAGCTTTAGTGCTGTGTTGCTTGGACTATTGTTGTCAAGTTTATGGTTCGGCTGCTCCTTCCACACTGCACCTTCTGGATCCGCTCAACCACCGTGGTGTCCGTTTGGCCACTGGTGCCTTCCCTACTAGTCCTGTTTGTAGTCTTCTCGTTGAAGCTGGGATCTCCCCCCCCCCCCCTTTCTGTCGACGGCTCCAGCTTCTGGTTTCTTATGCAATCGCTGTCAGTTTCTCTCCCACTCATCCTTCCTATTCTATCCTGCTCCCAGACCATGGACGTCACCCACCCGATTCCCACCCTTGGGCGGGTTTACCGGTTGGGCTTCGCCTTGCGTCTCTTCGCCGTGATTTTCAGCTTCCTTCTTTGTCCTGTCTCCTACGTTTCCTCCCCAATACCCCCTCCCCCTTTAGTTAGTTTCTCGGCCCCGAATTCGGATGGATCTTCACCGATGTCCGAAAGATTCCGTTCCCTCGATGGTGTCCCGTTGTTTTTTCCGCCGAATTGTATGGGAGTTTCGGGATGCTGTTTCTTACACCGATGGTTCTAAATCAGCTGATAGTGTGGGATATGCCTTCACGTTCTCTGTTGGCATGGAAAATCATCTCCTGCCACCTACATGTGGGATGTTTACTGTGGAATTGATAGCAATTTCCCAGGCCCTTACCTTTATTAAACAGTCCCAACTCAACCGGATTTTGTTATGGACGGACTAAATGAGTGTCCTTCTGGCTATTGACTGGTGTTTCTCCTGCCATCCCTTGGTCTTGGCCATCCATGACCCTCTCGCTGATCTTCACCGTGCTGCTAGTTCTGTTGACTTCCTTTGGGTCCCTGGGCATGTGGATATCCCAGGTAAGCAGCTTGCTGATCTTTTGCCTGGGGGAGCAGTCACTTACCCCCCCTCCCCCCCCCCCCCCCGTTCTCTGTAACCCCTCCTGCAGCGTATTTACGGTTTCACATCAAATCCCACTTGGCACAATCATGGGCCAACTATTGGGAGCTACCTTCCTAATAAACTTCGTGTGATTAAGGCAACATCCATTCCATGGCGTTCTTTTTCCGCATCTCCTGAAAAGACTCGACCACCCTGTGTCGTCTCCGCATCGGCCATACCCGGCTGACCCATGGTTTTCTTTTCCATAATGAGCCACTCCACTTCGTGGTTGTGGAGCCTTCCAGTCAGTAGCTCACATTTTGGTGCAATGCTCCCTCCTATTGGCTCTGTATACTAAGTACAGACTTCCCTGCACTTAATCTTTAATATTGACTGACTGTTCCCAAATAGTCGAACTGGTGCTGTTTCCTCCGTGAAAGTGGATTTTATTCTCAGTTTTAATGTTTTTAATCTCCCTCTGGAGTAGGGAGGGCGGTGAGGGTTGGCGTGTCTCCCACTGTCAGCTGTTTTTGGAGATTCCTGACCCCCTCCCTGGCCAAGATCCTCTTTTCTCTCCCGTTTACTCTGTTTTTATCGCTTTTTAGGTTTGGTTAGTCTCCTTTTACAATACGCACTTCTACACTGTAGCAGTTGAAAGCTTTTGATTTCAGGCGGTCTTGCCTGTACTGCATCAGAGGTGTGATATTTCCTGCATCTAGCATAGTCTTGGGGTTGCCCACTTGCCAACTTCCCTCCTTTTGTTTTCATCTTTGACAACACGATTGCGCTTTCACGTTCTTTTTAGCCTTTTACCTTTTATCGTTATGACTCTTCTGAGATGTAAATCCGTCTGAATGGACCACCTTCGAAACATGGGACTGATGACCTTGCTGTTTGGTCCTTTCAACCTCAATCAACCAACCATCCTTCTCCCTGCCCCCTCCCTCCCTATCTCAGCTCCTTCCCTTTTGCCACCCCCTTCCCCTCTCTGTGTTCTGCTTTATGTTGACCTGGCTATTCCCCAGGTTTCAGTGTGAGCCATATGGG